>NC_053171.1:65426769-65756240 GCF_016835505.1 Polypterus senegalus | reverse complement strand
CGGCCATGCATTGTCCCATTGGACGCATTTTGATCTCTGATGAACTTTAGTTTTTCATGTTATGCAAGGATAAGTTTCAGATGTAAAAATGAAAGATTAATATTTCTGTCTTCCAGAATGCATGTTTATACATTTTTATTGTTTCTTATTTTGCTGTTTTTATAACTTTATTCCATTTTGGTACTGTATATATTTTTAAGTTTGCTACTAATAAACTGTTCATTATTGTATGTGTTATCTATCTTCTAACATTATAATTAATACTGGAAAGGTGTACCCCCTTTTACTGATGACACACACTGAAACTCAGTCTGTGAGGTTCATAGTATGAATATTCATAATTGATTTAGCCTGGAATTAAATATAACACATGCTAATTTAAGATGTCTATCCTCTGAGGTTTTATTCTGAAACATGCTAAGGACTGGTGTTTAGCCTCTGGGGTTGCATTCAAAATATTATTTATACAATACATGCTAAGGTATTCATATTCGCATATGTAGGCTAAACAGTGCTTAACCTCTGATTTTACAGATAAAATGTGACTATTAGCCTTAGACGTATTGCTTTCTGGGGATTTAAAAACCAAAGCTTTGCAAATGATGGTAAGTCAGGTTAACGTTGATGATTACAGTATCTTTACCCAGTTGATATCATAAAGATAAAATGTGACATTTAGAACAAAAAACATAAACTGTAGTCAGATTAATTATCCCTGCTTCTATTTTGTCATTGGTTATGAAACATGAGGCTGCAGGGAAACTGGATGAGTTGAAGCTTAACATTGGACTAAACTCAAGACCAAGTAAAAAAGCCTAAAGTAGCATCTTTGTTCTCATGAGTCAACCAGTCATGAAGGACATTCTCAACTGCAGTCACTACAACAATGAGCTGGAGATTTCCAGTTGAAAGTAACACTTCCTTTGCTGTAAAAGGTAAAGGTGACAAAGACGGATGTTTTCCAAAATCACCAAACAGAAAGCTTGATCCAGCAGTAAACACAAGGTCAAATGCAGGATTGCAAACAAGGCAAAAACCACTAAACAAAACTCAGAATCCCAAAACTGAAAGTGAAGGTCAAACAGCAAACCAAAGTGACTGGCGCAAGGGGAACTCTAGAAGGCTATTGCAAAACACAAATACAAGTGCTAGAGCACCCAGCTCCCATAGACTTCAATTTTTAAGTCCCTAGCACTCTTATTATGCGACCGCTGCATGATAAGTGTTGCCATGCAATAGACCTGGGTGGTAGGGGTCTCGGGTAAAAACCAGAGCCTCAGTCTGCTCTTGCCATAAGGCACATAATGTGAAAAGCAGCACTCATCTAATAGCTGAAAACTAACTGTTACTGTGTCTCATAATTTGTCAGGAAAGACTAAGGATTTTTTACATACTTTAATAGAAACATCACTGTCTGATATTTGACAATTTATATAAAACCTTGAGTGACTTTGCATAGTTTAACAGAAACATCATGTCCTGAATTTGTAAGTACTATATATTGAGAGTTGAAATCCAGGAATTTGCCGATGACCCTGTAATTATAAACTCATTTCTTTTTGGTACCTTTGGCGCTTTAAGTCCTCCTCATTTTATAGCATTTGAAGGTTCTCGCTGTGGTTGGACCTGGCCGGCTTGGGTTTCTGTAGTGTTGCCATGTGGTGTAACAGTAGAGTTTTGCCCATCTATGTACAAAATATTTTACCTTATTTAATACTTTTTTATGCTAGGATTGCAGTTTTAATTTGGTGTTTTACAATGGACTTATTATTCCATTCTGCAAAATAAAAAGTTTTATGATTTCTAGACAAGTGGTAGAGCTTTGCTCAACTCAGGCAAGTGCTATAATTTTCCACATCTACATGGGCTTAAGATGTGGCACACACTTCATTTTGTGTAAATGCCTTTTTATCTTGCAATCCTCTTTTTTATTTTCATTTTCAAAAGTTAGATCTCACTTCATGAGTCATTGCTTTACTAAAGAGGCTTATACTGTGGACTCAGAAAGTATTCAGACCCCTTCACTTTCTGCACACTTTTTTGTGCTATAAGCTTTAATTTTAACTGGTTACTTCTGCCATTTTTTCCCATCAGTCTACACTCGAGAACCAATGATGACAATGTGAAAATATGTTTTCGGAAAGGGTTGCAAAATTATTAAAAATCAAAAATGGAAATCTACCATTCGTAAAAGTATATACAGAAGTAATAATGTTATACAAATTGCCAATACCAGCTACTACAGGCTTCAAAAGCTATACCCCTTTTTGATATGATGTACTTCCAGCAGCCTTGCCAGGCATAGGATGATACTCTCTGTATAGAAGCAGTGAGAGAAGCTGTGTTGAAGCTGCAGAGGTAGAAGTTTCTTGGTTGTCTTTGTTCTTATACTGATGCTGCAATAAACAAATGGCCACACACTAGCAATAAGCATATATATGTATATCGTTGCACTCATGGAGAAACACTGCTTAAGGTAAGGCAGTGTGGGCTGAATGCTTTAAGCACGAACAGCAATGCTGGTCAGAACAAGCCTTAAAGGGACCCTCCAAGAGTCAGAAAACCTATGAGATCATATAAGATAATAATTCTAATAACAAAAGATTTATTACTGTGACTGTTTTTGGCAATTTCTAGAACATTACTGCCGTTGTGTTTTCCTATGGCCCTCAGCCATAAGTATGAATCACCTTAAAATGGTCAGCCGTCAATCGGCACATTACTGTGCTCATGTCAAAAGTATGAATTTAGATATCAAGAAGGGAGTTGCTTTGGAGAAAGTGTAAGTTCTGCTACTGTGGTGATATGCTGAATGTGAACAGAAGTGTGGGCACAGAAGTGATAGTGAGAGTGAGAGTTCCATCAATGAAATTCAGGCACCTGACCATCATCTATCCATTCATTGATTTCTTTGACATTTAAGTGTGTGAGGAGCAGTATGGGAGTTACACATGAGTGATGAAGGTAGAACATGAAGTAAAGTTAGAAAGAACACAGATGAGGATAGTCAGATGGAGGTGCGGAGTGTTGTAGATTAAGAGAAAGATGAGACTTGGTGTAGAGGTAAAAAAAGAAGCAGAATACGGGAGTTTGGGCATGTGGAGCAAAAGGCAGAGGAAGAGTTGAAGAGTTGCACCAAGATGGAAGTGAGGGGATGAGGCTAATACAGAGGCCAGAGAAAAAGTGTTTGGAGGTGTTGTCAAATGATATGAAAAATATTCAGTGAAGGAAAATGATCTGGGGGAAACTGGCTAACTTGAGCCAACCCAGAAATTGGAATGTAAAGTGGTGATGATAATCTAATGTTGCATTTAATGAATAGTGTTATATGCATTGCCTGTTATTGGGATTATACCACAGTCACTAGTTTGTGAAGACAAGCAAGTAAGAATGTAACTGTGCTATGTGCACATGACAGTAAATGTGAATTTGTAGAGACATTCAATCCACAATACCTGCTCATAATAGGATATTAGATTAACACAATACCTAAGCTACTGTGACAACATGGCCACAGGGTACCCAGGACAATCACAACATTTCAGAAACCTGAAATTTGTATTTGACAACACATGACAAAAATGAATTGGCAAGTTTGATGGATGTTTATGTATAGACAATAAAAGAAAAAAGTAATTCAGCTAATGTTGCACTGATGAGGTCACAGAAGTGATATTAGGTCCTTTTTTAGTGTTTCCAGGTTTACAGAGATCTTTGCGCTGTGCATAATTCTGCTCAGCAAACTAAAATAAGACATTGAAACACCAGGAGCTCGGCGGAGATGAGCAATCAAATGAACAGCCACTCTGACAAGTTAGGAGAAGCAGACCTCTTTAGTCCTGAACAGAGAAGACTACGTCACACAGTAATCCAGGACTTCAAAATGCGTTGATAAATTAAACAGGGGAAAATTCTTCCAGTTAACAGTGATTCATATATTCAGTCACACCAGTGGACTTTAGGGGAGTAGCAGCCAAGATGTAATCCAGGAAGCTCTTCAACATATAAAGAGTCACAGCAATTTTTCTTTTTGAGATCAGATTTGTATCATTGACCAGCAATAGATTCAAGTCAGAAATGGGAAAAAGTAATGTCAGTTATATACAAAATGGGAGACACTGAACTACAAGAAGCTACCACTGGAAAGGATTTAGGGGTTTATGCTGATACAACATGTTCATCATCTAAGCAATGTGCAGAAGCAAATTAAAAAGGCAAATAAAATGTTTGGTTATATTGTAGTAACTGTTAAATATAAATCAAGGGATGTTATACTCAGACTATATATAACACTATTATCAGACCTCAGAGTATTGTGTGCAGTTCTGGCCACCACACTACAAGAAAGACAGAGCAGCACTTAAAGCTGAGAGTAGAGCAACAAATTGCATTATGGGACTTAAGGACATGTCCTACTGTGACATACACAGAGCATGGGGGCCTAATCCAGGTTTTTAAATTTCTCAAAGGAATTTATGAAGTACATCTAGAATTCCTTCAACTTGATGGTGAATCACATAAACTAGGAACTAGGAATGTGCATTTATCACTGAAGCCAGAAAATACTTCTTTATACAAAGAGTTGTTAGAATCTGGAACACAATGCTGAGACATGGAGTTGAAGCAAACACCCTGAAAACTTTTAAGAAGTACTTTGATGTGATATATATATATATATATATATATATTTATTTTATTAATTTTATTACAATCCATACATAGCAATCAAGTTTTTACAAAAAAAGAATTATGTTAAGAACAGATCGATCCCCATCCCTGAGAGAGAGAGCAAGCCAAACGGTGTAAGATTTAAGGTTTGTAAACATACCTAAGTTAATAAATTTTCTGTGCTTTATAAACTTATTTTAAAATATTACTGATTAGATCCTGCCATGTTTTGAAAAAAGTCTGTACAGATCCTCTAACTGAGTATTTGATTTTTTCCAATTTCAAATAATATAACACATCGGTTTCCCACTGACTTAAAAGAGGAAAGTTTGGGTTCTTCCAGTTTATCAGAATAAGTCTGCGTGCCAAGAGTGTAGTAAATGCAATCACAATTTGTTTGTCCTTCTCCACTTTAAGCCCCTCTGGAAGAACCCCAAACACAGCTGTTAATGGGTTAAGAGGAATTGTGAGTCCAAGGCTGTCTGAGAGGTAATTAAAAATTTTTGTCCAGAATAATGTTAATTTGGTGAAGGCCCAGAACATGTGACCCAGTGAGGCTGGGGCTTGGTTGCAACGTTCGCAGGTTGGATCATGCCCTGGAAACATTTTGGAGAGTTTTAGTCGAGACAGTTGATGTGATATTGAGACAGCTTAACTGTTAGCTAAACAGACGAGCCACTCATTTGTTAAACTTCCTATGTTCATATATAAGTCATAGAAACACTCCAGACTAGTCACAGTCACATCCAGTAGGTTTTAAACTCATATTATAAACAGGGGAAAAGGAAACTAATACTGTGTAATGGGGGACATGGATAAGTTTGCATTTTGGGCTGAATGATTGGTGGTACCTTTCCTGCTTTAAAGACCAGAATAATGGTAGTACTGTGGGACTGAGTCTCCCAGGAACGTATGTTCTCTCAGTGGCAGTATTTCTCTGCCAGTACTATTGTTTGGACACTGACAGAGTTGCATAGGATACAGTTTGTAATCTTAACAGGCAGTCTTGTTAGGGTCCTTTGGAGCTGCTGTAGGGAGGTTCACGAGGAGGCTCCTCTGGTTATCTTATGTCTGATACACTTTTGAGCTAGCCCTCTCGCATGAAGCTTCTAACATTCACAATCTGTAATGTATAAAACTGACTCTTTGTGTGTGTGTGTTTGTGTTTGTCGATTATGCACTTCCACATTGTTGAACCTATCCTAGTATATGTTTTCTCTTGAGGAACTTAATTTAGTGATTACACCTACATTTTAATAAGGAAGGGGCCCTTGCAGGCATTTTGTTCGGACTTGGAACTGGTATGCAAAGTTGTCCCCCACGATGGGTTTAGTTGCTGAAATTGTGGTTTGAAGTCAAACTGTTTCCCCCGACAGTACTGGGTATTTATTCTAGTGTATATTTATATGAACTGCTCAAAAATTAAAGGAACACTTTGAAAACATATCAGATCTCAATGGGGAAAAACAATCCTGCTGGATATCTACAGTATATTGATATGGACTGGGTAATGTGTTAGTAATGAAAGGATGCCATATTGTTTGATGGAAATGAAAGTTATCAAGCTACAGAGGATTTAATTCAAAGACACCCCAAAAATCAAAATGAAAAAATAATGTGGCAGGCTAGCCCATTTTGCTAAGATTTCACTGCAGCAACTCAAACTCGTACTCAGTAGTATGTATGCCACCCACATGCGTGTATGCATGCCTGACAACATCGGGGCCTGCTCCTAATGAGATGACGGATGGTGTCCTGAGGGATCTCCTCCCAGATCTGGACCAGGGCATCACTGAGCTCCTGGACAGTCTGAGGTGCAACCTGGCAGCGTCGGATGGGCTGAAACATAATGTCCCAGAGGTGTTCTATTGGATTTGGCCAATCAATGGTATCAGTTCCTTCCTCCTCCAGGAACTGCCTGCATACTCTTGCCACATGAGGCTGTGCATTGTCGAGCACCAGGAGGAATACAGGGCTCACTGCACCAGCATAGGGTCTGACAAGGGGTCCAAGTATTTTATCCCGATACCTAATGACAGTCAAGGTGCTATTGTCTAGCCTGTAGAGGTGGTTGTGTCCCTCCATGGATATGCCTCCACAGTGCATCACTGACCCACCACCAAATAGGTCATGCTGAACGATAATACAGGTAGCATAACATTCTCCAGGCCCTTTCAAGTCTGTCACATGTGCTCAGGGTAAACCTGCTGTCATCTTTGAAAAGCACAGGGCACCAATGGTGGACCTGCCAATTCTGGTATTCTATTGCAAATGTCAATCGAGCTCCACAGTGCCAGGCAGTGAGCACAGGGCCCACTAGAGGACATTGGGCCCTCAGGCCACCCTCATGAAGTCTGTTTCTGATTGTTTGGTCAGAGACATTCACACCAGTGGCCTGCTGGAGGTCATTTTGTAGGCTCTGCCAGTGCTCATCCTGTTCCTCCTTGCTCAAATGAGCAGGTACCGGTCTTGCTGATAGGTTAAGGACCTTCTACGGCCCTGTCCAGCTCTCCTAGAATAACTGCCTGTCTCCTGGAATCTCCTCCATGCCCTTGAGACTGTGCTGGGAGACACAGTAAACCTTCTGGCAATGGTACATACTGTATTGATGTGCCACCCTGGAGAAGTTGGACTACCTGTGCCACCAAAGTCTGTGGGGTTCAAGTATCGCCTCATGCTACCAGTAGTGACACTGACCGTAGCAAAATGCAAAACTAGTGAAAAAACAGTCAGAAAAGATGAGGAGGGAAGAATGTCAGTGGCCTCCACCTGCTAAACCATTCCTGTTTTTGGGGTCGTCTAATTTTTGCCCCTCTAGTGCATCTGTTGTTAATTCATTAACACCACAGCAGCTGAAACTGATTAACAACCCCCTCTGCTACTTAACTGACCAAATCAATATCCCAGAAGTGTCATTGACTTGATGCTATACTCCGATTAAAAAGTGTTCCTTTAATTGTTTTGAGCAGTATATATATACATATATACAGTGGTGCCTTGGTTTGCAAGCATAATTCGTTTCGGAAATGTGCTTGTAATCCAAAGCACTCATATATCAAAGCAAATTTCCCCATAAGAAATAATGGAAACTCAGTTGATTCATTCTACAACCCAAAAATATTCATATATAAATGATTAATACAAAATATAAAGTAAAAATACGTAAAACAAATTAACCTGCACTTTACCTTTGAAAAGAATCATGGCTGCTGTGAGGGAGATGAGAGAAAGGAGAGGAGGAGGAAGAGAATTATTATGTACGACGACTTTCACTCTAACTAACGGAATCCCTGCTATCTGTTGGCTCACTGGAATCTTTTTCTTTTTTTGCGACTTTAACAAGGAAACCTATCCAATGACAGTTGCTTTTGCCTGAAGAGTCACTTGGACACAAAATTTAAAAAATGCTTTATGCACTGTAAGATTTCTAAACTCTTTTGGGATTCACTCCCAACGGGACGACATGGGAAAAGTGTCCCAAAGCAACCGCAGGCCCCATCACTGTACCAGTTTGCCATAAAACCGAATCAGAAAAGACTGTGGTCGTGCTATAAGCGCCTGCAATCGATGGGTGATGCAAGGAACATTATAAATGCAAGAGCACAGTATTACTTAGCCACTAACCTGGCCCGACCCTGCCTGATTGCTGTGTCTGTGTATAGGAGAGCAGTAGATCCCACTACAATAAATAACAGTGCTGTTCCTGTTTCATGCTGAATAAAGCTGGTTTTGCTAAAGTACAGAGACTCAGCCTCATGTTTTGGGGTGCATGAAAGGGACTTGCACATTACAGCACACACACGTGGTCACCATGCTATAGTAAACAGTATACACTCATACAGATGTTAACTATATGAGTGAGGCATGCCGACTGAGACAGAGCATGGGAGACGATTACCCACAATTCCGCAGTGAGATCATGTTGTGATCGCGTGACACTTGGCAGACAAAGCTTATATGTACTACTCATATACTACTGCAGAGGGTACAGACCTATAAATACCTGGGAGTGCAGCTGGATGATAATTTGAACTGGACTGCCAATACTGATGCAAGAGAGGAAAGAGCCGACTATACTTCCTTAGAAAGCTGGCGTCCTTCAACATCTGCAATAACATGCTGCAGATGTTCTATCAGATGGTTGTGGTGAGTGCCCTCTACTATGCGGTGGTGTGCTGGGGAGGCAGCATAAAGAAGAGGGACTCCTCACACCTGGACAAATTGGTGTGGAAAGCAGGCTCTATTGTAGGCACGGAGCTGGACAGTTTGACATCTGTGGCAGAGTGACGGACGCTGAGCAGGCTCCTGACAATCATGGAGAATCCAAGGCATCCACTGAACAGTATCATCTCCAGACAGAGGAGCAGCTTCAGCGACAGACTGCTGTCACTGTCCTGCTCTACTGACAGACTGAGGAGATCGTTCCTCCCCCACACTATGCGACTCTTCAATTCCACCCGGAGGGGTAAACGTTAACATTATACAAAGTTATTGTCTGTTTTACCTGCATTTTTATTACTCTTTAATTTAATATTGTTTTTTATCAGTATGCTGCTGCTGGAGTATGTCAATTTCCCCTTGGGATTAATAAAGTATCTATCTGTTATGATGGGCAGCCAGGTCCCATGCCCGGCTGGGATGCCCCTGCTGCACATGTTCCGGGGGAGCAACCATAGGCAGCTAAATACCTCCCCCGGGATGCTTGGTGGCAGCCTCCCTGGCTGACGGTGATCCCCCAACTTCCTGCATGGCTCCATGTGAAAAGGAGTCCTCAAAAGCCTGGTTGGGAGCTGTGGTGGCCGCTGGGGGGGAGTTGGGGGGTAGGGGGCTATGCCTGGAATCAACAGCCTAGCTGGACGAGTCTTCAGTCCCACCCAGAAGTGCACCCGGAACACTTTTTTTTTATTTATTTATTAATTTTATTACAATCAATACATAGCAATCAAGTTTTTACAAAAAAAAGAATTATGTTAAGAACAGATCGATCCCCACCCCTGAGAGAGAGAGAGCAAGCCAAACGGTGTAAAATTTAAGGCTTGTAAAAATACCTAAATTAATAAATTCTCTGTGCTTTATAAACTTATTTTAAAATATTACTGATTAGATCCTGCCATGTTTTGTAAAAAGTCTGTACAGATCCTCTAACTGAATATTTGATTTTTCCAATTTTAAATAGTATAACACATCAGTTTCCCACTGACTTAAAAGAGGAGAGTTTGGGTTCTTCCAGTTTATCAGAATAAGTCTGCGTGCCAACAGTGTAGTGAATGCAATCACAATTTGTTTGTCCTTCTCCACTTTAAGCCCCTCTGGAAGAACCCCAAACACAGCTGTTAATGGGTTAAGAGGGACTGTGAGTCCAAGGCTGTCTGAGAGGTAATTAAAAATTTTTGTCCAGAATAATGCTAATTTGGTGCAGACCCAGTGAGGCTGGGGCTTGGTTGCAACCTTCGCAGGTTGGATCATGCCCTGGAAACATTTTGGAGAGTTTTAGTCGAGACAGATGTGCTCGATATATAATTTTGAGTTGTATAATTGTATGCTTTGTGCATATGGAGCTCGAGTGAATTCTCTGCATTGCTACTTTCCACTCCTTTTCTGATATATTAATTGAGAGGTCATTTTCCCAGTGTCCTCTTGGATCTTTGAAAGGAAGGGATTGTAAAATGATTTTATATATTGTAGAGATGGAGTCTAATTCCTTAAAATTGAGCAATATTTTTTCCAGCGTGGATGAGGGTGCAAGATGAGGAAAATCTGGAAGGTTCTGTTTAACAAAGTTCCTAATTTGAAGATAGTGAAAGAAATTTGTAGCTGGAATGTTAAATTTGGAATGTAATTGTTCATAGGATGCAAAGACGTTGTCTATATAAAGATCTCTAAGCAAGTTAATTCCAATTTTTTTCCAGATATTAAAACTGCATATGTTTGTGAAGGTTGAAAGAGGTGGTTCTCTTGCAGGGGTGCCACAGAAAGAAGCTTCTCCGTCTTAAAATGCTTTCTACATTGGTTCCAGATTCTAAGTGAGTGGAGCACAATTGGGTTATTAGTGTATTGCCGATAACGTGTGTTATTGGAGCGCAGAGCAAGGAATACAAAGAAGTACTGCAGGATTTTACTTCTATTGCGGTCCATGCCTGTGTATGTTCTTCTATTTGTGTCCCTGTCACTTGTGTGGAACACTTCCCAGTGGGCTATAAAAGGGGCCAGCCACCACCACTCTAGGCCAGAATCGGGAGGAAGAGGATGAGGTTGCCTGAGAGGAGTGGTGATGCCAGAGGAAGGGTTGATTTGATCTGTGTATTGTGTTTTGGGACTGTGTTGGGCCGGTGGGACATGGGGAAGACGTGCCCCACGGCTGAAGAAAAAATAAAAGTTTTGTTATTTGCACACGTGCCTCAGTGTGAATCTGTGCCAGGTCGGGCGCCTATATAGTGCCTTATTCACACTATCGATCTATCTATCTATTGTGATACCACCACCAGTCAGAAACCACATCTTTATAAAAGTCACACATGTATTAAACATAAATAAACACAGTCCCAAATCACACACAGTGTACTCAACACTAATCACTCCTGTTCTTGGGCTTCTCTCAATGTCCTTGGCCGCCAATCTCCTCCTGGGAGCTTTGTCCTGCTCCCTCTCTCGACTCTAGCTCTTCGACTGTTAGGAGGTGGCTCCTTTTATTCCCGCCCGGATGCATTCCAAGTGGCTGGAAATGATCTTCCAGCAGCATTCCCTGGTGTGGTGGAAGTACTGCCCTTTGCCCCGGAAGCACTTCGGGCATCCCTGGCAGGTTCATCCGCCATCTTGCCTGGTGTGGCGGATGTGACCAGAAGTGACCATTCTTCTGGTCTGATGAGGCTTACGGAGCCCCCTGGCGGTGGCCACGGGTCCCAACGGGTAAAACTCTTTTTGTTCCTTTCCCATGGTCCTCTTTTTATCCAGGGCAGTTGCCCTCTCATGACCAAGAAGCTATAAATGTCTCTTTCCGGTCCCTCCAGGCATCCCGGCCAGGTAATGACCCCAGCAATCTGCGACACTATCTATCTATCTATCTATCTATCTATCTATCTATCTATCTATCTATCTACTCGTATTGCAAGACCTCGCTCGTTTATCAAGTTAAAATTTATTAAAAAAATGTTAGCTAATCTTGCAAAACACTCACAGACCAAGTTAATTGCAATCCAAGGTTTTACTGTATATATATATATATATATATATATATTGCGAACACACTGAATGCAGCCCCAAGGGGATGTGGCCATTCCTCTGAAACTCCCTCTTAAACTGTGATTCAATGGAAAACAAACACATTCTTCATCTCCTCTTTGCTGGATTAACTGCAAGCTTGCTGCTGCTGTTCCAAGTGATCTGCATCTCGCGTGGGGTTTCGAACATTTAAAAGTCCGCACCACAGCTGTCCTTTTGTCTCACTGTCTTGTCTCTCTTCCTCCAGACATCCTCTGCTTTATTCTTTATGCTTTATTATGCTGTATTCAAATAAAGTTTCTGTTTTTTGAAAACCCTGAATGAACCTTTGTAACTTTGTGACCGAAGCGTGACAAGTGGTACCAGAATTGTTTCTGGGGGCTCATCACGTCCCGCTTCCTCTGGACCCAGAAGATCTGCCTCCTATTCCCGCTGTTCCTCCAAAGGATCTGCTGGTGAAGATGGGTCCTTCAGACGACCCCAAGATGTTCCTTCTTGCTTTTGAACACTCAGCGACTTTGATGTGCTGGGATAAGCGAACCTGGGCTGCCATCATCATCCTATATTTGCCTTACTTGTGTTGCAAAATGTTCCTCGTGATTGGCTTGGTGATTATGATTACTTGAAGCAGCAAGTTCTTCTTTGTACAACTACAAGCTCCCTGGCTTAGGAGTTTGCGCTTCTCTAATGGAAGCTGGACCCTGATCGCCCTATCCGTGCTCAATTGCATAATTTACTTCATCAAGTTCAAATCTGATTCCAGGGGGGCCTAATTGAGTGGATTATGGAAAAAGTAGCCATTGACATGGTGCTGGCAAGGATTCCTGAAGTGCTCCGAGACAAATTTCTTCGGCATGATGTTGACTCACTGTTTACCTTGACCAAATGATTGGAAGGCTCCCAGGCTGCTTTGAGACAGGCTGGAGCATTTGCTCTGCTCGTAGCTCAATCTCATCCTGCCCTACCTCGTTCCTGGAGTGATCATTGTCCTCAACTGCAGGCTCAGGGCCCTGAACATCCAGTTTCCCTAGATAGGCCACCCAGGGCTTCTGTCATTGGTGATGTCACCACACCTGGGGCCTCATGAATAAACGGTGCGTACGCACAAAAATGTTACGTAAGCCCATTTCCACGCTGAAATTGCGATGTATAAAACCTAAACTTGGCATAAAGCCACATACATTTTCACGCTAACTAAAACCCTGGCATACACAAGTTCTCCACTCAGTTTTGCAAACTGGCGGCACCCAGCGTCAAACCAGTGCTACTGTTCCAGTGTGGTTTCCCTTTCTTTTTTAGATCCATATCCCTGACACGGCTTTATAAATACACTGATTGTAATTAACCTGTAACAATATAATGGTCCACAGAATGGTCAAATCATTTTAAATACCATAGCTGCTTTAGCATTGTTACTCTCACTGCACCTTCTTCTTCTTCTTTCAGCTGCTCCCATTAGGGGTTGCCACAGCGGATCTTTTTCCATATTACTGTCACTGCACCACTCATAGTATTAATATCACTGTATCTGAGTGTGGAATCACAGCTCTACAGCAGCTGATTGGAAAGAGAATTATCGGTATAGAGCATCAAGCATATGCTGCTTCAGCCATGCTGCCTATTTGAACTGCTCTCATACAACAAACGCTTCAGAGCCTTTCCTTTACGGACCTCGTGGGTCAGAAACAGTTTCATCCCAAGATCTATAAACGCAATCAATCAGTCCATCAAGTGCACCTTACAATCACCTCACTGTAAACTTGTGATACTGTTTTAATAGTGCACAACCTGCGCCACTTTATAAAGCGCGTATTTACATATGATGACAATATCATTTTTAAGAAGAAATGCAGCAAAATATGTTTATTATATAACAACAACAACAACATTTATTTATATAGCACATTTTCATACAAAAAGTAGCTCAAAGTGCTTTACATAATGAAAAAAAAGGACAAAATAAGAAATTAAAATAAGACAACATTAGTTAACACAGAAAAGGAGTAAGGTCCGATGGCCAGGGTAGACAGAAAAAACAAAAAAAAACTCCAGACGGCTGGAGAAAAAAATAAAATCTGCAGGGGTTCCAGGCCACGGAACCGCCCAATCCCCTATGGGCATTCTACCTAACATAAAAGAAATAGTCCTCTTTGTAGTTATGGTTCTCACAGAGTCACTTGATGTTGATGTTCATACAGACTTCTGGCTTTTAATCCATCCATCATTGTTGGAACATCACAGTGCTTTGAGTAGATGGTGGTGGCGCAAGCCACCACCAAAAGAAAAAAACGGAAAAGGAAACAGAAGAGAGAGTAGGGGTTAGTACAGATTTTAGAGCCACCATGAATAGTTATTATAATGAGTTGGATATACAGAGTATCAGGATTTTAATTACAGTGAAGTTATGAGAAGGCCTTGTTAAAGTAATGTGTTTTCAGCAGTTTTTTAAAGTGATCCACTGTATTAGCCTGGCGAATTCCTATTGGCAGGCTATTCCAGATTTTAGGTGCATAACAGCAGAAGGCCGCCTTACCACTTTAAGTTTTGTTCAGTTATTATACAGATAAAACTTTAACTTCATTTAAATAATCTAAATTGTTAATATTTAAACATGTGAGGACACGGTGTTGCAGCACTAGCAAGGAGCTGGTGCTCTGTTCAGGAATTGTTCCTGCCTCGCGCTGTATTCTTGCTGGGGCTGGCACGACACTGGAAGGATAGATGGATAGATAATTAAACATTAACTACGAAGATATTTCAATGTTCCTTAAAAGTTTTGTAGAATCGGCGTTCTAAGCTTACAGATGGCTTAACGTCTGTTACAGAGCTGATTGCGTGGCGATTGGGTATTTGGAGAAAGAAAAGGAGGGAGAGAAATTGAAGGTTAATACTTTTGAAAGAGACAGTACTGCTGCAATAAATTATTTCATCGAAGGTTGCACACGGCGCAGCAAGCATCGTGCGTGAGACATGAACAATTACTGTGCCACCGTGTTCCCATGTTTAATAACATGCTTTAACTCCTATCATCATGAAAATGATATCAAGTATACATCTCAGTATTTTAATTATTCAGAGAGCTGTAATATTATGAATGGATATTAATGGATTCTGTGTTCTGTCGGAGGAAGCCCGTTTAAGAAGCACATAGAAGATCAAATACAAAACAAAGCATTTAACATGCTACTTTAGTTACGATGGGATTTGAGAAACTAGTAATTTAAACGATTTTAAGATGAAGTTTATGGTGTTCAACTTTAATGACAAAATAAACTATGTGATTAAAGTGGAAATTTCAAGATTAAAGTTGACATTTCAAGCTTTTTTCCCACTGTGTCCCTATTTTTTTTTTTCTTCTCTGTACCCTAATAAGCTTTCATATGACACTCAGATGGGGGGCTACAACTTGCCTTTTCACGGCGACTTTTAATATCTGACAACTTTTTTTTTATTTCGGGCACTGTGTGACTTTGTCAACTTGAGTTTTCGAGTTTCTCCAACACTCTATGTCACTCGATCTGCTTCCTTTTGTTGTTTATACCACTGTTTAGACCAACAAATAGTACATTTTTCCTTGCCTTCATTTCGCTGAAATTTTTCTATTTCCCCCTGTGCTTTTACCATTGCCTTTTCACAGAACGCTCAGCTAAAGGGCTATTTATATTGATTTGCATATTCAAAGAGGCATAATTCTGGATGGAGAAACCACCTAGTGACCCGTGGATTTGACTCCTTGTGAAGGGCCATCCACTGTAAAGGAGCATGATCCGTCACCAGAGTGAACTCCCGGCCCAAGAGGTAGTACCTCAACTGTGTAATCGCCCATTTGATCGCAAGGGCTTCTCTCTCCACCGCTGCATACCTGGTCTCTCGATTCAACAGTTTCTGGCTCAGGTACATGATGGGGTATTCAACACCATCGACGCTTTGGCTCAGCATTGCACCCAGGCCTGTGTCCGAAGCGTCCGTCTAAAGAATAAAAGGAAGAGAAAAATTAGGAGCTTTTAATATTGGTGCTGACGTAAGAACCTGTTTAAAGTCACTAAATGCAGCGTCCGCCTTGTCAGTCCATACCACATGATTAGGAGCCCTCTTCTTTGTAAGATCAGTGAAAGGCGCCGCTCTCTCTGAAAACCGAGCTACAAACCAGCGGTAGTACCCAGCCAACCCGAGAAAGGCTTGGACCTGCCTCTTGGTTTTCAGACGGGACCATTTAACAATGGCATCTATTTTTGAACACTGTGGTTTCACAGTACCCCGACCCACCAGGTAGCCCAAATATATAGCTTTTTTCAATCCAAAGAAACATTTCTTGGGATTAATACGAAGCCCGGCTTCTCCTAGTGTCCGCAATACCGCAGTGACCTGCTGTACGTGTTCTTTCCACGTGCTGGAATAGATGAATACATCATCCAGATAGACAGCACTATACGCATTATGGGGTTGGAGCACTTTGTCCACCAGACGCTGGAAAGTCGCAGGAGCCCCGTGTAACCCAAATGGAAGAACACGATACTGCCAGTGTCCGCTAGGAGTGCTGAACACGGTCTTGACCTTCGCAGAGTCCGTTAAAGGAATCTGCCAGTACCCCTTTGTCATGTCAAGCGTGGTCAAAAATTTAGCTTGTCCAAGTCTCTCAAGGAGGTCATCCACGCGAGGCATGGGATAAGCATCAAAAAGAGAGACCTGGTTAAGTCGACGGAAGTCATTGCAAAACCTCCAACTGCCGTCAGGCTTACTGACCAAGACAATTGGGCTGGACCAGGGACTAAAACTTTCCTCAATCACTCCTAGTTCCAGCATCCGCTTGATCTCCAGCCCCACTTCTGCTTTCCTTGCCTCAGGAAGTCTATAGGGGCACTCTCGGACTATAACCCCTGGTTCAGTCACTATGTCGTGCTGTGAGCCGGAGGGCTGATCGCACCCCAAATACATACAGACGCCACTGGGAAAACTACTGACTACCCTCACATTGCTCCTTATCCTTGCACTATAATGCGTAATACAAGCCTCACGCGGTACTCCAACGACTTATAAGCCTTGCGCAGCGCCTGTCAGTTTTGGAATTGATTGTTTGCTTTTATCTCTCTCTGCTCCTAGCAGAACTGTCATCTCTGACTTGTCATGGAGCACGTTTAAGCTCATGTGTTTGCGGTGTTTGAATAAAAATCCTTCTTGTTTCTACGACCTCCTGTGTCTCTGTGCAAATCTGTGACCCAAGCGTGACAGTGCGTAATCAGAGAGGTCCGTCCGGGTTTTTCACTCACCACCTCTGAGACGGACAGGATGGCTGATTCCAGCTCCCATCTTTGTCTATAGGTTAATTCCTCGCCGAAATTAAGGGTGTCTATGTGAGCAAAGAATGAGCAGGGCTGAGCGGAGGAGGGATCTGGCTCCCTCTCCTTCCACAGCTTCAGCAAGTTCACATGATAAACCTGCTCAGTTGGTCTACGATTGGGTTGTTTCACCAAATAGTCGACCAACCCTTTTCTCTCCTTAATTTCATAAGGGCCTTGCCAATGGGCGAGTAATTTAGAATGAGAGGTGGGAATTAATACCATGACACGATCCCCCGGCTGGAATTCTCGGAGTGTCGTGCCACGATCGTAATAACGGGCCTGCGCTGCTTGTGCCTCTTCCATATGACTTTTTAAAATAGGTGGAATTTTTTCAAATCTATCGCGTAACTGAGCGATATATTCCAAAATATTTGTACAGGGAAGAGCCTCTCCTTCCCAACCTTCTTTTAAAATATCCAATATACCTCGGGGTTGTCTCCGTATAACAATTCAAAAGGAGAGAACCCCGTAGAGGCTTGTGGGACTTCCCGATAGGCAAAGAGAACGAGGGGGAGGAGTTGATCCCAATTCCTCCCATCCCCGCTGACCACCTTGCGAAGCATCTGTTTGAGAGTCTGATTAAACCTCTCCACTAGACCGTCGGTTTGAGGATGATACACCGCGGTCTTTAAGTGCTTTATTTTCAGTAACTTGCCCGCTTCCCTGAATGTCTCCGAGGTAAAAGGTGTTCCTTGGTCCGTTAGAACTTCTTTAGGAATACCAACACGCGCAAATACTCCTACTAGTTCCCGTGCGATTGCTTTAGATGTAGCTGAGCGCAAGGGAACAGCTTCTGGATATCGGGTCGCATAGTCCATGAGGACTAATATATATTTATGTCCTCGGGCTGAGGACTCCAAGGGTCCTACAATATCGACCCTGATTCGTTCAAAGGGGACATTAATTAAGGGAAGGGGAACGAGAGGAGCACGGTCCTTTTTAGGAATTTGCCGCAACTGATATTCTGGACAAGAAATACAAAAACGGCGAACCTCCTTGTTAATTCCCGGCCAATAAAATCTGAGCTTAATCTGCTCTAAAGTTTTTTCGGAGCCTAAATGGCCTCCAAGGAGGTGGGCATGAGCTAATTCACAAACCTGCCGCCGGTAAATTCGTGGAATTAACAACAGTTTCCGAACCTTCACCCCATGTTCCGCGACCCGATATAATAGATCATTTTCTATTACAAAGTGAGGTCCTTGTGGCATGGGCTGATGTGTGCATTGGCCGTTGACAAGGACTACTGCATTTTTTGCAAATTTTAGGGAGTCATCGTTCCACTGCTCCCTTTTAAAAGAAGCCGGTGTTTGTTTAAACTGAAAGTAAATGTCGGAGAGAGGGTCCGGTCTGACCTCAAGGGGAGGGGATTCCTCCCGACTCGTCGAGGCGCGGGTGGATGACGTATTCGCCTGCGACAGACCAGGAATCTCCCCGCCCTCCTCGTGGGCTTCCATATCTCTCTCCGCCGGCTGTGTACACGGCGTGGAGACAGCTTGTGATGAGCTATCTCCATCTACAGCAAGGCCTAAGGTTTTATCAGGAGTAGTCAATAGTTTACCGCATTTATTTTCTGACCAGTCCCGTTCTAGAATCACTGAGAAGGGAGGATTAGGGTGGATCGCCATGGGATGTTTTTTTAGCATTCCTTCCTGACTCACGAAACACAGGGCGGTGTCATACATCCGGAGGTCTCCGTGAATACATTTAATACTGTTTTTTAATTCTCTGTCACGGTAAAACATATCGGCAATCAACAATGGAAATGTTGCTGCCGGAATCAAACAGGGCAAGGAGTTTATAACCATTAATGACTACAAATCCTGTATTTGAACACGTCAGGGGGTTGGCAAGAGCACACAAACCATCTCCCCCCTTCCACCTACATCCCGCCTCGCTCCCGGGTAGGTTATACGCTCGGTGGCCCGGGAACTCAGAAACAGGCTCCGATGTATGTGTAAGAGACTTCTTCAGTAGGACGTGATCTCTAGGAAATCCACTAGAGGGCCGTTCTGCTCTCCCAGAGTTTAAGACTGGCTTGGGTGTTTTCAAGAGCTTTATAAGCTCTTTCATTGAATGGAATTCACCCAAGTCTGGCTGGGCAAAGTTTTTAGGTAGGCCTTTTAAAAAGAGGAGACAGGCTACCTGTTGCACAATTTGGCAGGTGTTTAATTCAAATGGCCTTAGCCATGCAGCCACCTGCTCTAAGATGGTCATAGCCTGCTCCTGAACTGATCTCACTGGATCAAGTGTCCAGTTTTTTATTATTTTCACCTGCTGGACTGGGGCTAGCCCATATTTATCTGGGACCTCAGTCCCAATGGGCGGCTCAGCTCTCTCCTCCGAGAGAACATAATAAGCCCTTTTTGTTTCATCCCCAGAAACCAGCCTACGCCTGTATGTCCCCCTCACATTCTCCATTTGGTAAGTTATACGCCTGGGGTTGTATTTAACACTAGAATTACCAGAGCCTACAAAAAAACTCGTAATTCCGTCCCACCTTAAATTGCTTCTTAAATCCCTTCACACCTCTCCGCCAGCATCCTTTGTCCTCTAAATGTGCTGATAAAGAGAAGCTAGGAGCAGCCCCCCACCAATTTAGAACGTGCACGAACTTTTCTCAGCTCATGCCTTGATTGAGTATCTGGGAGTGAAGTGGAGTTTTAGAGTGGAAATAATAGATCGTTATTTGGAACACACGCATTTCATGTCTGTTCCGTTTCTACAGTAATCTGTGTCAACACATTGTTAAAACAGAAACGTTTTTTATATTCTAGTAGTAGATGACAAAATGTAGGCCTAAACTATATAATGTATGAAGCCTGAAGTCCAAATAACAAAGAAACATTTTCACAAAAGGTTCAAATATAACACAATTGCACGTTTATTCAAAAATATAACTGCAGAAACAAAAAGCCGCCTTAACATGCGACATTAGCAGCCGTTTATTATAACTGTCTCCGTGGTGCAATAGAATCAGTTCTTGCCTTGGAATCAAAAAGGTTAGCGAGTTCGATCCTGCACCACTCCGTTTTGGGAAGTAAACTGCTCTTAGTCTTACTATTTTAGAATAAAAGCGTACATTTGATTTCAGTCTGTAACAGCCGGTGCAATTTATGATCCTTGTAAAGGTTAGCTTTTTTTAATTTACTTTTCATTCACTCAGTCGCGTTCAGAATCAATCCATACAACCCCATCTGACACGGCTGTTTTCACTAAAGACGTGCTATAGCTCTGCAGTGTACCACGATGCATACTAACGCCACCAAAGCAAACACCCGGGTTCTGACACACAAACACTGGCGAACCTGCCTTCTTCGTATCTCACCGTCACTTGCTTTTCTTTTTATTCAGTTTTATTGAGTGTTCCTGCCAGTCCCCGCATGTTGCTGTATGCTGTTTCTTTTGTACTCCAGGACATGCAGAGGAAAGAATGGTAAAGAGCAGTAACTTCAGCGCTATATGCAATAATCAGACACTCCCCATCTGCCCGTGTCGTTCAAACACAGGAACATATATTGGTGTAAAAGTATAACAAAAGTGCACTTTTATTCAAGTGCACTTTTCCCATCGCCTTTTCCTGTAAGAAGCAATGTACACACTTCTCTCTATGCTGTGGTTACTATAAAACACCTGAAAGAAAGAGACAATATATGTGAAAATATCATCGCACTAATGCAATATTATTTGAAAAACGAACAGCGTCAGATCGGGTGTGAATTTATGCAGGAACTGGAAATTCTCTGATGCGGGACCTTCCCCCAGGGAAGAAAGTACAGTGTCAGGTGCTCATTCAGTGTAATAGGAACCATAGCACAGAGAGCTGTGTGCACTGCAACAAGTACACGTGTCGTAAATGTAGGAAGGACGGTCCTTGGGCGTGTTGGAACTGTTGATATTTGAATGTGATGATTTTATATAGCACAAAATGAAAATCAGCACTTCTTCGCATTGCACCATGCAAGTTGTCGTATCAATCTCCCACTGTAACTTGCTTTCTTTTTTTTTGGTTATAAGAAAACACAGGAACATACATTGGTGTAAAAGTATAACAAAACAATGGGCAGATGGGGAGTGTCTGATGATTGCATATAGCGCCAAAGTTACTGCTCTTTACCATTCTCTCCTCTGCATGTCCTGGAGTACAAAAGAAACAGCATACAGCAACATGCAGGGACTGGCAGGAACACTCAATAAAACTGAATAAAAAGAAAATCAAGTGACGGTGAGATACGAAGAAGGCAGCTTCGCCAGCGTTTGTGTGTCAGAACCCTTTGGGGGGGTGCGTTAGTATGCATCATGGTACAACGCAGAGCTATAGCGCATCTGTATTCTGTTTCTTTTGTACTCCAGGGCATGCAAAGGAGAGAATGGTAAAGAGCAGTAACTTCGGCGCTGTATGCAATCATCAGACACTCTCCATCTACCCGTTGTTTTGTTATACTTTTACATCAACATATGTTCCTGTGTTTGAGCATGCTCAAACGGGCATGCTCAAAAAATACACGTGTAATGCCATGAAGAGTGCACGCAGACCCTTCATTTCGCAAACAAAACAAGTTCACTTTTATTCAAGACCACCTGTATAACCGAAGAAAAAAGAAAGCAAGTTACAGTAGGCGATTGATACGACAGCTTGCATAGTGCAGTGCTAAGAAGTGCTGATTTCATTCCGTGCTATATAAAATCATCACATTCAAATATCAACAGTTCCCATACACCCAAGGACCGTCCTTCCTACATTTACGGCACGTGTACTTGTTGCAGTGTACACACCTCTCTGTGCTATGGTTTCTATTACACTGAATGAGCACCTGACACTCTACTTTCTTCCCTGGGGGAAGGTCCCGCATCAGAGAATTTCCAGTTCCTGCATAAATTCACACCCGATCTGATGCTGTTCGTTTTCAAATAATATTGCATTAATGCGATGATATTTAAACATATATTGTCTCTTTCTTTCAGGTGTGTAATAGAAACCACAGCATAGAGAGAAGTGTGTACATTGCTTCTTACAGGAAAAGGCGATGGAAAAAGTGCACTTGAATAAAAGTGCACTTTTGTTATACTTTTACACCAATATATGTTCCTGTGTTTGAACGACACGGGCAGATGGGGAGTGTCTGATTAGATGTAATTAAAATTACTAACAGTCACGGAAGTCCCCAATAAGAGCCAAAAAGTCCGCTTTCTGTAATGCATCTAATTTTGCTTGCTTTTCAGTGTCATAAAGCTGTTGAATTTTACTTCAAATAGTATCTTGGCATGGCAGTTGAAAAGTTGGATAGCACATTTTTTAACCCCCTATCTTCCAGCACTGTTAGTGGTCTACAGTCCAAAGCAATCCATTTTACGAGAGAATTTGTAAGTTTGTCCGATGTTGACTTACTAATTTTGGTCCTGAAGCCAGTCATTTCATCAGTTTTGGGCTGCCGACACCTTTTGTTGGTACTCAAACTCGTACTGCTAGTGCTAACAGCATACACAGTTTCTCCTCCTTTTTGCACAGTTTGCACAAAACCACACTTTTATCAAGGCTTCCGTTGGGTAGTCTGTTGAAATGAAATTTTCCTCCAATCAGTCCTAGCAACACTCTTTCTTCCGACTCTTATATTTTTGTAGCTTTAATGTGTGCATCAATGTAATCGGTGTAGCAGGAAATCATGCATTGAGAGAAGTTCCCCTTTGCTTGGAATGCAAAGGGTGATTAAATGCGTTATTTTTTTTTTTTTTTTTTTATTTTATTAATTTTATTACAATCAATACATAGCAATCAATTTTACAAAAAAAAAAAAAAAAAAGAATTATGCTAAGAACAGATCGATCCCCACCCTTGAGAGAGAGAGCAAGCCAAACGGTGTAAAATTTAAGGCTTTTAAAAATACCTAAATCAACAAATTCTCTGTGCTTTATAAATCATTTCAAAATATTACTGATTAGATCCTGCCATGTTTTGAAAAAGTCTGCACAGATCCTCTAACTGAGTATTTGATTTTTCCAATTTTAAATAATATAACACATCAGTTTCCCACTGACTTAAAGAGGAGAGTTTGGGTTCTTCCAGTTTATCAGAATAAGTCTGCGTGCCAACAGTGTAGTGAATGCAATCACAATTTGTTTGTCTTTCTCCACTTTAAGACCCTCTGGAAGAACCCCAAACACAGCTGTTAATGGGTTAGGAGGGATTGTGAGTCCAAGACTGTCTGAGAGGTAATTAAAAATTTTTGTCCAGAATAATGTTAATTTGGTGCAGGCCCAGAACATGTGACCTAGTGAGGCTGGGGCTAATTTGCAGCGTTCACAGGTTGGATCATGCCCTGGAAACATTTTGAGAGTTTTAGTCGAGACAGATGTGCTCGATATATAATTTTGAGTTGTATAATTGTATGCTTTGCATATGGAGCTTGAGTGAATTCTCTGCATTGCTACTTTCCACTCCTTTTCTGATATATTAATTGAGAGGTCATTTTCCCAGTGTCCTCTTGGATCTTTGAAAGGAAGGGATTGTAAAAGGATTTTATATATTGTAGAGATGGAGTCTAACTCCTTGAAATTGAGCAATAATTTTTCCAGCGTGGATGAGGGTGCAAGATGAGGAAAATCTGGAAGGTTCTGTTTAACAAAGTTCCTGATTTGAAGATAGTGAAAGAAATTTGTAGCTGGAATGTTAAATTTGGAATGTAATTGTTCATAGGATGCAAAGACGTTGTCTATATAAAGATCTCTAAGCAAGTTAATTCCAAATTTTTCCAGATATTAAAACTGCATATGTTTGTGAGGGTTGAAAGAGGTGGTTCTTTTGCAGGGTGCCACAGAAAGAAGCTTCTCCGTCTTAAAATGCTTTCTACATTGGTTCCAGATTCTAAGTGAGTGGAGCACAATTGGGTTATTAGTGTATTGCCGATAACGTGTGTTTATTGGAGCACAAAGCAAGGAATACAAAGAAGTACTGCAGGATTTTACTTCTATTGCGGTCCATGCCTGTGTATGTTCTTCTATTTGTGTCCAGGTTCTTATCGACTGTATATTTGCGCCCAGTAATAAAACTGGAAGTTAGGTAGAGCCATGCCGCCTTCTGCCTTTTGTCTTTGTAGGGTCGCTCTTTTGATGCGTGGATGTTTAGAATTCCAAATAAATGAGGTTATTGTTGAATCTAATTGCTTAAAGAACGATTTATTAATGTATATTGGTATGTTTTGAAATAAAAAGGAGCTTAGGAAGAATATTCATCTTAACAGTGTTAATTCTTCCAGCTAGTGTGAGATGAAGGGTTGACCATCTATGCAAGTCTTGTTTAATTTTTTCCATGCAGACGATAAATTTTGTTGATAAAGAGCTTTATGTTTACTTGTGATGTTTACCCCGAGGTATTTAAACTGTTCTGCAATGATAAAAGGAAGGGTGTCTAATCTAATATTATATGCTTGCGAATTCACCGGAAAGAGTACACTTTTATTCAGATTAATTCTGAGACCAGAGAGCTTTTGAAATTCTGTGAGTGCTGCTAAGACTGCAGGCACAGAATTTTCTGGGTCCGATATATACAGTACCATGTCAT
The DNA here is from genome assembly GCF_016835505.1 of Polypterus senegalus. Taxonomy (NCBI): domain Eukaryota; kingdom Metazoa; phylum Chordata; class Cladistia; order Polypteriformes; family Polypteridae; genus Polypterus; species Polypterus senegalus. The sequence goes on along the minus strand of NC_053171.1, from coordinate 65,731,460 downwards.
CTGCATATAATGAGATTTTCTGTTCCAGTCCTTCTCTGCTAATCCCCTTTATCTGATCAGTATTTCGACAATGTATTGCCAGTGGTTCAATGGCAATTGCAAACAGCAGTGGTGACAAAGGGCATCCTTGTCTTGTGCCACGCTCTAGTTTAAAGTAGTCTGAGCAAATGTTATTGATGCAAACTGAAGCTTCTGGGTTAGTATACAGTAATTTAATCCATGCACAAATGTTGGGCCAAACCCAAACTTCTCCAAAATAGTAAAAGGTATTTCCATTCAATCATGTCGAATGCTTTTTCTGCATCCAATGATAATAATATTTCTGGGGTGTTTGATTTAGTTGGTGAGTATATTACATTAAACAGGCGTCAAGATTTGAAGATAAGTGTCGGCCCCTAATAAATCCAGTTTGGTCTTGTGATATTACTGAGGGAGCACTTTCTCCATCCTTCTAGCTATGATTTTAGAGAGTATTTTAACGTCGTTATTCAGAAGTGAAATTGGTCTGTATGATGCACATTGTAATAAGTCCTTATTTTGTTTTGGAAAGACAGTGATTAGTGCTTGGCGAAAGGTTTGTGGAAGAGATTGGTTATCTCTGGCTTCTGTAAATGTTGCTAATAGGAGGGAGCTAGCTGAGCGGAGAATTTCTTGTAAAACTCTGCAGGGTAGCCGTCAGGGCCTGCTGCTTTTCCACCTTGGAGTGACTTTATAGCATCCAGTAATTCTGATAATGACAGAGGTTTATCGAGCTCCTCCACACTAATAGCGTCAATTTGTGGTATCTGTAATTTATCCAGAAATGCATTAGATTGTATATTGTCTTCTTTAAACTCAGTAGTATATAGGGATTTATAGTAGTCTCTAAAAGTGTACATTATATTTTTGTGTTCGATGATTTTATCTCCGTTCGTGTTAGTAATTACCGAGATTGCGTTGCGCACTTCTTGCTTGTGAATTTGTTGCGCTAAAAGCTTATTAGCTTTCTCCATGTTCATAATAATGATGTCTGGATTTGTAAATTAGTTGTTCGGTTTCTTTAGTTGTCAAGAGGTTTAATTCTGAATGTAGAGCCTGCCTCCTCTTATGTAGAGTCTCGCTTGGTAGTCTGGCATGTTCTTCATCTATTTTAGTAATTTCGCTTTTATCTCTGCTACTTTCTTCGCTCGGATTTATTTCTGTGGGAAAGATATGAGATAATCTGTCCTCTTAAGAAGGCCTTAAGAGTTTCCCAGAGTATTCCTGCAGAGATCTCAGGGGATGTATTTGTCTCTAGAAAGAATTCAATTTGTTTGGATATAAATTCAGTACAATTCTCGTCAGCTAATAGAAGCGGATTGAGACGCCATCTGCGGGTGAGTGTATGGGGCTTAGTAATTTCAGCTCCAAGATCATCGGAGCATGGTCTGAAATAACAATAGCATCGTATTTACAAGATTTAATCTTAGGCAAGAAGTTATTATCTATAAAGAAGTAATCAATCCTTGAGTAGCAATGATGTACTGGTGAGTAGAAAGAATATGTTCTTGAATTTGGGTTTAAAAACCTCCAGGGATCTGATAAGTTGTGATCAGTTATAAACTTTGTAATTATCTTTGCGGTGTTAGTTGCCGTTCCCCCTGTGGAGGAAGTCTTATCTAAAAGTGGATTTAGAACACAATTAAAGTCCCCAGCCATTATAAGTTTATGAGTGTTCAGATTGGGAATGGATGCAAATAAATTTTGTATAAATTCCTTATCATCAACATTAGGTGCATAAACATTTATCAAAATCATTTTACAGTTAGATAAGTCTCCCATGACCATCACATATCTCCCTTCAGGATCCAATACTACATCTGATGCTACAAATGGTACTGTTCTATGTATGAGAATTCCCACCCCTCTAGTTTTCTTTGTAAAACTAGAATGGAACATTTGGCCAGTCCAGTCTTTTGCAGCCGGAACTGATCCTTACTTAGTAAGTGGGTTTCCTGTAAAAATACTATTTTAGCATTTAGACCTGTTAGGTGAGAAAGTACTTTCTTTCTCTTTAATTCGTGATTCAGGCCTTTAACATTCCAGCTTACGGTTAACTGTCCCATCATGGAGACACTGATTCTGAGTTTTTGGTGTCATATTATAGTCTTAACTGGAAGTGAAATAGTTTAGGTCTTAATTTCCTATTCCCCCAAGAGTTGTTGCCATGCAGCTTATTATTACGTTGATAGTTATAATTATAAAGATTGAGATGATAGATTAGATATAGATCAAGCCTGCTCTCTTTCTCTTCCCCTTAACCCCCACCCTCCCTTTTTGCCTCCCCAGGTGAGGCTAAAACCCACTTCATGCAGTCCCAGTCCTCTGACATACCCAGAGACAGAGCACGCCCAAAGCACATCAAGCCCCCATGCAGTGGCGCTTTAAGGTTAAAAGATAGAGATATCTGTTACCAATATAGTCTTTAAAAGAGGAAAAAGAAAAAAAAAGAAAAAAAAAGAAAAGAATTTTGCACTTATATATATATATATATATATATATATATATATATATATATATATATATATATATACATACATATATACATATATATATATACATACACATATACATATAATCTTCATCAATTTTAGTGCATTAAGATGATATCCCCAGATAATAAACCCAGGTGATGGTGTTAAAGATGTGTCCAAAACAAGCATAACAAGTCTTAATGCAGTAATAGCAATAACAGCAAACCAAGGGTATGATATTGAACAGTCTCATTTAGGGTACACATGAAATAATTAGAAAAGAAAAAAAGAGGAGGAAAACGTAATTAAGCACAATAAAACATAAACATTTAGCCCTAGTAATACTAAGTAATGATAAGTAATAAGTAAGTAATAATAATATAAGAATATGAGAATATATGCTGATAAAAACCCGTATTTTAAAAACAAATAGATCAGACAGTAGATTATTAATCCTAGCGTTATCATTTACCGCCATGACTCACAATTATGTATCGATTTCCTGTTTTAATTCCTGTTTCAGTCTCTCAAGTGCCTTTGCCGTTGCTTTCTCATTAGCCTTCTCGCTTTTCTTTATATCTTGCCTTAGCTCAGCGAGCAACACTTTCAGTTCAGATAGCTGAAATGTGCCTTCTTGTGCCGTAGATGAAGCAGCAGACTCTGCTGAAGCGGTGTCCCGCTGCTCCAGTCCCGCGTAATTGCGTAACTGAAGCCGCGGACCTCCCGACCTTTTCCAGTTTCAGGTAATCCTCTCCAATCGGCGAGCTATCCACATCTGCACTCACGATCGCACCTTCGCTCCCCTTTTCGCTCTCAGCTGGCGACGATGTAGCGGACCGTGGTCCCGAGGAGTCTGTACTTTCGCCCATCTGATCCAGGTCTGTCTCTGAGAGGCCGTATCTCGAACTAGGGCTTGCTGATCGCAGCTTGGATGTAGCTTTCGTCTTCGATTCTTTCGGACCCCCCTTCTTGTTGGCCATGTTTATATGTGTTTACATATACTGTAGCGGTCCCTCTCGGGTTGAATAAATACAGGATATCTCTGAATAATAAGCAAATAATATGAAAAATAGCACCACTGCTAGCGGAGCTCCACTTCAGACGTCCATCTCTCGCATCGGACGAGACCAGGCATTTTATGATATTTGCGTTATTTTTTAATGCGTTATGGAGCACATGCATCGAAGCTTCTCAGCTGTGCTTGTGCTAAGAAAAGGAAACATTTTAAAAATAACGTAACATGATTGTCAATGTAACCTTTTGTAAGTAGTGCCTGGAGGATTCAGAGTGTGGAGAAACTCTAGAGACAGCATGTGTATTAACTTGTGGATTTTTCTGTGAGTATTTGGTGGCAGCGTGACAAAGTTGCTTCCGCAAGACCGTGTTAGCTGCGGAGCTCAACTCAGAGCGAAATGAGGTGAATGGGAGGGGAGAGGATGACGTAACTCCCCCACCCACCTCAACTGTCAATCCCCCCACAAACACAGTGTCATTAAACTTGTATCTCGCATTAGTCGTGGGCATGACAAACACCAGCAGCAGCCTGTCTATGAACTTAATGAACTTTAGGTTTAAACCGTGCATTGTTTCCGAAGTAGTTGCAGTCATGAATATGCTTGTATGAGTCACTGTGCATGACAAACAGCAGGTGGACCGTGTCTATAAACTTCATTTAAACTTACGGTTTACACCGTGCTTTGTTTCCGTAGTAGCTGCACTTATAAATACGCTTGTATGTGTCACTCGCTCGCTTCTTATTGTTTCACTGTCTTCTCAATTGTGTAATGCATGTTTTCTTCAGCGCTTTTTGGAGCTCTTTCTGGTTTTCTATGCACTGCGCTCACAGTCACTTCACGTGATTACGTGGGAGGCGTGATGATGTCACACGAAACTCCGCCCCCCACGGCCATCGAGCTGAACTCCATTGCAGTATATGGAGAAAAATAGGTTCCAGTTATGACCATTACGTGTAGAATTTTGAAATTAAACCTGCCCAACTTTTGTAAGTAAGCTGTAAGGAATGAGCCTGCCAAATTTCAGCCTTCCACCCACACGGGAAGTTGGAGAATTAGTGATGAGTGAGTGAGTGAGTGAGTCAGTGAGGGCTTTGCCTTTTATTAGTATAGATTCCTAAATAATTAAATGGGCAGGCTATTTCGTATCAGTGCAATACGCTGCTTGTTAAAACGGATGACTCCTGCTCGTATGTGCACTTAGTGCTGCGTGGGAATTATGAACTATCGTACCTGTTCAAGTTCTATTTAAATTTTAAATATAAGTAATTTTTATTTATTCGACAGAAATATGTTTGGTAGGAATGTAAGTTAAATTTAGTCATCATTGCATAAATTTTTCTTCACCATAGAAATTTAAAGACTAAATTCAACTCACATTCCTACCAAAGATATTTCTGTCGACTAAATAGAGCCTACTTATATCCAAATAGAACTTGAAAAGATATATTATTTCGAATCTGATCACGCATTATAGAGCAACTTGATGCGCACCACATCGAGCCTGCGAGCTATTGAGCTGTTCCCTGCCTGCCTCAATAAGTGACCCTCGCTTCGTTCTTACTTTTTTACCGTTCATTTAATCATGGGTAGTCGCGAAAAAATTTGAAAATGGAAGGAGGATTACACTGAGTAAGGCTTTACCAAAGCAATTATTGATGGCGAATAAAGTATCCATTATTCATAAAGCTTCAATTGGTGATCTGTTTTTCTGCGTTAACCTCATATTTTTTCATACTTCTTCTCAAATTAAGGGGGTGCGAGGGTAAAATGAATCAGAAAGCACTGATTTATATATATTGAATATATTGAAATAGTTTTACCGTCAAATAATGCAAACAATACGCGGCACGTGTTTCACCCTAATTCTGGGCTCATTAGGCGTACACACTCACTGCACCCCCTGTCGGGAATCGAACCTCGACGTCAGCACTAGAGGCGAAGCCTCTCGTGTTGTGCCACAGCGTGTGGTTCGTTTAGTTCACAGTATATATATATATATATATATATATATATTGTAACCTGGAGGGCTGATCGCACCCCAAATAGATACAGACGCCCCTGAGAAAACCACAAACCCTGAAACACTGACTACCCTTACTTTGCTCCTTATCCTTGCACTATAACGCATAATACAAGCCTCGCGCGATACTCCGCCGACTTATAAGCCTTGCGCAGCGCCTGTCAGTTTTGGAATTGATTGTTTGCTTTTATCCCTCTCTGCTCCTAGCGGAACTGTCATCTCTGACTTGTCATGGAGTACATTTAAGCTCATGTGTTTGCAGTGTTTGAATAAAAATCCTTCTTGTTTCTACGAACTCCTGTGTCTCTGTGCAAATCTGTGTCCCAAGCGTGACAAGTGGTACCAGGAGTGAAAACAAAGACGAAGAACTGGTAGCGGCCGGGGAAAATCTAGAGCCCAACTTAGATATTGAACCCGATCTCTCCAGCGAGATGGAGGAGGTCACCCCCGAAAATCTTCCAGAATGGGCTGGTCCTTCTACATCTTCCCAGATTGCAAACGCCTCCGAACACAAATCGAGCGTTAACGAACAATCAGATTTTGTGCCTTTGCAGCATACTGATAGCTCATTAGAATATGCATTTAAATAGGCTCGCCCTGCTAATCACTCTTATTACCAAGAGCGTAATTCCGGGGGTGTGAAGACCCCACACTTTATAGAAAAGGACGGTTGCCTTTTCAGAGTGATCTCAGATCATTTGGAGAGGGAATTTATTGAACAACTGGTGGTACCTGAAGCACATAGGGAAACTGTTTTGCATCTGGCACATTCACACATCTTGGGGGGACACCTCGGTGCCGACAAAACTAGAGACCAGTTATCAAAACGATTTTATTGGCTTAATATGGGAAAAGATGTTGAACGATTTTGTACTTCATGTCCAGACTGCCAGATCGTCTCTGCTTATAAGCCTCCTCGGCTCCCTTTGTCCTATGCCCATATTGGAAGTTCCCTTTCAGCGTGTGGGATTAGATATTGTGGGACCTTTACCTAAGACTAAGGATGGGTACCAATATTTGCTGGTGTTGGTTGATTATGCGACACGATATCCAGAAATGATTGCGCTGAAAAAGGCCAACTCTTCAACTGTAGCCAAAGCACTATGTGATACTTTTACTCGTATTGGTATCCCTAGAGAAATCTTAACTGATCAAGGCACACCTTTCACTTCTCGCGTGATGAAACAATTGTGTGACAGCTTTGCTATTAAGAAATTGAGAACTACTGTTTACCATCCTCGAACGAATGGTTTAACCGAGCGATTTAACAAAACATTGAAACAGATGATCAGGCGAGTTGCTCATAATGATCCTACAACATGGAATACTGTCCTACCTTTTGTTTTGTACGCAGTGCGAGAATCACCACAGGCTTCCACTGGCTTGAGTCCATTCGAGTTGTCATTCGGCAGGCGGCCGCAAGGCATCCTGGATGTGGTACGTGAGGAATGGATAGGAAACGAGAGAGCAGCTCAAGGTCGAAGCTTTGCAGATCGACTAATTTCGTTGCAAGACAGAATTTCTATGCTTTCCTCTATTGCTGTGGAACACCAACAACGAGAACAGGAAACTCAGAAGCGTCTTTACGATAGGCGCAGCAAGCTCCGTGAGTTCAAACCTGGCGATCGTGTTTTGGTACTGGTTCCTTCGGATCCACACAAATTCTTAGCTAAATGGCAGGGCCCGCCATTATTGAGGAGCATTTGAGTCCGGTAAATTACAAGGTTAGAATACCAGGCCGGCGCAAACCTTTCCAGATTTTACACATTAACCTCTTGAAGGAATGGCACGACCGACAAGAGGTTAACACTTCCTTGGCTGCTGTTTCTCAGACCGATGTTACCATTGGTAACGATCTTACTGACACGCAAAAGACAGAACTGTTATCTTTGATAGAACGGAACACTGATGTCTTTTCAGATTTACCAGGCAAGACTAACATTACAAAACATAAAATTACCACTGAACCTGATGTTCACGTACAGATGCGGCTGTTCCAGATACCGGAAGCGCGCAAAATATTGTGCGCGAAGAGGTAAAAAAGATGCTGATACTGGGTATAATATGTGAAAGTAGAAGTGACTGGTGCAGCCCAGTCGTATTAGTCCCAAAGCAAGACGGTTCGGTTCGGTTCTGTATCGATTTCAGACGCTTGAATAAGGTCTCTAAATTCAATGCTTATCCCATGCCCCGTGTCGATGAACAGTTGGAAAAACTGGGTCAGGCGAGCTATATCTCCACGCTAGATCTCACGAAAGGCTATTGGCAGGTGCCTTTGGAGGCTAGCAGTTGTGAAAAAACGGCATTTGCGACACCTGACGGACTCTATGAATTTACAAGTCTCCCGTTTGGTCTTCACGGGGCACCTCTAACTTTTCAGCGTATGATGGATCAGATCCTACGTCCTCATTCTGAATATTCCGGGAAATACCTTGACGATGTCGTGATTTTTAGCAATGATTGGAAAACACACTTAGAGCGGCTTCAAGCCGTTCTTGAAAGCTTGAGACAGGCTTTTCTGGGGCTCGCTGCTTATTACACAAAATTCATTCCAAATTTTGCACATAGAGCTGCTCCTCTTACAGAACTCACTAGAGGCAGAAAAAAATGACCTATATTGTGGACAGAAAATTGCGAACATTCTTTCAACGATTTAAAAAAAGCATTGTCTTCTTACCCAGTTCTAAGGAACCCGGATTTCACAAAAGATTTTACCTTGCAAACAGACGCAAGTGCATTTGGTGTGGGCGCAGTCCTGTCACAAATTTTTGATGGAGAAGAACATCCCATCACATATTTGAGTAGGAATTACTTCCTAGGGAACGCAATTATTCTACAATTGAGAAAGAATGCTTGGCAATTAGGTGGGCTGTGGAAGCGCTTCGCTATTACTTGTGGGGACGAAACTTCACTTTGGTAACTGATCATGCTCCACTTCAGTGGTTGTACCGACAGAAAGATACAAACTCTCGTCTAATGAGATGGTTTCTGGGTTTACAACCTTACAGTTTCACAGTAAAGCACCGACCAGGTTCTGAACACGTCAACGCAGACGTATTATCCCGACTACATGAACTTGGTACAGAGAGTCGCTTGATTCACAGGAATGTGAATAAAGCTGAGGGGGAGGGTGTGAGCTGGAGGGCTGAACGCACCTCAAATAGATACAGACGCCCCTGGGAAAACCACAAACCCTGAAACACTGACTACCCTTACTTTGCTCCTTATCCTTGCACTATAACGCGTAACACAAGCCTCGCACGATACTCCGCCGACTTATAAGCCTTGCGCAGCGCCTGTCAGTTTTGGAATTGATTGTTTGCTTTTATCTCTCTCTGCTCCTAGCGGAACTGTCATCTCTGACTTGTCATGGAGCACGTTTAAGCTCATGTGTTTGCAGTGTTTGAATAAAAATCCTTCTTGTTTCTATGACCTCCTGTGTCTCTGTGCAAATCTGTGTCCCAAGCGTGACAATATATATATATGTAAGATAACTCCTGTAGCCACAATAAATGCCTTTATTGAATAGACAAACCGGGGTGAACAAGTTCCTTTCTACTTCAGCCACAGCCGCGACATCACATAAAAAACATCAATAACAACTCATAAACTTGCAATATTATTTAGGAAAATCGCAACATTTTACTCACCAAAAATTCAGATTATTTGTAAACAAAATCCATCCTCCTCTCTTTCCTCAAAAACAGTTTAATTACTCTGTCGTACCGATTATCCGTGCGCTTCAGTTCCATTAAAATATCCCTTTCTATTGCATTCAAAGCTAATGCTGAAAGGCGAACCTGCCCTATGGTATTTCTGGCATAAGATTTAGTTCGCTTTAGGGCTGAAAATGTCCGCTCGACAGAAGCAGTGTACACGGGAATGCTCACCGCCAAATATACCAATGTGAACAGCTGCCCCATGCTCTCATTCAGATTTTTCTGAAGAAGGAAGTCAAGGAGATCAGTGGGAGATTTTCCTAAAAAAATCATCCATGGCTTACATTACAGTCAGTTCTGGATTTAGCCGAGACAGATCAAAAAGTGCTCCGTGGCTCTTGTGTTAAACTGGAGAAGGCTGCATGCGTGAATTTTTTTTTGTATTCCCAAAAATTCTGGGGCACGAGGAGCGTGACAAACATAAGGTTTTCGTGGTCTTGAAATCTGGTCTGTCTCTGGCAAATAATATTGTCTAGAATCCTGCCATGGAGTTGGCTGTATTGCGCGCAATGATCTTTCGCTTGGAGCGTTTGCGGTGCGTTCAGTGGCCTCATAGAGTTCCTCATATCGGCTTCTATCCAATCAATGGGTCTGAATACGGTGACATTGCCACACGCCTGCTAGAGGGCCCGACTGACACAAACTCAAAATCTGATTGGTTGAAGCAATAGGTTAATTGACATTTATTCTGTGTTAGAGTGCCTACACAACGGATTGTGAAAGCCTCTCTGCCTGGCAACAAATGACTGCTGAAATGTGATTTGTTAAATGCTTTAATACAAAATTCCGCCTCCCATGGCTATCGAGCTGCAGTCTATTACAGTACAGTATATGGACGAAAATACATTCCAGTTATGACCATTACGCGTAGAATTTCGAAATGAAACCTGCCCAACTTTTTGTAAGTAAGCTGTAAGGAATAAGCCTGCCAAATTTCAGCCTTCTACCTACACGGGAAGTTGGAGAATTAGTGATGAGTGAGTGAGTGAGTGAGTGAGTGAGTGAGTGAGTGAGTGAGTGAGTGAGTGAGTGAGTGAGTGAGTGAGTGAATGAGTAATTCAGTCAGTCAGTGAGGGCATTGCCTTTTATTAGTATAGATATATTGTGATAAGATGCTTCCACAAAGAAATATTTCTACACACAGAAAAAGGTTTGGGGATCGTCCCCGTATATTGTCGTCCAGACAAATGAAAAAGAGGTTGATTCATATGACTTTTTAGTGCAAAATGAACCTAGAAGTGGGACCTTATTTTTCTTCAAATGTTCTGTAGGTGAAAAGAGATTAAGGTAAGTATCAAGTGATAACCCTTTGTCTCGCGATATTTCACTCACCTTTAGGCTCTTTGACTGCCTCTCGCATGTGTGTGACTATATATATATATATATATATATATATATATATATATATATATATATATATATATATATATATATATATATATATATATACTAGTAAAATACCAAGGCTTCGCAGAGAGAAGTAGTGTGTTAAAGAAGCAATGAAAAGAAAAGGAAACATTTTGAAAATAACGTAACCTGATTGTCAATGTAATTGTTTTGTCACTGTTGTGAGTGATGAGTGTTGTTGTCATATATATATATATATATATATATATATATATATTTTACACACACACATAAACATATATATATATATACATATCTATACATATACACATATATACATACATATATATATCTACATATATACACACACAGCTATTTCGTATCAGTGCAATACGCTGTTTGTTAAAACGGTTGACTCCCGCTCTTACGTGCAATAACAAATCAAATCATTCAGTTGTCTTTGCTCATATGTCATTTTAGAGCTGGACGCCTGGCATCTTTTTTGGCCACAAGTTCGTTTCTGTTTGGTGTGAGGTTCTGTGTTGTGGAGATTCTCAGGATGGATTGCAGGTGCTCATCAGTGAGGCGACTCCTGTGTGCTGTTTTGTTAGTCTTTATCACTGAGAAGAGCTTCTCACACAGATATGTGCTACCAAACATGCACAAGGTTCGAGCCGCATGTAGACGGACTTTTTGTTCTTCAAAGTCACCAAAGCGCCGTGCAAACTCAGTGCGCAATAACTCTAGCTTCGCAATAACTTGCAGCATCATAAGGTAGACTTGATTAACGCGGTAAGTGTTCGGCAAGGCAGCTGAAGCGCTGCATTATGGGATCTGTAGTTTATTGTGTTACCAGCGCTTCATATACCCGGGCCATTAATAACAATAATACAGTATATAAAATGATCTCGGGCCAGATATAATTACACGCCCGGGCGGATGTGGCCCGCGGCCCTTGAGTTTGACACATATGGACTAAATAGAACTTGAAAAGATATATTTTTCAAATGTGATCGCGCAATTCAGATAGAGTTGACGCGACTACAGCCTGCATGCCTCAATGAGTCATCCTCCTCGCTCTTACTTTTTACCGCTCATCTAATGAATACACTGAGTATGGCTTTACCAAAACAATCATTGATGGCGAATAAAGTATCCATTATTCGAGTATGTAGATCGGTATATATATATACATATACAGTATATATATACCCGCGTATCGCAGTGGAGAAGTAGTGTGTTAAAAAAGGTAGAAAAAGAAAAGGGAACATTTTAAAAATAACGTAACATGACTGTCAATATACAGTATTTGTTTTGTGAGTGTTACTGAGTGTTGCTGTCATCAAGGATTTGATTATCATTATTTCTTTCAATCAGGTTCGTATTTGTAGGATGTGTTGTGTTCAAGTTACATTCCGTGTTTGTCAATCGTTGTAAAGATGACAGGTTTCATTCATCGATTCGTTTCTTACGCGCCAATAAACAGCTCGCCTTCTTCTTTATCTGAGACCTGACACACTGCATGCACGGGTTTTTTACACTGTCTTCCTTTAGCGGGACATTGACTTTTTCCACCGTGTGCTTTGTTTCCACAGTAGCTGCATTTATGAATATGCTTATCAGACGCTTCATATTTTTTGCTGCCTTTTCAATTGTGTAATTCGGTTTTTGTTCAGCTCTTTGGAACTGTTGCTTTTATCTGTGCACTGCGTCAGTTCACGTGAGCCACTCGGTGTACATGCATCGAAGGTTCCCAGCTGTGCTGGTGCCATCTCGTGCTATGTCCATGGCTGTATTTAATGTCACCTTAGTCCTGGCACTTAAAACTTTCTCTCGCAGTTTCGCTGAGTTTATGTCAAACACCACCCTGACCATCTCATCTTCCTCTCCATTAGCACAGTCCTTCACCCGTGAATATTTACCCTTGGCAGTTTGCTATTGGATTGCCGCTGATGGACGGCCTTATATGGGTGGGCACTAAATTACAAACGCCAGCGGCAGTCTGTCTATGAACTTAATTTAAAGTGTAGGTTTACATCGTGCTTTGTTTCCGAAGTAGCAGAACTCATGAACTATGGTTGTATATGTCACTCGCCGCTTCTTATTGTTTCGCTGCCTTCTCAATTATATAATGCATGTTTTCTTGCGCTTTTTGAGGTCTTCCTGGTTTTCTATGTACTGCGTGATTACGGGGAGGCGTGATGATGTCACACGAAACTCCGCCCCCACGGCGTTGAAGCTCATCTCCATTACAGTAAATGGAGAAAAACTGCTTCCAGTTATGACCATTACGCATAGAATTTCGATATAAAACCTGCCCAACTTTTGTAAGGAAGCTGTAAGGAATGAACCTGCCAAATTTCAGCCTTCCACCCACACGGGAAGTTGGAGAATTAGTGATGAGTGAGTGAGTGAGTGAGTGAGTGAGTGAGGGCTTTGCCTTTTATTAGTATATATATATATATATATATATATATAGATAGATAGATAGATAGATAGATACTTTATTAATCCCAAGGGGAAATTCACATAATCCAGCAGCAGTATGCTGATACAAAAAAATATTAAATTAAAGAGTAATAAAAATGCATGTAAAAACAGACAATAACTTTGAATAATGTTAGCGTTTACCCTCCCAGGTGGAATTGAAGAGTCGCATAGTGTGGGGGAGGAACGATCTCCTCAGTCTGTCAGTGGAGCAGGACAGTGACAGCAGTCTGTCACTGAAGCTGCTCCTCTGTCTGGAGATGATCCTGTTCAGTGGATGCAGTGGATTCTCCATGATTGACAGGAGCTTGCTTAGCACCCGTCGCTCTGCCACAGATGTTACACTGTTCAGCTTCATTCCTACAATAGAGCCTGCCTTCCTAACAAGTTTGTCCAGGTGTGAGGCATCCTTCATCTTTATGCTGCCTCCCTAGCACACCACCACATAGAAGAGGGCACTCGCCACAACCGTCTGGTAGAACATCTGCAGCATCTTATTTCAGACATTGAAGGACGCCAACCTTCTAAGGAAGTATAGTCGACTCTGACCTTTCTTACACAGTGCATCAGTAATGGCAGTCCAGTCAAATTTGTCATCCATCTGCACTCCCAGGTATTTATAGGTCTGTACTCTCTGATGATCACGGGGTCCATGAGGGGCCTGGGCCTCCTAAAATCCACTACCAGTTCCTTGGTCTTGCTGGTGTTCAGGTGTAAGTGGTTTGAGTCACACCATTTAACAAAGTCTTTGATTAGGTTCCTATACTCCTCCTCCTGCCCACTCCTAATGCAGCCCACAATAGCAGTGTCATCAGCAAACTTTTGCATGTGGCAGGACTTCGAGTCGTATTGGAAATCTGATGTATATAGGCTGAACAGGACTGGAGAAAGTACAGTCCCTTCCGGTGCTCCTCTGTTGCTGACCACAATGTCAGACCTGCAGTTCCCGAGACGCACATACTGAGGTCTGTCTGTAAGATTGTCCACGATCCATGCCACCAGGTGTGAATCTACTCCCATCCCTGTCAGCTTGTCCCTAAGGAGCAGAGGTTGGATGGCGTTGAAGGCGCTAGAGAAGTCTAAAAACATAATTCTAACAGCACCACTGCCTCTGTCCGAGTGGGAGAGGGATCGGTGTAGCATATAGATGATGGCATCCTCTTCTGCCACCTTCTCCTGGTATGCGAACTGCAGAGGATCAAGGGCGTGGCGGACGTGTGGCCTCAGGTAGTGAAGCAGCAGCCGCTCCATGGTCTTCATCACATGTGACGTTAGAGAAACAGGCCAGAAGTCGTTCAGCTCACTAGGACGTGGTACCCTTGGGACTGGGGTGATACAAGATGTTTTCCAAAGCCTCGGGACTCTCCCCTGATCCAGGCTCAGGTTGAAGATGCTCTGTAGAGGACTCCCCAATTCCAGCTCACAGGCCTTCAGCAGACGTCTGGACCCGCTGCTTTGCTGGCATTAAGTCTCCTCAGCTCTCTGCTCACCTGCGCTGCTGTATTGTAGGTGTTGGTGTCTCTACTATGCTGGTATCAGCAGAAGGATGGTTGGAGGATGCAGTACTCCAAGGTGAGAGTGGGTTAGGGTGGTCAAACATGTTAAAGAAGTTGTTCATTTGGTTTGCTCTCTCCACATCTCTCTCGATGGTGGCACCCCGCTTCGAGCTGCAGCCAGTGATGATCTTCATCCCATCCCACACTTCCTTCATGCTGTTATTCTGCAACTTCTGCTCCAGCTTTCTCTTGTACTCCTCCTGAGCTGGACTCGGAGTTCCTTCTGAACGCACTTGAGCTCATGCTGATCACCGCCTTTAAAAGCCCTTTTCTTCTGGTTCAAAAGGCCCTTGATGTCACTTGTCACTTGGCTTGTTGTTAGCATAGCAGCGTACTGTTCTTACTGGAACTACAATGTCCATACAGAAGTTGATGTAATCAGTTGTGCACTCAACAGCCTCTTCAATATTCTCACTATTTGACCCTTGCAGGATATCCCAGTCAGTAGTTCCAAAGCAGTCTCTCAGAGCCTGCTCTGACTCAGGGGACCACTTCCTGAATGATTGTGTGGTTGTAGGTAGTGCCTTCACTCTTGGTTTGTAGTGAGGCTGAAGCAGAACCAGGTTATGATCTGCTTTCCCAAGCCCAGGCAGCGGGGTGGCGCTGTATGCGTCTTTAACGTTTGCATACAGTAGGTCGATAGTCCTATTTCCCCGTGTGTTACAGTCCACATACTGGGAGAAGGCAGGTAATGTTCTGTCCAGCGTCACTTGGTTAAAGTCACCAGCGATTAGCACAAGCGCCTTGTAGCATTCATAGCATCCGTAGTCTGAGTCTCAATCTGATTATATGGGTGGTTACAAATAAATGAACCACACACCGTAGTGCAGTGTTAAGGGACTTCGTCTCTGACGGTGATGTCCGAGGTTCGATCCCCTCGAGGGGTGCAGTGGAGTGTGTATGCCTGATGAGCCCAAATAAGGGCAAAACACGTGTCGTGTACTCTTTGCATTATTTGACAGTAAACTATGTAACATATATATACTAGGGGGTATATGACTCGCTTTGCTCACCCACCCCCACTCCCCCCCTGCGTTGTGAAGGGGGTGGCTAAGGAGATGTGGTCGGATCAGCTGTTACCTTGCTGCTGTTGCTGCTTCCTAGCTGCGTGTTCTGCTTGTCGCGCTGCATATTGATCATTTAAAAGCCTATACAGCAGCTGTACTTTAGTCACACTGCCTTCTTTTGCGTGACATTAAAGTGTCTCTCGCAGGACATTAAAGTGTTTCAGAGAAATTCATGTGTTGTCTCCTTCCAAGTCTTCCAAGATTTTTTTTATATATAAATAACCTGTTAGTCTTCTTGTCCTGCCCTTCTGCTGCATCTCCATGATCTTCAGCTTCCCCCTCTCTTTCAGTTACTTTAAATATTCCCTGTTATCATTGGCTTTTTCTACAGTACTTCTAAATTTTTCATATTTCTTCTTTTCTTCTATTAATCAAAGATTCATTCCCATAATCTCTATAGCAGTTACAGTGTACTCTCATATTCCTGGAGACCAATGTTAAATACAGGCCTGCAGATATGGGATTCTCACATTCATTTCTGTTGTTCATCCACCATATTGTCTCTTGAAAGATGGGTCACACTAACTCAGAACTGTTTATTTTAATTTAATTGCAATATGTATGGCAACTGTACTTCTCTCTGTCTCCCTGCTTGCTACTTCTCTCAGTTATCTCCCAGGGAACTTTCCTTTTTTCCTTATTTGTTGTTTAAATATCTCCTAATCTGCTTGCTCCACTTTTTATCTCCTTTACAATAATTACTAAAAATGTTGTATTTTAATTAATTATACACATGATATTCAGCTGTTCAAAAGACTGGATTTATATGACTACATGAAGAGCACCATCAAACATATTTTGTAAATACCCTACAGTAAAGTGTAAAAAGTGTTATTTGATAAGATAAAAAGCCAATGCCGCTATCGTTTTTGCATTTTTCTCTTGTATTTCTTGGGACCATACCTGCAACCTGATTACTTTTATTGTTGACAATGGGTAGAGTTTCAAAGTTTTGACTTCAAACGCATTAAATGAAGAATACAAAAGAATGTAGGATTCTACTAATGTGTTATTCTATGCAATTTGATGGCCAGAATAGATATAGCATGAAAAAGATTTCCGGTACTTTGATCAATTCTTGACCAAAATATTTGGCACTTGGTAAAAAATAATTGGATACTTCTGACTTTAGCAGTGATGGATTGTTGCTCAAAGATTCTTCTCCAGATAACCAAAGAAAGTTACTTATTAAATATGTTACAGAAAAATTATACAACTTGCAGTAGTCAAAAAGCATATTTGGGTGGTTTTCATTAATTCATCTTTCATAGTAACTCACCATCAGGGCTTTCCATGATCTGTTCTGGGAGCATCTGGCACTGGGTGTTATGAAAACCTGCCAATGGCTGACAGATATCATTTGTATTATTTTTTTTAATAATGTCTGTGTTGTTGTTGTCATTTAATGTTTTATTTATAATATCACATGTTGCCTATGCTGTCTCAAAGCAGAAAGACAAAATGTTAAGTGACCAGAGGATAATGCAAGCTCAATATTCAAGCCAAATTCTAAACCAAAAATCTGTCCTAAATCTTTTGTCAAAATCAATAAACAATAACAATACCTTAATCATCAAAAATCAAAGCCCTAACTCTTAAAAAAGCTTTTTCTAATACATAGATCTATTTGTAAACTCGAATAATGCAGAGAAGTACTGGGTGACCTTTATACCAGTGGTCTGAAGAATCCACCAGGGGATACAATTGTTAGAGATTGCAGCTTTTACTAAACCAAAACCAAGGGTCTATACTGTGAAGGTGAGGTCAAGCAAATTTAGCGGAGCTTGCTCATCACTACCCCTTTAGCGGAGCTTGCTCATCACTACCCCTTATATGGTTAGGTAGTAACTAAAATATAGGCTATCTCTAAAAAGAAGTTATAAATACATCTTTGGACTGTATTTAAAGATGACATTGTCATATCTGGACCTGGCAGAATGCGGTTAGTGACTTCCTTGCTGACATATCACATACAACCCACATGTGCACATTGTCTTTTGACACAAGGGTGCTCTCTTTAACATTTCTTAATATAGATTTCATTACAATATATTGATAAATAAGATTAAACTGTTGTGTTTCAGCTGTATTAAAGAGTGTTTATTTTATCAAGCCTCTTCAATACCAAGCACAAAGCAGTTATGTTTAATTTTATTAACTCTGCTTTCCATATCCAGTGTATTTATTTTGTGGTAAATGAAACCTTAAAAGAAAGCACACTGACTGCCATCTGTGTACTGCTGCTGGTCATCACAAGCAATTACAGGGCACAAAAAATTAAGTTTGCAATGCTCAAGGTCCAGCTACCACTCCATCTGAGTGAAGAACTTCTCTTGAAACTGCAGATTCTAGTGGACCAGCAATCAGGACTTTCCTTTCAGGTCTAAGTTTGGTTTTTCTCATATTCAGTCCCTCTTCGCCCAGGGTTGGCCTCCAGTTCTCTTTTTTCATTTCTGTGTCCTTATTTTTTAGTCTACAAGAAACACAAGTAGACTTTTGGATTAATCTGTTTGCTATTTTATGGCTTGGAGCCTTTGTACCTCATTATTGTTAAGTAGCTCATGCTAGGCTTCAGCAGAATTTCCAGATAAGCACTGACAGGCTGACAAGGGGACAGATGGATGCCTTAAGCACTCTCTAGTAAACAGCAAAGCAATTCTTCCAGTATGACTTAAGAGTTTCTTTCTAAAACACTCCACCATATGGCTACATGCACATAATTAGTGGGATTCTAATTTTTTGTTGGCAAGCAAAGAAGAAAAAGTGTCACTAAGTATGCTGTTTATATTTTATTTTAATATATGACTTAACAGTGGTTTTATTATCATTAAACATATGATCCAACAGGTGTCAAGGTTTGGTATTAATTTTAAGCTTACATCTGTTAACCAGAGTGTAACAGGTTTTGTGAACATGTTAATCTGGACCTGGAGATTTTCCTACTTGTTCATTTAAGGCCTTTGAATCTGACTGGGTTGATATTTTCCCATTAGCAGAGTTTTTCCCCTGAATGCTTTGTTTAATTCGTCCTTTAATATGCCCCTCTTCTGAGTGTTCGTGTTCTTAAGGAGCCTAGTGAGTACATATATAAACCCTTGACACATATTTTTAGGAAGTCACTGCGCACTGGAGAGATTCCAAAGGACTGGAAAATGGCAAATATCATCCCATTATATAAAAAGGGTGACAGAGCAGATCCAAGCAACTATAGGCCAGTAAGCTTAACATACATTACAGGAAAATTAATGGAAGGAATTATTAAGGATAAGATTTAGCAACATCTGGCAAGGACAGGAGTTATTCTGAACAGTCAGCATGGGTTTAGAAGAGGGAGGTCGTTTTTATTAACATGCTGGAATTCTATGAGGAGGCAACAAAAGGATACGATCAAAGTGGAGCTTATGATATTATTTATCTGGACTTTCAGAAAGCATTTGATAAGGTGCCACATGAGAGGTTGGGCATCAAATTAAAAGAAGTGGGAGTTCAGGGTGATGTTTTTAGATGGGTGCAGAATTGGCTCAGACACAGGAAGCAGAGGGTGATGGTGCGAGGAACCTCTTCAGAACTGGCCGATGTTAAGAGTGGTGTTCCACAGGAGTCAGGGCTAGGGCCGCTGCTATTTTTAATATACAGTATACAAATGATTTAGATAGGAATATAAGTAACAAGCTGGTTAAGTTTGCAGATACCAAGATAGGTGAATTAGCAGATAATTTGAAATCTGTTATATCATTACAGAAGGACTTGGACAGCATACAGAATTGGGCAGATTTGTGGCAGATGAAATCTAATATCAGTAAATGTAAAGTATTACACATAGGAAGTAAAAATGTGAGGTTTGAATACACAATGGGTGGCTGGAAAATCGAGAGTTACACCTTATGAGAAGGATTTAGGAGTCATAGTGGACTAAGCTATTGACTTCCCGACAGTGTTCAGAAGCCATTAAGAAGGCTAACAGAATGTTAGGTTATATAGCACGATCTGTGGAGTACAAGTCCAAGGAGGTTATGCTCAACCTTTATAATGCACTGGTGAGGCCTCATCTTGAGTACTGTGTGCAGTTTTGGTCTCCAGGCTACAAAAAGGACATAGCAGCGCTAGAAAAGGTCCAGAGAAGAGCGACTAGGCTGATTCCAGGGCTACAGGGGTTGAATTATAAGGAAAGGTTAAAAGAGCTGAGCCTTTACAGTTTAAGCAAAAGAAGATTAAGACGTGACATGATTGAAGTGTTTAAAATTATGAGGGGAATTAGTACAGTGGAACGAGACTTGTATTTTAAAATGAGTTCATCAAGAACACGGGGACACAGTTGGAAACTTGTTAAGGGTAAATTTCGCACAAACATTAGGAAGTTTTTCTTTACACAAAGAACGATACACACTTGGAATAAGCTACCAAGTAGTGTGGTAGACAGTAAGACGTTAGAGACTTTCAAAACTCGACTTGATGTTTTCTTGGAAGAAATACAGTAAATGGATAGGACTGCCGCGATTTGTTGGGCTGAATGGCCTATTCTCGTCTAGAGTGTTCTAATTTCTAATTTCGTCAATACAGTTGTCAGTCTCCAGTGCTGCAGTGCATTGATTCTTCGTCTTCAATCTCTGTGCTCTCTGACGTTTTGTCCTTGTTGTGCCACTAGTGCCCTAGCAGTTATGCCAATGCTTCTATGAAGGCTAATGCAGACAGGCAACATCGTTGTCCTCCTTGATTTTCTATGGCTCAGAAAGTGTGGCTTTCTTGTTGGGGGGATTTGTTTAAAGGTACAGTCTAGTAAATTTGGACTAAGGTTTAGTGGTGGTCACTATTTTAACCTTAAACTTGTAACTCCAGTTACTTAGAAGTTGGCCCTCATGTCACATTTTTCTGCTCACGCCTCCTTTCATGTTTTTCCATTAAACCTTTTTTTTCAAGCCATTACTCTGCAGCCTCATGAATTTGAGGTGCACCACACTTTGGATTGTAAGGATTTGTGGTACAAGTGTAGAATATTTGGTGCGCTGGGCTAGATGCTCCTCAGGAATGCTCTTGGATGTTATTGAGTGTGTTCATGCGCCTCATTTGCTTCACTGCTTATCCCCCTCCAAGCCTGATGGTTGTGCTCAAAATGTGTGCCTTGGGAGGAAGTTTGTGTCATAAATAAACATAATTTCTTTTCTGTTTTGTGCTGGAATTATATTTTGTTTTATTGTAGAGAACCTGTTTTGTGTGGCATTGAGTTGTTTTTGGTGAAGGTTTATTTTTATTACGCAATTACCATCTTTTGTTTATGCAACACTCATGAGAATAAACCAAAAAGGAAAGTCAATAATCTTATGATAATCGTATCTTATGAAAATGATGAGAAAAAACACTTAAAAAATTACACTAGAATAAAAATTAGCACTAAAGTACAAGCAAAAAAATCATGACGCACTGAGACTTGTCATTTGTAATGCTACAAATAGTCAAACCTTATATGTAGTATCAGTTTCACTGTCATCTTCATCCAGTTGCAGATCTGTTTTGATTCAGAGGTTTAGAATATTGTGGGTTTTACTTTCGTCCTCCTTTTGTATCGATTTGTTCATTTTACACCTACTATTAATTTTTATGTTTATTATTATTTTGCTACTGCCATTTCGGATATTTTTACATAATGGTGGCTATTTTTTGTTGCCCCCCTTGCCATCAAGTGCCAACTGGAGATTCCACCATGTAACGCTTCAACAGTATATAACAGAGAGGTGCACTAGTACTGGTGTCCAAGATTTTGGATTCTGTGCAAAACATTTCTCATGGAGCTAGTTAGCTCTAGCAACAATTATGGAAGTCAGGGCTTTGGATGTGCTCTTTGGACTGTGAGTTTTGGTTGGAGTTTTTACTAGTAGTGTTTTCATTTTGTTCAAGTTTTGGCTCAGAATTCTACATATTTTCTTGGCAATGATTTTGATCTGGTCCTTTATTTAATTTCTTTGGCCAAGTCCATCTATAGTAGAACAACCCTAAACTGAGTGCATCATTCTTATGCCTTTCATATTCAGCCCCATTCCAAATAGTCACTATAAAATATATAACATATATAACACTATAACATATATTGTAACATAACAACCTTTGCGTGCTACTCAGTTTTAGATATAAAATGCACATGTGTTTGAAGTCCTCAAAAATTCTAGCATCCATTTGACCTTATGATAACTAAGTTCCTGTTTTTATTTTGCCTTCAGGTCATTTATTCCAAGCAAACCCATTGTTTCTCACTCACATTTGGTACAATAAAAAATGTTTAAATCTCCGCTGCCTTTGTTGTATGCAGACTGCCTTGTCTTCTGTAGCAGTTTTGCCTGTTATATCTCCAGATTCTGTTTGCTTTGGCTAATGTGTCCTGATCGAAAGTGAATCTCTGTGCTTCCATCCACATCTCCGGAACTTAAGCAGGGCCACTGGGAAGAGCGCCTATAATGAAGATTTTTTACTCTTGGGGAAACAGCTCTTGCTATTCCCTCTCTCAGAGAAAATGTTTATGAACGTTTAGAAAGTTCAGCCAGTAGGCCACGCTTCCCAAAGACAGCTGACGTTCTGCTCCCAATTAAAAAACATTCCTCACAAGTGCCAATGTGTTTTGAAAGCTTGTTGCCCTTTGGGACCTATCAGGGGTCCTGTGTGGGCTAGATGGTTTGTTTGATGGAGAAAGATCATGAAACACAGGGGGTAAAATGAGCTGCATTTCTACTGCACTTTTCAATGTGGAGCAACATCCCAGATTGATTTACAAGTACAGAGTTGACAGTACAACTGTTTGTATAGTCGTAGCGAGACTACAGCACAAGTAAGTATAGTCAGTTGATCAGGGCCACCCAGTGAGTTGGCTGTGAGCATTCAAAGTTTTAAAGTCAAAGGCTTCAGGTTCTGCCTGGGGCAGGAAAATAAATTGCCTTGCTACAATGTTCAATTAATGAATAATAATTTGGCCACTGCATTATATAATAAATGAAATGTACAACAAAATAGAGTGTAAATAAGCTTATTCTAATGAAGCAAATCACAATTAATCATAATAAAACAAAACTCCATCCAATGAAGATGAATTACAAAAAAAGGAAGATTTCATGCCCATTCCCAGGCCGTCTCAAAATGTCAACTAAACAGAAACTCTGAAACGTATTTAATGGCAGAGTTTTGAAACACACTTAGTGAAATAGAGATGTTATGTTTTGGAAAAACAGGAAATGGGAATCAGAGCTTCTACTAGTCTGATGATAATGACTTCCTGTCATCATTTCTTCTTATTTTGTCCAACTCATAAGGGGTGGAGTTTGAGGTGAGCGAACATGATGTCAATGGTGTTAAGGTGGTACTTCAAATATGGATATGGCCTCATGATAAACTTTTATCCCCTTGTGTCGAGATTGACACACCCCCACACACAAATTGTGCTCAAAAATGGTGGCAAAAAGATTTCAGAATATTTCACAGCAAAAAAAAAAAATCTATAGATATATAATGAAAAAATCATTGTCATTCTTGAATTCCAAGGATTGATAATCCCCACATCAACTGAAAATTCGTACCCAATGGACCAGGAGAAATTTGAAAAAAATAAACTACAACAAAATAGCCAACACTTTTGGACCAAAATATGACAAACTAAAGCAGTAGAACAAAATAAACTTAGTCTTAGAAAAGGCAGAATTCGTAAATGTTAAAAGATTTGAGCAGAAGTACTATTACCAAAACTAGACTCGTAATTCTAAATTTAAAGTCAAAAATAGTCCTAATAACATTTAGACACCTTTAACTATGACAGATCATTAAAGAAGTAGTTTTTATTGATTGAGAGTCAGAAGCTTGGCTGCCATTTGATGACAAAATGTAATGACAAAATATTTTGACTAGCAGCTACATCTTCAGGCCTAAGGCCTGGAAAGCAATCAGACTAGGCCAGGCCAACAGGATTCTCCACTTAACACTAAGTTGACCCACACTTATTTCTTTGAGTGACAGGTAAAAAACAGTAAATAACAAAATATAAAGTTGACAGATTAATATAAAAGCATAAATTAAGAAATGAGTGCATTAATTAGAGTGAGAAAGCAAACAAATGATTAACCAGATGTGCTGTCAGGTACTCGTACCACGAGTCATCCCAGTTTTTCAGATTTGCACTGTGGCAACTGCCAACAGTCAGCTGTAAACCTGCACCCTCTGGATTACCACAGTAGTTTATTATCAGCTTGAACTAAATGAGGCTCCCAGACTTGGCCAAGCAGACACTGCTTCTGAGCTCTTTAAGTGGGGTATTTACGTCCACTAAGCCCTAGCTGTCACTGTGCCCTCATCTTACTGCATAGTGCCTCCGTCTCCACACCAATTATATTCATACGACGCAGCTGCACTGCCTGTGTAAGAAGGGTTGAAATCTAAGTCATCAGTGTATACCTCAATTTTTTTTATTTGATACATAGGTTGTCCATTTGGTCTTCAATAATCTGAATAATTCACCTGATCCCTTTCCCTCTTGACTGAGCATGGCAAGTTTAACTGAATAAAACATTTCTGAAACTTTCACTTTTTGGCAGACATTTATTCAAGTCCATAATGTTGCCTGCATTGTGAAGGTGTTTCAGTTATGGCACTGCAACCATGTGGCATGATTCCCTAAGGGTTATCCATCTTGGAGGACCCGAGTGGCTGGACAAGGCCATGGGGATGCCCATGTAATACCTGGCTATGGCAGATAGATGGTCATTTCCGGAGTGTGGGACTGGACTGTGTGTCTGCCTGGGGGTTGCCAACCAGGATCCTGAGCTGTTTTGTTGTATGTTGGGTGCAGAAATGCACTGTACCAGTGCATGCTCACCAACCTGACCTGAGAATGGCAGGATCAATACAATCATACTCAAATGATCTTGAATTAACAAAACCTTCCAAAATAGTGATGAATATACTACAAAAATGTATCCAAAGCAGAAAAATTACAAATTATACCTATTTATAACACTCCAGTTTGTTGGCAGTTCCAATGACAGTAAATATGAGAATTGTGGAAAAATAATATCAGTTTAATCAATCTGGTGTATGTGACAAAAAACACGCATACCCTATCTTGTCTATAAGTGCATATGACAAATGTAACTTCCTGTTTTTCCTAACAGACAAAAAACCACAAGTGACCAACTGATGAACTTTAAAAATGTTGATCCAAGCAAATTGTTGTAAAGATGTAATGTCTTGAAATTCTTGTGCAACTAAAGTCATAAGACAAAGCTTTGCCCTATAAAAGATTTGGGACACCGACCCCTCAGGGCAGATGAAGGGCAGGTGTCCTAGGACTGTGCTTCTCTGTCATCTTACCCTTGCCTGGTGTGTATTAATAAAAGATTTTTTACTAGCTTTAATTATATCTCTCTGTCTTCAGTCACAAGAAACGACACTATTGAAAAAGTGTCCACAGAATTCATCATCTAAAGAAATAGTACAAATAAGGCCATTGCCCAGTCTTTACTTTTACTTTTGTGTTTACTAGTGTCTTGATTAAAACCTTAATGTCAAATTTTCCACCATGTACAGAAATGCTTTAGCTGAACTGTTCAACAGTTCAAAAGTTATGGACCAGGCAAAATGAATATGACACAAATTAGACCAGGACACAGTCAGATACTGCCCACTTTGTTTCACCTGTGCCAGCCTCACGTAAAGACAAGCAACTGACATGATGGTTGTCTGTGATAACATAGTAAGTGAGACCTTGACCCATACTTCAAGGCACTGAGCCACAAAGGAGACCAAGAAGAAACAGAATAGCAATGAGTGTTAATGAAATGTTCTAGAGTGGGCTACAGGAAATTATTGTAGGTATAAAGTCAGACATATACTGTGTGATTTTTTGCATATTTTTTAAGCTAATTTGCAGTCGCAGAATAATTTTCTAAGTCAGCCTGAGTTTCATCTTCATCAGTAGTCGTTTCACATGCAGTTTGAGAAGGGTTGCAATGCCTGATTGTATCTTATAATAGGGTCGTCGTACAATTAGAATAATTATTGTCATGTCAGAAATTTCAGTTGGCTGTCTCATATGTGAGCAGTCTTGCGACCCATTTTTCTGACGTTGACATCAAATTTCCTGAAATTCATTGTGCATCAACCGCAGTGAGTGTGCAAGTGGCAATAATAATAACAATAGATATGGCACAGAGAAAATGCAATGTGTGGATACAGAGTAGGGAGGCCAAGTTAACTGGGCTCTGGCAGCAAAACTGACATTGAAATTGACTTTAAAGAGAACAGCAGTGACAAATGATTGCTATTGTATTTCGGTATGTTGCAGTATAGTGGCTGGCCATGGTATATTGGATATTGCCATTGCGCTGTTTTTCACATTTTGATTTCAAAAAGCTAATTTTCATATAGAAGTACACTTACAGTTAAATGGCCAGCGACATAATGTAAGTATCTAAGGAAACAAACACTGGAAGAACCTGAAATAAACACACACAGAAGTAAAAAAATACAGAATTTGTATATAATCTTTGTAAAAAAGACTATTTTTGCATCTTCTCAACCATCCATGTGTTTGGTTACCTCTGTTTCTTTTCTTTGTAGTTTCAGAGCACAGTACAGAGGCAGATGGCCAAGTAGTGGCCAGGAATAAAAAATGAGAGAGTGAAGCCAGTCAAGACAGGTAAGAAGACTTCGTGTCCAACAGATGACTGCAAGTGGCCACTAAAGCCAGGCATGCACTGTGCAATTTTAGCCTGATTTAAAGTCCACAAATGATTGACTGAGTCACCTTTAGCTTCATCTTCATCAGCAGTCATTTATTTCTTGCACAGTGTGAGAGGGTTGCAATACTCAATTACTTCATACTAATGGGCTGTTGTATGACTGGAAGAATTCCTGTGACGTCAGAAATTTCAGTCGACTGACTTGTAGTGTGAACAGTCTCATGAGCTGATTTTCTGATGTCACTGTCAAATTTCCCAAAGTTCATTGTGCAGTGAATGCAGTGTGTGCATGGCAACAATAATAACCATAGAAGATCAAGCAATGAATGCCATGAGTAAAATAGCCTATTACTTCAACAGGTTTATTAGATGACATGTTGAACGTGATATTGGAGACCGCAGTGATAACAGCAATGAGAAATAATTGCTATTGAATTTCATTATGTTGTATTATAGTGCTTGGGCAATGTACGTTGGGATTCGCCATTGCCTTGCTCTTTTTCAAAAAGCTAACTATAATGTAGCAGACATATGTAACTAAAAGGACAATGACAAAATTACCATAGGAAACGTTTACTAGAAGAACCTAAGATAAACACACACAACTGTAAATTACACAGATTATGTAGCTCCAGCTCTTTCTGTAAAAATAGATAAATTGCACTGTCCATGTCTTCCCAACAATTTTCATTTCTAGTTACTTGTTTTTCTTTTCTTTGTAGTTTCAGAGCACCGTACAGCAAAAGTCAGGGCCATGTACATGTTGTTAAAAAGACAGGAAGGGGCACTCTCCACGGTATATTGTCTCGATGTTAGGGTAACATTCATAGAATTCAAGAGGGTGAATGCCAGATTAGAACATTATCTTCAGAAGTGTGCTTCCACTCCCATTCTCAAGGACCACATTGGTGTATAATCCTCCATTTGAAACTGGAACTGTAATCCTTTACCATCTGGCTTTCTTTCATCCCTTCACTGGCTTTCACCAGTGGTCCGACACCTTTGGTTTTGCCTCTTTCTGGATAAATCCCATACTTCCTTTAAACATGGCCAATAAGGAATGACTTCCTGTCTATATAGGAACCCTGTTTTATTCCTCCATATTGAAGGGCAAAAGCATTTAAAGAGACAGTCCCAGCATACACATTAACATTAAACAGATTATTACACAAATTTACTGGTGCTACAAGAGTGCTCATGACTTCAGACTGGGCCAAAAATTCACTTTACAACAGAGCAATGACACCAAGCACAAAGCAAAGACAGCACAGGAGGGACTTAGGGTCTGTGAATATCCTTGAGCCAGAACCCCATCAAACATCTTTGGAGAGACCAGAAAATAGAAACTGCAGAGAAGAATAGCAGAAAATCCCCACATCCAGGTGAGCAAAGCTTGTTGTGTCCAATCCAAGAAGAATCCAAACCATAGTTACTGCAAAAGGAGCTTCAATTGCGTACTGAGTAAAGGGTCTGAACACTTGTGTCAATGTGATATTTCAGTTTTTTATTTTTAATAAATTTGCAAAAACTTCTCAAATCCTGTTTTTGTTTTATCATTCTGAGTGTTACTTGATAAATGATAAAATCAATTTAAATGATACAGCAAAATGTGCCGAGAGTGAAGGGGTCTAGATACCTTGTCAATCCATCTTCAGAGACCTGGATTCCAGTCCACGGGGTTTGCATATCCTCCACATGTCTGTGTTGTTGCTTTTTCAGGGCCTTTTGCTCCCTCTTACAAATATGCATGGCAGATTATTTTTGGTAGTGTGAACATGTTCGGAATTTGTCTCCTGCTTTGTTCCAGATGCTGCTGTAACCCTGTCATATAAATAGTCAGTTCAAAAAAATAGATGGTTGGATGGAAATGGAGGATGAGAGCAACATAATGAGATGAATTGAAGGCAGCAAAAGAGTATGAAAAGAAGAGCCCAGAGTGTGCACTGCCCAGGTGCTGTGGCTCCTGGCAGCTGTCTGCTAGATGCGCACCGGGCAGGCTACGCGTATTGTTGTGATGTCTCGGTGTTTTGTATCCTTCTCACACGCACGCACAAACATGAAATGGAAGTTAAAAAGGGGCATTTTCAATGTGCTGGTCCTGAGCTTATTTGTTCCGGGTTCCCAGGGTGATGAGGGCGTTCTCTCCTCCAATATGCAATTAGTTACTGTCTCCTCCGCCCCTGTCCTTTACTGGGTGCCAATTTTCACCACTGTTTTGGTAATTTACAAGCACTTTTCTATTTTAATTGAATACATCTGCTTGGCTCAAAACCAGCTGATTACACTGGAGACAGATGGAAAGGGGCCAGTTTCTTCTTTCACTTAATCATTTTTAAAATTTTTTTATTAAATAGATTTCAATGAGGGTACGTCATGTAACCACAAGCTGAAATGGGCTTAGCAATTCTATGTGCTAAGTGATTTTTTTTTAACCACTGAACAAATGTACTTAACTGCTAATGTTACTGTTCAAGTCGTGGAATTTTTTAATATATTTATGCAGCAAATAGAAAATTAGTAGCTGCTGTATACTTGTGATTTGAAAAAGTATTTGTCCCAGTCTGATTTTTAGCATTACTGAGTGTTTTTAGTAGTAGATGTTATCAGCTCTTTAACAACTACTTAATATGGGA
Source organism: Polypterus senegalus (assembly GCF_016835505.1). NCBI lineage: Eukaryota > Metazoa > Chordata > Cladistia > Polypteriformes > Polypteridae > Polypterus > Polypterus senegalus. Next base: position 65,702,414 of record NC_053171.1, on the reverse strand, counting down.
TGAAAGAGACCCAAACAGAACACATAAAATGACAATTTGAATATTATTTCATTTCTATGATAAAATTAGATGTGCAGCAGTCAGGTGTTAATTTTTCCAGAGAGTTTTGAAGTCGCAGTATGTGGTTTCAAAAGTAAATCAGAAGTCAAAAAAGCAGACTAAATGTTATTACTTGCAATCTTCTTTATTTTGTTCCTAGGTTTTCATTTATTTATAAGTAAAATAAAAGTAAAACTATCTTGTTTTGGTGATGTAAACCAAGCAGGCTAATTCTTCTACTAGTTTTTTGAGTTGGTGCCTTATTTAAAAGTTAATATTTTTTCTGTCATTTCTGACCCGGTTCTGTTTCATTCATGGCACCGTTTATGAAATTTTAGCACCTCTCCTTTCCCATAGCAGTTTCTCATGATCCTTTGGGGATCACGTGATTGGTGATGTCATGTTGCACAACAGTGTAAGTGATCACCTCAGGACTTTATTTGCTGTCTGAGATTATTATTTTCTGACATTGTTATTGACCCCTGCAACTCACTTTTGACTAATTTTCTTTCGTTTTCTGTTTTGGTTTTGATGATTGGTTTTCTTTGATATTATATTATCAGCCTTGCTTTGTTTCCCAGACAGCAGTTGTCTTCCAGTCTTTTCACAAAAAATAATAATGACTAGCTGCTATTTGGTCATACCAAAGAAAACCCTAATTAGTTTTGTTTTGGACAGGTATTTATTTTGAAAAATTAACAGGTATTTTTATTTTATTTTCTTTTACTAAACTCTAAGTTAGGTTCAGATATCAGTGTTAATTTGCAGGCATAAAAAGGGCTATGCCTAAAAACTAAAAATTCCAAATTTCAAAAATGGAAGGGAATTTGCCAAAACCCTGGCCCAAATGATAAAACTATTAGTCATTTAATGCATTTATTAAATTAAATAAAGAATTGTGGAGAATCAGCCCAAGCACAGACAGGCAAACACCGATGGTTCAAAACCACACACATTTTTTTACAGTATTTACAATAAATAACATCCCACACACAACCCAGTGTCTCAAACACCAAACACCCTCAAGTTCGGGCCTTTCAAAAGTCCTGCCTTTACCACCTCCTCTCCTCTCCTCCAAGCTTTGTCCTTTTCCACCTGGCTCCGACTGATGACTGGAGGGAGGCGGCCCCTTTTATTTCCACCCGGACATGCTCCAGGTGACCCCTGAGGAGCTGCCTGCATCACTTCCTGGTGTGGCGGAAGTGCCACATGAGCACCCGGAAGCACTCCGGGTGTCCCTGGCATTTCTTCCGCCAGCAGCTCCAGGTATGGCGGATGTGCTAATGTCCAGGGCTCCTTACTCATCGGGGCTCCTCCTGGTGGTGACCAAGGGCCCTTATAGGATTGAGCTTCTATGCTCCTTTCCTGTGGCCTCCACACCAACCAGGGCGGCTGCCCTCTTGTGGTCTGGGGGAGACACAGTCCCTCTCCTGGTCCATCCAGGTGTCACGACTGGGCACAGCCCCTAACTGACCTCCACAGAATATTCAGAATCTCGTATAAATCGGTTCAACAGATCTAAAATTAAAAAATAAGAAATTCAAAGTATCAAGTTGTTTTCTAAACCACTGTAGCGGCATTTACTCAAAATTACCAAAGTTCTGCGGCTTCAGTATGCTTCCTAGGATTCTGGCAAAAGCTTGACACGTTGAACAGACAGAATATTCAACAGACAAAATATCTTCATTTTAAAAACTTTAGTAAAAATTAAAAATAAAACAGTTTACACAAAAATAGAGAAAAGACTGGTATTGCAAAGGAAAGAAAAATTCTGTTTAAAGCTTATAAATCTTGTTTCATTTCTTTAAGTTTGCTTATACAGCTGGACCATTTCTAAATGGTCTGAAAACTGTATGCTTGTCCCATTTTCATATTGTAAATGGTCTTTCAGTCCCTGCTAGCACTAGGACCTGTTCTAAACAACAACTGACTCAATTAACACACTGATCTTAGTTATAGCAAGAATGTTCTATCTCATTAACTTACCGGGGGCAAAAGACTATACTATTGTCTATGGCTATGAAGAGAATTATACTCTATTCAAGTTAAGCACATACTAATATGAGTTTAACTTAAAGCATTAACTTTCTAAGATTGGCTTTTTCATCTCCAGCCCTTAATTATTTATGCAGGAGCAGAGACAATTACTATATTTTATTTCAATAAATCTCACAAACTATACTTTACACTAACTATGGTTTTCAAATCACTAGCAAAATTGCAAACAAACATTTAAGAATGTCTTATTTCAAATATTGGCTGTTTCTTGAAGCAGGCACAGTTTATTCACAGGTCTGTCCAGTGTGCTGCACACAAACTGCTTCTGACTGTACCTTTGGCATCTGGCATTGTTTTGATGACTTAACCCATTACCCAGGAATTACAGGGTATAGCATCATCTACAATTAAAACAATGTTGCCTGGTTCAAAATTTCTTCTTAGTGTGAGCCATTTCTGACATTTGAAGTATTGGCAAATACTCTTTAGGCCATATTTTCCAAAACAAATCAGCCATGTATGGAACTTTCTTCCAGCGTCTTTGAGTGTACTAGTCATTTTTAGAAAAAAGTCCAGGAAGCATGTTGGGTTTTGTCTTCCGTAACAGCATTTGATTAGGTGTGAGTGACTCCAAATCATTTGGGGAATTTGATGTATTTGTGAGGGCTTTGTTGTTGATGATTGATTCTACTTCACACATCACAGTTTGGTGACTTTCATCATTGAGTGTTTGTTGGTTGAGTATTGAGTTTAGAATCTTTCTTATGCTTCTGATTTGTCTCGCCCATACTCCACCTTGATGAGAGGCTGATGGTGGATTGAAAATCCATTTGATTTCTTTCTTCATCATAGTGTTGCTGATTTTCCTTGGTCAAGATTTTTAATTGCTTCTTGTAGCTCTCTTTCTTGTCCAGTAAAGTTTGTTCCATTATCTGAGTGCATGATTTTAACTTGTCCTCTTCTGCAAATGAATTAACATATGGCATTGATGCAAGAATCAGTGTCTAAGCTATTGTGCAATCTCTATGTGCACAGCTCTTATTGTTAGATAAGTGAATATTACTCTGTACCTCTTGACCATATTTCATCCTGTTTTGACTTGAAAGAGACTAAAATAATCAACTCCGGCATTGGAGAAAGGTCATTGGTTGGGTACCAAACAGTCTTCTGGGAAATCTGCCATTTTTTGCTCTCCTACTTTCGCATTGTATCTTCTGCATGTTGCACACTTTGAAATGATTTTTCTCATAATCAAGTTTGTTTGAGGTATCCAGTATTTTTGGCATAGTTGTGCAAGCATATATTTGCACCCACAATGTCCAATTTCTTTATGAATGTGCTGCAATATATAAGAGAAGCAATATGTGAGTGCTTGTGAAGAACTGCAGGACGGTTAGCGTCTTCTGGAATTGTAGCTTTGTTGAGTCTTCCTCCAACTCTCAGTATTCCATCTTTTATGACTGGGTCAAGTTTAAAGATTTGACTATTCTTTTTACGTATGCATTTTTCTTTAAACCCTTTAATTCTTATGGAAACTCTTGCAGTTGACTGAGGAGAAAAAGCTATATTTCAGCTTTAGCCAAGTCTTCTGGAGAAATTAGGTCTGGTTTTAAAGTCAGTTTGTACTTTTTCATGTGCTCTTCAGTAAGTATTTTTTTGTTCTGTTGTTTTTTTCTGTTTGTTTTGTTGCTAGTTAGATTGACTTACCTCTAGTTGAAATGTTTTTCTTTCATTTTTGAAGTGCAGCAGTTTGTCTTTAAACTTGAGGAGAAAAGTCAAAGCTTTCTTCAGGCGTAGTCATTCCAAAAAGTGTTCAGTTAGTGTGTTAATGGGCTCAGCAACCTACTCTATTCTTGTTCTGTTGACTGCACAGATTTTCCATCTCTGGATCATCTTCAAAAAGTGAATTGTTCAGTTTATCTGATCATTTTGGCCACTCACGTTCTGGCTTCAATAAGAAACTTGGACCCTGTGACCATGTGGTTTTTCTGATGAAGTTTTCTATGCTTAGCCCTCTGGATGCTTGATCAGCCGGGTTATGGGCAGATGTGACATACCTTCACTGTGAAGGTCGTGAATGATCTCTGATCACTGAGTTTCTGTTGGCAACAAAGGTCTTGAATCGAGCGTCTTCATTTGAAATGCATTTTAGCACTGACATGCTGTCAGTCCAAAATGTGGATTCTTGTAGTGGTATTTGAAGCTCACCTTTTAGCATTTTGTCCATTTTTACTAACACAACGGCTGCTGTCAGCTCCAATCTTGGGATAGTGACCTGCTTCAATGGTGCAAACTCTTGATTTGTCCATGAGGAATGAAGAATATTTTTTGCCCTTTTTGTTAGTAAAGAGAAGATATGTGACAGTGCCATATCCGTCTTTACTGGCATCTACAAAATGGTGCATTTGTGCTGACTTTATGGTTCCAAACTGTGCAAGTTCGATGCATCTGTCTACATTGTAGTCTCCTAGTAACTGTAAGTCATCCATCCATTTTTTCCATTTCTGAGTATGTTTGACTTCCACTTTTTCATTCCACCCACATTTATCTTTGCACATGTCTCTTATATAAGCTTTGCTGGCAGTACGACAGGTGCTAGAAAGCCAAGGGAGGTCATAGACTGAGATAACAACTGACAGAATGCCACGCCTTGTAGCGGGCTTGTTTTGTAACTTTATCTGGGATTTGAAACTGTCCATTTCTGTGCACCACTGGACGCCCAGGGCACGTTCTGTTAGAAGCAGACTGTGGTTCAAGTCTAAATCCTTTTGTTCATGAGCTCTGTCTTCTCCAGGAATAGACAATGAAACTGCTCTGCTCTTATTCACCCACTTGGTCAGGTGGAATCCCCCTCTGAGACATAGAGCTTGAAGATCCTTTGCCAGCTTTATTGCTTGTTCTTCTGTTGCCACCGACTATAAGCAGTCATCCACATAGAAGTTATTGAGAACGGTGTTAACACCTTCCTCAGGAAATATCTCTGACATCTTCAGCTGTTCTACGCAAAGCATAAGAAAAACAACTGGGTGGAGAAGTAGCACCAAAAAGATGTACTATCATTTTAAATTCCTCCAAGTCTTTACTTAGGTTACTTTCAGGCCACCACAAAAAGCATAAGAGATAAGTGCCTTTATATGGGACTTAAACTTGGTAGAACATTGATTTAATGTCTGCCATTAAGGCTCCCCTCTGAATCTTGTGAGGACGTCAACAGTTGTTCATTAAGTGAGGTCCCATGATAGGTGGTTGTACAATCAAAGACCACTCGTATCTTTTTTTTCTTTGGATGATACACACTGTGATGTGGGATATACCACACCCTGCCTTCATTGTAATTCAAGCTTTCTTTGGGTACCTTGACAGTGTAACCCTTCTCGATAATGTATGAAGGCTTCATAGTCTTTGTGGAAACCTGAATTTTTGATCAGCTTTCTTTTGAGTCCAATGGCATGCTGTTCAGCAATATAGTGATTGGCATTTTAAGTGTTTCATCCTTCAAAGGCAAATTTAAGCAATAGTGGCCACCTACCAGTCTCGCAGATTCTGAGGCAATGCGAATGAACTTGATGTCCTCTTGCTACATTTTCTCCTTCTCTTTACAGGTGTGCTCTGGAAAGTCTGAATTGTGTTGTTGGTGCAACATTTGTTTTATTTCTGTTATTGACACACGGTTGATTGAATGTTTGGACAGCTTACCACTGTGCTTTGCAAAGTCATCTAATTATTTATATGGCCCCCAATCCTCCATCCAAGTGCAGTCTTCACAGCGTGAGCTCCACCTGATTTGCTTGTTATGACTTGCCACTGCTTGAAGGCGTTGGGGTTATTGATACCTATTAAAACTTCAGAGTCTATGAAAGGTAGATGTACCTCCTCAAGATATGTCCACTTCTTGATGTCTTCTTGCCGTGGAATATTTTCTCTCTCTACTGGAATAGAGACCTACGTATAGACCTTTGGCAAATCATTATATTCATTACTTATTGAGACCACAGACTTGCAAATCTGATAAGACAGAGCATTTGGTTAGCATTTTTGAATGATTATCATGATTATTCATAGTTTTGGGATACTTGTGTTCTTCTCCCTTGAAGGTTTAACAGTGTCTGAAATCTTTCAATACAAATTGTTACTGTGCTACCAGGGTCTATGAAGACATATGTTTTACAAACCTTTTGCTTTCCTTAGATTTTACCTTAATGGGAACTACAGACAGTGCACATTCTTCACTGGCCCTAGTAAAGGCACAGGTTCCCTCTTTGGTTTCCCCTTAAACTGATGTTGCCACACTAAATGTAGCTTTAGATGTTGCTCCATCCTCTTTTTTCATATGCAAGATGTCTGGTTCCTTCAAGAACATATCTGACATTTCATTCTTTCTTTATAATTCTTAACCGAGGTGTACCTATTTGAGACAATGAAAGCATAAACCTTTAGATTTCAGAAAGTCAATTCTGTCTTTAGGTGGCAGTTCTTTGATTTTACTACATACAGCAAGAGTATGCTGGTCACTGCAGAATACAGAAGGCTTTTTAAATGCATAGGCAGCAATTGCAGTCCTTTTGACTGAGGTTTCTCAAAACCCCTTTTCAGCAGAGTCGGAAATACTTGTGAAAATGCTTCCTGATCCTGGCAACTCTTCAGAGGAAACCTACCCTTGTCGGTCTTTTCTTTTTTTTTCTGTATAAGAGCAGCCTTGTGAAATGGCCCAGTGCACAGGGTGCAACAACATTTTAGCTTCATGACTGAAAAAGGTAATTAGTTCAGGTATTACTTTCTTGAAGCTCATAAGCATAATTTCTCCATTCGCTTCGCAAAGAAGAGGAGAGTTTCATAAGCACAGCATGCACATTTGAATTGTTGTTGAATTCTCCACCATCCCCTATATTGTCCTTAGTGTTCATACAGCTAGAAAGGGAAGGTTGTATAACCTTTCAGAGCCACCATATCATTTTGCTTTATTTGAGGCTATTTCAATGCTTTGTCGCAATATGTGTCGGCTATGTACAGGTATAATTCATCACCATAATAACTGTCAAGCAACCTTCTGGCTTCCTCATAGCCTGTTTCTGGTGACATTCAAGAACAACCTTTAACAATATCTTGATGGGGACCTCTGGTATACTTAGTTAGATGATTTAACTTATTTGAGGGTCCTCTAACATGTCTCCTACAGCATGATCAAACATCCTGATAAAGTCTGCATAAGCCAATAGGTCACCTACGAATAAAGGGATCTGTCTTTGTAGTACTTCACCCCAAGGTGCAGGAGGTGCTAGAGCTTCCTTTTGTTTATCTCTTTGTTGGGCTAACATTTTAGCAATTTCAGGGACTGCCTTCTGGCTTTCAGTAGTTGCATTCCGACTTTTGACTTGATTCTGTATGAACGTATCTACCAGATCATGTCTGTAACTCTTCGGGTGGGAACCTGCATAAGTGGTAGATTGTTCTGAACATTCCTGCTTTTCTGCATTAGAGTCAAGCAAAAGAAGCCTTTGTTGGATTCTGTTGAGTTCCAACTGTTCAAGTGTGATTGTTGATAAAGACATTTGTGCCACAGTGCTTAGCTCATATGACCGTGGATTCCATGCAATCTCGCGCTTGCAGTGGTAACTCTTTAATTAATTAACAAGCTGTGCGTCAGATGGACTTGCTAATGAACTCTTCATATCAACAAGCCTGCTAAATTCATTCCAAATCTTACATTTTGCTGCAATGCCTTTTTCTGTTTTTTGATTGCACTTTGTTTACTTAATATAGATATCACTCTTCCATACAGCTCCTCAGCCTGACAACGTGTCTTGCAAAAGGTTTCAAACTACTGCACTACTTCAGTGAAATTTTTAATATTGCCTTTAAGGGTTACAATTTCAGCCATGAGATCGATAAGTTGATCTTGCCTTACCGTTATTTAATCTTTAAGATCCTTAAGCACATTTCCTAGATTCAAGTCCATACTCTGATCACTCCCTGTAATTTCACTTAAGCTATGCTTGGAGATTGACATCTTCACAACAGCACTGTGGTCCACCAGGCTGGCACCGCCAGCTGAACTCAACACAGACACGCACACACAAGTTTTATTTTTTATTGTTTCCCTTGTGGGAAACACCTTCCCCATTCCCCACAAGTATAACACAGTCCCAGCACAAGCACAGCATAATACCATACATCTCTTCCTTCTCTTTATGATTCTCCACCTTCACTCCTCGGGTCAAGCTTCATTGCTCCTCCTCCCAACCCTTGCTCCCCGAGTAGTGGCTGCTGGCTCCTTTTATAATTCACCTGGAAGTGCTCCAGGTGCTTGATTACTCGTTTCTGGCAGCACTTCTGGGTGTGGCAAAAGAACTGCCCATAAGGGCTCAGCAGCTTCTGCTGCAGCACCCCCTGCTGGTGCCTGAGGATGCCAACAGGGCTGCACCACACTCCAACTCCCATGCAGCCTTGCGGGAGTCCGAGGCACTGCTGCAACCCAGGGGGTTGCCATCTAGCGTCCTGGGGGAGGTAACGCTCTGGCCACACTTGCTCCCCCGATCTTCTCAGCGTGGAGGCGTCCCAGCTGAGCAAGAGCCCCGGCTGCACGCTACAAACATGTAAGCCGCTTCTTAGCAACAGCTACGTCACATTCTCTCTCTCTCTCATTCCTCCTAGGGCACGAAGCAGAAGCAGACAATGGCCGACAGTGGGGTAAATCGCGTTGCAATCGTAGTTGAAGAACTCCAGGCACTCGATGACGGAGTTACCTTAGAGATCTGAAGGCCCGGATACTGGATAAACCGTCCTCGCCATCTGTAATCGGCGAAGCATTAACCCCGCGTTGTGCCAACCTCACCCCCGTGTCTTGTAGGAGTGACACCACTAATGACCTCGGTGGATTTCAGCTATGCAGGCAGGGGTTCAAGGCCAGAGCACCTCCATCGGCACAGGCAAGCGTCCTATCTCAGAACCGGTTCGACCCTTTCCACGTCCCCAGTTCACCTTCAGCCCCTGGTGATGTAATAGTGGTAGGTGATTCTATTGTTAGAAACCTTAATATCGCATGCCCTAAAGGAAAATCGTTTGTTTCTTGTTTTCCCGGTGCTCGTGTCCGAGATGTGATGAGACGTGCGCCGGAAATCTACGAGACGCACAAGGAGAGGGCAGTTGGAGCAATCGTTTTGCGTGCTGGTGTAAACGATATAAGGCACCGAAAATCCTCAAGGCTGACTTTGCAGCTTTGATTAAAGATACGAAGGAGAGGACCCCATCAGCAAAGATCTTCATTTCGGGTCCACTACCTCTCGTCAGACGATCCGACTACTACAGTCGTCTGCTAGGATTGAACAACTGGCTACAGGGTTTCTGCAAGAAGCAAGACGTCAGTTTCATCAACAATTGGAATCTCTTTTTGGAAAGGCCGCGTTTCTTCAAGCGAGATGGCCTGCATCCCAACAGTTTTGGCGCCCGGGTCCTCTCCGAAAACATATCTAAGGTAATTAGTTTATCTTGACTATCTATCTCTGCTCTTAACCCCTTCCAAAATGATACTCTTGTGCTAGGACATAAGTGTTTAATAGAATCTTCCGTTAAAGTGCACAACATTAATACTGTAATAAGCAATCTCGATGCACGTAGAAAATCTAGGCAATATGGCATAAACTCCAATAATCTAATTAAAATTACTATTTTAGAGGAACAATGTATTAAAACTATAAAAACAGATCACAGATTAAATAAAAAATACACACAGAGCAGCACTAATAAAAATAATTTAGTTCTCATTCCAAATATCAATAACGCATATAATACTCATCTCTGCCCATCTGAAACATTAAATATGGCACTATTAAATGTTAGAGCTTTAACTAACAAATCGTTTTTTATCAACGATCTTATTAGTGTTAAAAAAATAGATTTTATTGCCCTAAGTGAAACGTGGCTTAACTCAGACGGTGCGGCTGTTTTAATCGAATCTACGCCTCCGGATTACAGTTTTACTCGTGCAGACCGCCAGGGAAAAAGGGGGCGGCTTGGCAAACATTTACTCGAGCCGGTTAAAATGTAAAGATGTCAGTTTTGGTAAGTTCAAGTCCTTTGAGTATCTCGCCGTTGTTATCCATGGAGATTCTCACGTTCTAGTATTATCCGCGTTTAGACCTCCAAAATTCAACATGTCTTTTTTTGAGGAATTCTCTGACTTAATGTCAATTTTAATTACGAACTATGACACACTCATAATAGTTGGCAACTTTAATTTTCATATAGATAATCAGTGTGACCTAAAAGTAAAAGAATTTATGAACCTCCTGGATTCTTTTGATTTGAGACAGCTTGTTAATCAACCAACACATAAAGCAGGTCATACGTTAGACTTAGTGATCACTAAAGGACTTAAAGTTGATATAAAGCAGATCATTGATATTGGTCTATCAGACCATTTTCTTCAACTTTTTAATATAGAAATAATGATAAAAAATACCCATGAGAAGCATATTTTTAAAAAACGCTTCTTTGACTCAGCAGCAGCTTTAAAACTTACAAACATTCTAAGCAATCAGTCCGTTTATAGTGCCACCTATAATAGCAAGGATAATGTAAATAGTAAGGTGGAAAGATTTAATACTAAAGTGAGAGCTGCTGTTGACAAAGTTGCACCAGAAAAGACAGTTAAAAAATCTTCTAGCATTATTATACCATGGAAGACCCAAAGAGTGTCGGATTTAAAGAGAACATGCCGTAGAGTTGAGCATAAATGGACGAAGACTAAACTAACTATCCACTATGAAATATTAAAAGTTAAAATAACAGAATACAATAACACTGTCCGTCTTGAGAGGTGTTGTTATTTCTCTAAGATTATAAATAACAATGCTAGTAATCCCAGAGTCTTATTCTCTACGATAGATCATCTGCTAAACCCAGGTAACTCAAAGGAATGCCTCCTAAGTACTAAGAAAATTCTTTGTTAGTTGTGGTAATTACAACTCAAAGACACATGATATCCAATATGGTGTTCCACAAGGCTCTATCCTGGGTCCGCTGCTTTTCTCAATCTACATGCTTCCATTAGGTCAGATTATCTCAGGGCACAACTTGAGCTACCACAGCTATGCTGATGACACACAGCTGTACTTATCAATAGCACCTGATGACCCCGATTCTCTTGATTCACTAACACAATATCTGACTTGTATCTCAGAATGGATGAATAGTAACTTTCTCAAGTTAAATAAAGAGAAAACTGAAATCTTGATTGGCAATAATGGATACAATGAGGCTATTAGAAATAAACTGGATACATTAGGATTAAAAGTCTAATCTAGTCAAGAATAACTATTCATGGTGGCTCTAAAATCCGTACTGACCCCTACTCTCTCTTCTGTTTCTTTTTCCGGTTTCTTTGTGGTGGTGGCCTGCACCACCTCCACCTACTCAAAGCACCATGATGCTCCAACATTGATGGATGGATTAAAAGGCAGAAAGTCTACGTGACCATCATCTTCAAGTCCTTCTGTGAGAACCCTAAATCCAAAGAGGACTGTTTAATTTATATTAGGTAAATTGCCCAGAGGGGACTGGGCAGTCTAATGGTCTGGAATCCCTACAGATTTTATTTTTTTCTCCAGCAGTCTGGAGTTTTTTTTTTGTTTTTTCTGTCCACCCTGGCCATTGGACCTTACTCTTATTCTATGTTAATTAATGTTGACTTATTTTATTTTCTTACTTATTTTTCTATTCTTCATTATGTAAAGCACTTTGAGCTACTGTTTATATGAAAATGTGCTATATAAATAAATGTTGTTGTTGTAGAGATGATCCCACTACAGACTGCTTCCTTACAACCAGGCTTCCTTAACTCAGGCAAAAGTACAAGTGATCATTCAAGATGCCTTATATTACATCACCGGCTCTTAAATCTTCTCAAATTCAGGTACGGTGACCTTGCTTTCATTTATGCTCGTGCAGACATAGAAGGTTAGAGCACAGCACCTCGCAGTAGCTCAGTACTTTTTCTTTCGTTGAGCACAAGTGTCCTGACGAAAAATTGTAGCTGCATTTACCCAACATTACCAAAGCTCTGCAGCTTCAGTATGCTTCATTGATTCCACAGACAAAATATCTTGAGTAGAAATTCAAAGTAAAACAGTTTACACAAAAATAGAGAAAAGACTGGTACTGCAAAGAAAGAAAAGTTCTTGTTTAAGATAAAATATCTTTAAAGCTTATAAATCTTGTTTCATTTCTTTAAATTTACTTATACAGCAGAACCATTTCTAAATGGTCAGGAAACTGTATGCCTATCCCATTTTCATATTGTAAATGGGTCTTTCAGTCCCAGCTAGCACTAGGACCTAATCTAAACAACAAGTGACCCACTTAACACACTATATTACAGATATAGCAAGAGTTCTATCTCATATTAATTACAGGGGATAAAAGACTATATCATTGTCTATGGCTATGAAAGAAAATTATATTCGATTCAAGTTAAGCATGTGCTAATATGAGTTTAGCTTGAAGCATTAACTTTCTAAGATTGGTTCTTACACCCACTAAATTCCGACCAAGGTCACAGGTGCTGGAGCCAATCCTACTGAGCACAGGGCGCAAGGCAGAAATAAGCCCTGGACAGAGAGCAAGTCCCTCACACCAAACATACACTAGGGCCAATTTAGTGTCACTAATCCATGTAGCCTGCATGTCTTTGGACAGTGTGAGGAAACTGGAGCACCTGGAGATAACCCTTGGGACATCTCCTAACTGCAGAGCAGCAGTGCAAACACTGTGCTGCTCCAAATCTCAAAATGCTGCTACAGAAAAAAGAAAAAACACAAGCCACCACCGACAAAAAAAAAATTAGAAAAAGACAACAAAACCAAGTCTGCAAAAGTCACAAGCAAGACCAAAGTTTTCAAAATCTGCAAAATTAAACAAAAATGGACCAAGACAAGTTTGTGTACAAAATGATGATGGACGTAAGAGCAAAGCTAATAACACAGCATGGATATGTGAGTATCCAGTGTGTTAAAAAGACATCCTTTTCCCCCCATTAGCTTTGTTACGTCTTTTTAAGTGAATAGAAAACATATCCTTAGCATGAGTAAAATAGCACCAAAAATATGCGAAAAAAGATTATTTCCAGATTCCTTTTGTTGTCACAAATATGTGTCCCAAAATATGAATGGCATATTTTCTAATAGTTTCCTCCCACAGTCCAAAGACATGCTGGTTAGGTGGATTGGCGATTCTAAATTGGCCCTAGTGTGTGCTTGGTGTGTGGGTGTGTTTGTGTGTGTGTGTCCTGCGGTGGGTTGGCACCCTGCCCGGGATTGGTTCCTGCCTTGTACCCTCTGTTGGCTGGGATTGGCTCCAGCAAACCACCCGAACCTGTGTTCGGATTCAGCGGGTTAGACAATGGATGGATGGATATTTTCTAATATCAAAACTTTTGCTTCATCAGTACATTTTTAGTCTATTATTTTCCTGTTGTGCCCCAAGCCCTATGAGGTTGCATTATAAAACATAAGGACTAGCTATGTATTTTGTTTTTTGCTTTTGTAGAAAACTTTTAACTTTAGGACACAATTTTACATGACAAATCAATATATACCATATTTGTGGAAAAAATAATTTCAACTTGTAAAATGCCAAATGTATTCTTTCAGTAGTTATATGAACACTGATGTCTCAAACATCACCGCTGTTACTCACACAACTGGTAAGTACATCTTTAGCAACAACAAAATGAACAATGTGGAAAATGGAAAAACAAAGATGATTCCATGATGATATCACCAACAAAATGATAAAATGTAACAGGAATACTAGAAATAAATCAAAAATAAAAAATAATACACCCGATTGTTTCTAGAGTTAAAATACACAAACGCATAACATGGTATTTTTTCTTTTGTAATTTTGGTGATATCAACACACCATTTGGAGCAATGTTCAATTCTGATGCTACATTGTAATAACAGAAGATTATGTTGCATTACATCATCACTTGCACTCTCTATAAAATGGTAGTGTTGAAGCTTTTAGATTTAGAACATAAATTCTTTAGTGAAAAAGTGCCATTTTGCTTGGTTAGGTAAAGGGTTGTTTAGTTTTATTGAGGACCTTTTTCCCCGTTTTAGCTATAGGTTTATCAGTGCCACTCTTTCGTCCTGTCCTTTAAGGTTAAATACACATTTGGGCTTTCACCTCTACTCTTTGCCCTTTTTATTCTTTTAGTAATTCCCAAATTCCACTCTAGATACAATATAACCCAACAATTCTTCCTCATTGACCAGCAGAGATATAGTGGATTCATGCTCAGAAAGACTCATGATAGCCAATATTTGAGGGCTTCTATCTGCCAGGGTCTTTGAATGATGTGGAATTCTCTGTTGCTGTTAAATGTTTTATATGGTATATGTACAATGTCATGAATTGAATACTTCAAAAACAGGTGAAAGGTCTCCAAAAGTATGCCAAGAAGCAGGCCAGCACTTTGACTAACCTTCCCAGAATCTGGCAAAACAACACAAAATGGCCATAAGCATGACTGGCCCAAGGTTTTCTGGCAGCCTACACAAGAAAATTTAATGAAAGACACACATGCTGCTGACAGAGTGTGAGTGAGGCTCCTTTGACCATTCATACATTTTCCGCAGAACAGCTAACTAAATGTCCAGTCAGTCCGGAAATGATGTCCATTGCCTCATCTGGGTTTTTTTAAGCTTTCTGAGTACATTTGGACCATTCAGATGCATAGTCTATGACTTTTTCAAATTAGAAAACACAGGCAGAAAAACTTTTTTTTAATTTAATATCGTACATAGATAAAAATACCAGTTCACACTGTGCCCTACAGTGCCATTGTGCTTTAGTTACACAATAGTATATATATATTTTTTTTACCAGGTAAGCCTATAAAGTCAGGTACAATTTTTTTCTTTTTGCTGGCATATTAAGATTACTTTTATACTTTGTGGTGTGCAAATTCTTTAACCAGTTCTTTAAGATCAACCTTTTGAGCTAATAGGTGTTCGATTGAAATAGTTGCCAAGCCATGTAAATGCTCTTGAGACATGGAAGATCGAAGATACGTTTTTATAAGTTTCCAATTGGAAAATCTATTTTCACCTTGATGTTACTGAAGCAAGTGATGGCATCAATGTGCGTAATGCAATCACTATGTTAGGAAAGGTAAAACTGATGCCATTTAATACTATGTTGTTCAAACCTGAATCTATACTAATAAAAGGCAAAGCCCTCACTCACTCACTGACTCTCTCACTCACTCACTCATCACTAATTCTCCAACTTCCCGTGTAGGTAGAAGGCTGAAATTTGGCAGGCTCGTTCCTTACAGCTTACTTACAAAAGTTGGGCAGGTTTAATTTTGAAATTCTACGCGTAATGGTCATAACTGGAACCTATTTTTTGTCCATATACTTTAATAGACTGCAGCGCGATGGCCGTGGGAGGTGGAGTTGTGTGTCGCGTCATCACGCCTTCCACATAATCATGTGAACTGACTGTGAATGCAGTATGTAAAAAACAAGGAGGAGCTCCAAAGAGCGCTGAAGAAAACATGCATTATACAATTGAGAAGGCAGCGAAACAATAAGAAGCGAGCGAGTGACGCATACAAGCATATTCATAAGTGTAGCTACTGCGGAAACAAAGCGCGGTATAAATCGTAAGTTTAAATTAAGTTTACAGACAGGCTGCCGCTGTCGTTTGTCATGCACAGTGACGCATACAAGCATATTCACAAGTGGAGCTACTTCGGAAACAAAGCACGGTGTAAACCTAAAGTTTAAACTAAGTTCATAGACAGGCTGCCGCTGGCATTTGTCATGCGCACTACTAATACGATATTCGCGGGAAACAAGTTTAATGAGAGGACACAGGGTATAAACGAGAGTTTTGATCACTTTGTAACTAATTTAAAATTGCTGGTGAAGGACTGTGCTTATGCAAATTCCAAGAGACAGTGTTTGTGGGGGGGATTGACGTCATCATCTCCCCTCCCATTCACCTTATTTCATTCACTTCATTTCGCTCTGAGCTGAGCTCACGTGGTCTTGCGGAAGCAACTTTGTGACGCTGCCACCAAATACTCACAGAAAAATCCACAAATTAATACACACGCTGTCTCTAAGGTTTCTCCACACTCTGAATCCTCCAGGCACTACTGAGCATAATCTAATTTTGAGGGTTGGGACACCACTAATATTACTGAAAACCTTACAGCCACCGACACTTTGTAACGGCACGAGACTTCAGGTCACATGTCTGCAAAAGAACCTAATTGAGGCAACTATTTTACTGGCAGTTGCTCAGGGGAGAGAGTTTGTATTCCTCGCATCCCCGTTATACTCTCTGATCTCCCATTTCAATTCAAATGCCTCCAATTTCCAGTAAGGCTCTGCTTCGCGATGACAATTAATAAGTCTCAGGGACAGACCCTACAAAAGGTTACACTGACAATCATGTTACGTTATTTTTAAAATGTTTCCTTTTCTTAGCACAAGCACAGCTGAGAAGCTTCGATGCATGTGCTCCATAACATGTAAAAAAAATAACGCATTTAATCACACTTTGCATTCCAAGCAAAGGGGAACTTTTGTCAATGCATGATTTCCTGGTACATCGATTACATTGATGCACACATCAGAGCTACAAAAATGGAAGAGTCTGAAGAAAGCGCGTTGCTAGGACTGATCGGAGACAAATTTCATTTCAAAAGACTACCCGACAGAAGCCTTGATAAAATCGTGGTTTTGTGCAAAGTGTGCAAAATGGAGTTTGCATACCACCGAAGCACTTCAACCTTACGGTACCATCTAAATGCAAAACATGTTACAGCGAGCACAGAAACTGTGTATGCTGTTAGCACTAGCAGTGCGATTTCGAGTACAAACAAAAGGTGTCGGCAGCCCAAACCCGATGAAATGACAGGCTTCAGGACCAAAATTAGTAAGTCAACATCGGTCAAACATACAAATTCTCTCGCAAAATGGATTGCTTTGGACTGTAGACCACTAACAGTGCTGGAAGATAGGGGGTTAGAAAATGTGCTACAGTTAGCGTCAGGTTATCCAACTTTCCAACTGCCGTGCCAAAAGACTATTTGAAGTAAAATTCAACAGCTTTATGACACTGAAAAGCAAGCAAATTTAGATGCTTTACAGAAAGCAGACTTTGTGGATCTTACTGGGGATCATTGGACTTCCGTGACCGTTAGTAGTTTTACTTACATCTAATTACAAAATGCTCAATGATCACACTGTTTTAGCCTAATGTACAAAATAATTTTGGCTAAGGTTACTCAGAGTTTAAATGTGAAGCTGGTCAAATTACCTTTTATGTTTCTGCCTTATTTTTTTAAGAAGAAAAACTGCACTTTATGTTGAAATTTTTCTTATTATTTAAAGACAATACCATTCTGAACATGTACTTAAAGTACTTAGAATATCACTTTATTTTTAAGTCTGCCCAATTTTAGCTAGGGATGATATTTTTGTTTCTGTTTTGAATTGAAATGCAGTTTAAATGCATTTTTTTTTCAGAAATTAAAAGAGTTTGAGTTTACAATATTCATGTCCATGTCTATTATTTGATTCTGTCGCCCACTAAAACCCTTTTACATTAAAAAAAAAACCGATTACATGTGCAATTACATGCGATTAATCAAGATTAATTACAACGCTTCTAATTAATTAGATTATTTTTTTAAATAGTCCCACCCCTAATATATATATATGTAGATATGTATATATATATGTGTACAGTATATATATATGTAGATATGTATATGCATATATAGTTATATATATGTGTGTGTGTGTGTGTATATATATATATATATATACACACACACACATATATATACATATATGCATATATATATATATATATATATATATATATATATATATATATATATATATATATATATATATATATATATATATGTGGATGTATATGTATATATATGTGTGATGTATGGCCAGCTGTTCATCCCGGCCAATACCCCCACGCCGCCAGGTGGAGCCCTCCTTGCAGGATGGAGGTGCCCCAAAGACCAGCAGGGCATTATGGACATTGGAGTCTTTATTCACAGCCCTGCTGGATACCATGGGGGTCGCCAGGAGTTGCTGCAGGGAGGACCAGAGACTATTTGCCTTACGCCCAGGAAGTATGTCATAGTCACATGAACAAAGAGAACGATGTGCTTCCTGGGTGAAGAAAAAAGGATTTTTATCTGACCCGGAAGTGTTCCAGGTCACATGGACAGAGAGGGTGAAACGCTTCCGGGTTGAGCAGTATAAAGCACTGTGGGAAATCCCAGACGGAGGAGCTGAGTTGGGAGGCAGGGTGGCTAAGCGTCTGGGAGTTTGGAGGATTGGAGTATTGTATTGTTTATTGAGTATTGTGGAGATTATGCACATTATTATTATAATAAATAATAATTGGACTTTTTATCTGGTGTCTGACGAGTGGTCTGAGGGTACAAGGGTGCAGGAAAACTCTAAACTGTCACAATATGTTTATATGTGTGTGTGTATATATATATATATATATATATATCTATACTGTACCAATAAAAGTCAAAGCCCTCACTCACTCACTCACTGACTCATCACTAATTCTCCAACTTCCCGTGTAGGTGGAAGGCTGAAATTTGTCAGGCTCATTCCTTACAGCTTACTTACAAAAGTTGGGCAGGTTTCATTTAAAAATTCTACGCGTAATGGTCATAACTGGAACATATTTTTCTCTATATACTGTAATGGAGTTCAGTTTGATGGCCGTGGGGGGGCGGAGTTGCACGTCGGGTTATCACGCCTCCTATGTAAGTACTAGAGAACAAGGAAGACCTGCAAAGACCGCTGAATAAAAAACGCCATTTCACAATTGAGAAGGCAGAAAAAGATTATGAACCGAGTAATGCATACAAGCATATTCATAAGTGCAGCTACTGCGGAAAGAAAGCACGGCGTGAACCATAACTTTACATGAAGTTTATAGACACACTCCCGCTGCCATTTGTCATGCCTACGACGAATGACTGTATTCCCGAGATACAAGTTTACTGAGAAGACACGAGGTATAAACGAGACTTTGGATCACTTTGTAACGGAGTTAAAATTGCTGTAGCAAGAAACTGAATGAAACGTTAATGTTTTACTTTTAAGACTACATTTTATTTTTTTCCCTTGCACTCAGTGAGCGAGGCCAATGGGTGATCAGTTATATATATATATATATATATATTGTCGCAGTAGGGGGCAGTAGTGCACCCTTGAACCCTCAGGTACCACGCCAAACACCTGGTAAAAGTGCTACAATTCTTTGTTTTATTATAAGAATTACGTGCACCAAGCACCATCCACTCCACACTATTCATAAATCAGTACACAATAACAAATAAATAATCACAATCCTCCACTCCCTGACGCGTTGCCCTCCTACCACCCAGCTCAGCTAGCCGTCAGCGACTCCCAGTGGCCCCCAAGGTATCCAGCAGGGCTGTACATGAAAACTACATGGTCCATAAGGCCCTGCTGGAATTCGGGGCCCATCCATGCTTTCGGGAGAGCTCCTCCTGGTGGCCTGGGGGTGAGGACTGGAATATGAAGCCGGCCATCCACTACAATTCCCCCCCTTAGCGACAACCACTTGGGCGGAGAGTCCATCCCCGCGAGGGACATCCTCCTCCAGGAGGACGCGTCCGTCAGGCTTCTGCTGTGTGGTACAGGTCCCCCAGAGAACCTAGGGGGAAGGGCATAACGATTATTCCTCCATTCCATTATTCTCCGAGGGCAAGCTCGCCAAACGTGTCCCGACTGATGACAGTTGTAACACCGCCGTCGTCCTCCCGGTTGTCTTTCTCCCTGAGACTGAAAACACCTTGGGAATTCTGTTAACTCCTCCCTCTCGTCCGCCAAGGGAGGTTTTACGGCCGCCTCGTAGCTCTCCACCGTTTTCCCATCTTGTCAGGAGACCCGCGCTTTACTTTCTGGATCTCCTGCTTACTCTGGGGCTTGGACACAGCTGGGGACTCTCTATTAGAAAGAGAGAGCCCCTTTGCTGTTTGTACGCCTGTTGATTTATATTTTTTAGAAGGCGGTGTCATCAGCGCCACATCGCTCCGGGTAATAGCACTATTTAGCTGTTCCAGTACGATCGGCGCTTCCTCCGCCCCTTCAGTTATCGTGCCACACTCCGTTGTTGGGTTTACAGTGCATTGGCACCCGCTACTTATTAACCGCGGGCCCAATTTGCACTGTGTCCCTTTACACTGTACGGTACCAGTCTCACTCACCTGTACCGTCACATCCAGCATGACGGGAGCCTTCCGACCAAAACACCGTAGATAATCCCATATTGCTTCCAGCGGTGCTTCGGCCGTCGCTCTCAACTCTTCCATCTGTTTCTTGATGTCTTTTAGTCTGTATAATAAATCATATACGGGCTCGAGCAGTTTTTCGAGATCCCGCAGTTCTAAACTGTTATTTAGTTCGGCCAAAGGTAAGCTATTCTCCTCACTTGCCTTACCTTCCAGCCTGGAGCCAATAAGAACGTCCCCTCCTGGCACGTGTTCTGCTGGGTCGCGCAAAGGATCCTGGGACTTGGAGTCTGTATAGAATCGGGTGGCTGTTACCGTCCGACTATGATCTGCCTTTTTTAATTTGTCGGCAGACCCTTTAGTCACGTCCCGCTCCTCTTTACTTTTATTTAAACTCGGCGCTGCTTCGCTCGCCTCCCCCTTCCCCTTCAGGGAGCTCGGATCCGTCGGAGAATAAATGACCTCACCGATGGACCGAGGTTGACCTCCTCATTCCCAACTTCCCTCGAGTGAGATCACGTGGTCGGTTTTGACTAACCGGCAGTTCTCTTCCTGGTCTGGTGACACCGGCTCACGCTTTCGGCTTACCCAACCTGCCCCAGGATAGTCCACGTGACTGTTCTTGGCGAATGGGCTTCTCCCCTGCAGATCCCTAGACTGGTTCAACTTCTCCTTATCGCGGCCATCTTGCCTAGGTGTGAGGTAGGCGTCCGATTAATCGTCTGCTTTCTGCAGGCAGGCCTCTGAAAAATATGAAAAAAATGCCTCCGGCGTTTCGGATGTTTTTCCGGTACATACCTTGGAGCTTAAGCGATCCAGTATAAGTTCTTTATAATAATCTTCTGGAGTCTCAATCCTACCGCGTTCCGGTTGCTGTCCCAGTCACTTCTGCTCGGCTTTAAACCGCGCCCGGTCTTCCTCACTGCCTGTCAGGTAAGTCCACATATTCACGGCATCCTCTAGAAGTTGTTTGGCTGGGCGATCCCCATTCTTCTTTCCAGATTTTTTTCCCCATCATGTACCGATGTTGAAGGAGGCCTGTGGTTGCAACTTTCTCTGTAGAGGGTAGCGTCTACACCTCCGTGCGTTCAAGCGGGACCTTCTTAGAGTCATCTGCGTACACACAATTTGTTTTAAATGCAGGTCCCCTGCCAACAGACGGCCAGAGAATTCTGCCGACTACGCCAGTGTCGCAGTAGGGGGCAGTAGTGCTCCCTTGAACCCTCAGGTACCACGCCAAACACCTGGTAAAAGTGCTACAATTCTTTGTTTTATTATAAGAATTACGTGCACCAAGCACCCTCCACTTCACACTATTAATAAATCAATACACAATAACAAATAAATAATCACAATCCTCCACTCCCAGACGCGTTGCCCTCCTACCACCCAGCTCAGCTCGCTGTTTGTGAGCTACCTCAGTCTTTTTATATTCCCTGACCCGGAAGTGATCCCAATCCAACAGTTCACAAGTCCTTATTCCTTCCGGGTCAGGATAAATAATGCTTTTCTCATCCCGGAAGCCTGTCGCTCTTCCTGTGATGAACTTCCGGGTTATAATGGGCAAAAGAGTCCACTGGCCTCCCGACAGCGACTCCCAGTGGCCCCCAAGGTATCCAGCAGGGCTGTGCATAAAAACTACATGGTCCATAAGGCCCTGCTGGAATTCGGGGCCCATCCTTGCTCTTGGGAGAGCTCCTCCTGGTGGCCTGGGGGTGAGGACCGGAATATGAAGCCAGCCATTCACTACAATATATATATATATATATATATATATATATATATATATGAATGACCTCCAAAGAGCGCGGAGGCTTTTGATCACGTCAACGTGTCTGCAAAAAGTGGCGTCTCCTGACCTGCAAAAATACTATTAAAGTCAAGCAGCCGGCGTGCACGCATAGCTGTGCCGGCAAGACGCTTCGCACTTTCTTTTGCACGTATACTCTTAACACTGCAGAGGACACAAAACTAATTTTATTTAATTGCTGGTGATTACCGTCTTTAAAATGTAGCTTACCCGAAATCACTCCAGTGTGCTCAATGTATCTTTACTCCTTAAAACGTTAATGTTTTACTTTTAATAACTTATAGAGTACATTTTATTTTATATATATATATATATATACAGTATATACATATGTATATATGTGTATATATATATGTGTATATATGTATATGTATGTATATGTGTATATGTATATGTATATTGTGAACGCTGGCCCGGACACAGACAGACAGACAACATAGTTTCACCCAACACACTGTTTATTTACAATATTTACAAAGTCTACAGTGCTCACAAACCCCAGTGCCTCTTGCACCGATTCCCCCAATGTCCAGGCCACACAGTCCTGTGCCTCTTTTCTTCCTGGCCGCCTCCAGTCCTCACTCCAGCTCCGTCCTCTTCCACCCGACTTCCACTCATGACTGGAG
Organism: Polypterus senegalus; assembly: GCF_016835505.1. Classification (NCBI taxonomy): domain Eukaryota; kingdom Metazoa; phylum Chordata; class Cladistia; order Polypteriformes; family Polypteridae; genus Polypterus; species Polypterus senegalus. The sequence continues at coordinate 65,679,613 of NC_053171.1, read as the reverse complement.
GGAGGCGGCCCCTTTTATAGGAACCTGGATGGGCTCCAGCTGCTTCCCGGCAATCTCCCGTGGACACACCCCCGTGTGGCGGAAGTGCTGGGCTCCCGGGATAATAAGGCATTGGGGCGCTGCCTGGCGGTGGCCACGGGTCCCTACAGGGCTGGGCTTCCAAACCCTTTACCCGAGGACCCCAATATAACCTGGACGGACGCCCCCTTGCAGTCTGTAGGAGGCACAAGCCCTCCTCTGGTCCTCCTGGGTGTCCCAGCCAGGCTCCAGCCCCGCTGGGGACCACTATATATATATATATATCTATATATATATATATATATATATATATATATATATACTAATAAAAGGCAAAGCCCTCACTCACTCACTCACTCACTCACTGACTCACTCACTGACTCATCACTAATTCTCCAACTTCCCGTGTGGGTGGAAGGCTGAAATTTGGCAGGTTCATTCCTTATAGCTTCCTTACAAAAGTTGGGCAGGTTTTATATCGAAATTCTACGCGTAATGGTCATAACTGGAAGCAGTTTTTCTCCATTTACTGTAATGGAGATGAGCTTCAACGCCGTGGGGGGAGTTTCGTGTGACATCATCACGCCTCCCACGTAATCACGCAGTACATAGAAAACCAGGAAGAGCTCAAAAAAGCGCTTAAGAAAACATGCATTATATAATTGAGAAGGCAGCGAAACAATAAGAAGCGGCGGTGACATATACAACCATATTCATGAGTTCTGCTACTTGAAACAAAGCACGATGTAAACCTACACTTTAAATTAAGTTCATAGACAGGCTGCCGCTGGCGTTTGTAATTTAGTGCCTGCCCATATAAGGCCGTCCGTCAGCGGCAATCCAATAGCAAACTGCCACGGGTAAATATTCACGGGTGAAGGACTGTGCTTATGGAGAGGAAGATGAGATGGTCAGGGTGGTGTTTGACACAAACTCAGCGAAACTGCGAGAGAAAGTTTTAAATGCCAGGACTAAGGTAACATTAAATACAGCCACGGACATAGCACGAGATGGCACCAGCACAGCTGGGAACCTTCGATGCATGTACACCGGCGGCTCACGTGAACTGGCGCGGTGCACAGATAAAAGGCAACAGTTCCAAAGAGCGCTGAACAAAAACCGAATTACACAATTGAAAAGGCAGCAAAAAATCTGAAGCGTCTGATAAGCATATTCATAAATGCAGCTGCTGCGGAAATAAAGCACACGGTGGAAAAAGTCAATGTCCCGCTAAAGGAAGACAGTGTAAAAAAAATCCGTGCATGCAGTGTGTCAGGTCTCAGATAAAGAAGAAGACGAGCTGTTTATTGATGCAGTAAGAAACGAATCGATGAATGAAACCTGTCATCTTTACAGCGATTGACAAACACGGAATGTAACTTGAACACAACACATCCTACAAATACGAACCTGATTGAAAGAAATAATGATAATCAAATCCTTGATGACAGCAACACTCAGTAACACTCACAAAACAAATACTGTATATTGACAGTCATGTTACGTTATTTTTAAAATGTTCCCTTTTCTTTTTCTACCTTTTTTAACACACTACTTCTCCGCTGCGATACGCGGGTATATATATATGTATATATATATAATCCCGCTCTACATACTCGAATAATGGATACTTTATTCGCCATCAATGATTGTTTTGGTAAAGCCATACTCAGTGTATTCATTAGATGAGCGGTAAAAAGTAAGAGTGAGGGAGGATGACTCATTGAGGCATGCAGGCTGTAGTCTTGCGTCAACTCTATCTGAATTGCGATCACATTTGAAAAACATATCTTTTCAAGTTCTATTTAGTCCATATGTGTCAAACTCAAGGGCGGGGCCACATCTGGCCCGCGTGTAATTATATCCGCGCGAGATCATTTTATATACTGTATTATTGTTATTAAAGCTCGGGTATATGAAGCGCTGGTAACACAATAAACTACAGATCCCATAATGCAGCGCTTCAGCTGCCTTGCATCAGGGTAACCTGAATGCAATTCAGAAGATACAGAAAACAGCATAATTAAATAAGAATCTGACACTTCAGCGGACGTTTTAACCCGTGCACAATCACAAAGTGATTTCAAGTGAAGCTGCTTTTATGGGAGACACAAATGCACCAGTTCACCTTGCCCCACTTTCCCTGTTGCCAAGTAATGTTAAACCAAGTCGTCACTACGGTGTTCCCAAATACGCACTTTGCTGATAAACTGAGCACACTGCGCACTGAGTTTGCACGGCGCTTTGGTGACTTTGATGAACAAAAAAAGTCCGTCTACATGCGGCTCGAACCTTGTGCATGTTTGGTAGCACATATCTGTGTGAGAAGCTCTTCTCAGTGATAAAGACTAACAAAACAGCACACAGGAGTCGCCTCACTGATGAGCACCTGCAATCCATCCTGAGAATCTCCACAACACAGAACCTCACAGCAAACAGAAACGAACCTGTGGCCAAAAAAAGATGCCAGGCGTCCAGCTCTAAAATGACATATGAGCAAAGACAACTGAATGATTTGATTTGTTATTGCACATAAGAGCGGAGTCAACCGTTTTAACAAACAGCGTATTGCACTGATCTGAAATAGCTGTGTGTGTATATATGTAGATATGTATGTATATGTATATATATGTTTATATATGTGTGTGTGTATATATGTATATATATATATGTATTTGTGTGTATATATGTGTGTGTATGTATGTATATGTGTGTATATATGTGTGTGTATATATGTAGATATATATGTATGTATATATGTGTATATGTATAGATATGTATATATATATATATGTTTATGTGTGTGTGTGTAAATATATATATATATGACAACAACACTCATCACTCACAACAGTGACAAAACAATTACATTGACAATCAGGTTACGTTATTTTCAAAATGTTTCCTTTTCTTTTCATTGCTTCTTTAACACACTACTTCTCCGCTGCGAAGCGCTTGGTATTTTGCTAGTATATATATATATATATATATACACACGAGGTGTGGCAGAAAAGTAATGATACTGGCAACACTGCAAGTAATCTGGCAACCCTGCGCTGTTGTCCTTGATAGAGCACGTGTATCAGTACCCTCCCATAGCTCAGTGCGAGTTTCAGCTCCTTCCGTTAACTACGTGATTTTTGTGACTGGTATTAGCGAAGTTGTGTTTTTGGTTGTGCATCACGCAAAATGGAACAGCGGAATTTGGAGCAACGTTGTGCCATTAAATTTTTTGTTAAGCTTGGAGAATTGGCAAGTGTGACGTTTGAAAAGTTAAAACAGGACTATGGGGAACATTCTTTATCCCAAGCTCAAGTTTTTCGCTGGCACAAATCATTTTTGAAAGGCAGAAAACACGTTGAAGATGAACACTGTTCAGGGAGGACTTCAACTTCGAAAACCAATGAAAACATCGAACGTGTGAACACTCTTGTGAGATCAGACCATCGTTTAACATTAAGAATGTTGAGTGAACAATTAAATTTGAACAAATTTACCGTTCATCAAATTTTGACTGAACATTTGCACATGCTAAAGGTCTGTGCCAAAATGGTGCCGAAAAACTGCCCTCTCCATAACAGAATTTTTGACCTCAAAAGGCATTCCCGTGGTTCCCCAGCCCCCTTATTCACCTGACCTCAGTCCGTGTGACTTTTTCCTTTTACTAAACTGAAAAATGTCCTCAAAGGGCGTCATTTCGGGACTTTAGAAAACATCCAAAAGAGTGTAACGGACATGCTGAAGACCATACCGGTTGAAGACTTCCAGCGCTGCTACCAACACTGGGAACAACGTCTCCATCGGTGTGTATCTGCCCAAGGGAACTACTTTGAAGGGGATAACATTGATGTTTGAAAAAAATAAAAACTTTGGTAAATAAAAAATCAGTCTCATTACTTTTCTGCCACACCTCATATATATATGTATGTATGTATATATATATATATATATATTTATATATATATATATATATATATATATATGTATATTTACACTCAAACCAATTATGACAGCTGCAATCCAAGCTATGAGAAAACACTAAAAAGGAGGTGTGTCAGACGTTGTGGTACATTTTCTGATGCAGTTAGACGGAAACAGCTTTGTAACTCTGCTGCCAAATACACAAAAAATTACTTTGACAATCATGTTACGTTATTTTTAAAATGTTTCCTTTTCTTTTTCATAACTTCTTTAACACACAACTTCTCCACTGCGAAGCGCAGGTATTTTGCTAGTATTTATATATATATATATATATATATATATATATATATATACTGTATATGCCAGCAACACTCATGACAATGACGAAACAATTACATTGTCAATCATGTTACGTTATTATTAAAATGTCTCCTATTCTTTTTCATTACTTCTTTAACACACTACTTCTCCTCTGAAGCCTTGAGTATTTTAACTAGTCTATACTAATAAAAGGCAAAGCCCTCACTGACTGACTGACTGTCTCATCACTAATTCTCCAACTTCCCGTGTAGGTAGAAGGCTGGAATTTGGCAGGCTTATTCCTTACAGCTTACTTACAAAAGTTAAGCAGGTTTCATTTCAAATTCTACACGTAACAGTCATAACGGTCAACAACGTTCGCCATGTTGAACTTTCTTATTTCATCTTCACGAAATTTGGTAGGCGGCTTCCCTGCGCTAACCAAAACCGATGTACGTACTTATTCCGGTGGTATGATGCCACTGTCGGCCGCCATATTGAACTTTCCAATGGTCTTTGTTACGTATGGGCCCATCTTCAAGAAATTTGGTGCGTAGGTTCCCAACGCTAACTGAATCCTACTTACGTACATATGTACGTCCATAGCCTGCAGCTCAGTCACCGTTTGAGGCGGCGTTGGGTCCCCCATCTCAACGCCTCCCACATTGTTGGCTGCCTGATATATAAGGCCGTCCGTCGCTCTGGTCTCTGCATTCCCTTCTTTGCTTTGCCACAGAATTCACGTCTCCAAGGCTCAATGGCTGACCCTAAGAGCTATGCGAAAACTAACAAATTTCTAATATGAGAAATTGTATAAGGTGAAATAATGAAAAATAAAATTATTGTTTTATGAGATAGCCAAGGCTTTGCAAGCACCAAATAAAACACATTTTTGAGGGAGTGAACTGAAGATTCACCTGAAAGGGTGCTCAACAGCTAATTTTATTTTATTTTATGGTGTTAGCACAGAAAATATTCCATAGTAGAATGCAATATATTATTTAAATTTATTTTAAATTATTCCAATTTATTTATCAAAAACAGAAACATTCAGTAACATACTCAACAGAGCAGAAAGAGGTTTGCCACAGCAAACAAATCCCACTGTACAATCCACAGGCAGAATCCAAGAAAACAAGGCAAGAGTTTAATAAAAATGTAATAAATCTGAATAAAAAGGAAAACGTAGAGAATTTCCAAGATAAATGAAATGATCTTCTGCTCTTTTGGCTTTACAAACCAGATGGTGGGCTCAGGAGTAGTGATGTCAGGGTGGCTCCGACCCCTGGGGCTCCACCCACAAAGACCAAGGGGCAGAAACATTTAAAAAAAACAGTATATAACAATAAACAAAATGGAAACTAAGTAAAAGTATGACACATAATAACTGAAAAAACAACTTTAAAATTTTGAAGACATGATAATAAATACCATAAAAATTGATGACCTAGTTGAAGAAGTGGTTTGACCTACAGTATCTAAGTAAGTTAAGCTTCACTCTTTCTGTTACTTTTATGGTAAATTTCCCAGGCTTAAAGGCAGGTGGATTTGTGTTTCTGATCAGAAATATTTTAAGAAAGATTATTCTCCTTCACAATTAATAAATTATCTATTTTGCATTATTGTTTTCATGATATGGTTTTTGTTTGGAGGAAGTAAAGAATGTGCTTAGCAAGGTTTAACTGCTAATTACAGTAAATGGCATAGGAAAAGGATGATGGTGAGCGCAACAGGAAGCCAGACAAAGTCTGAGAGAGAGCTGTATTCACATCATCATCTATAAACTTAGAATTGCTGGCCTTTTAAAAAACAAATCATTCATGTCTGGTGGGCATAGTTTAAAGGGGTTCTGGGTGATTATACCAGTGGGGGGATAAGTTAAATATTTTAATATTTTAATAAATCAATATTGTTGGCTTGGAGGTAGAGCATGTGGCAGGTCCTGTGTCTAATGGTACTGGCTTTAATGGGGTGATTTCTTTATTATTGTCATGTGGTTGTGTTATTTGGGATTGCTTTTACACAACAACCCTTTACTGTCTAATTCGTTATCAGACTGTAAAAACAGAAAGCTATGCTGTCAAGTGTTTGCCTCTTGAAAATAATCTTGTTTTAGAGAAAGCCTTGAAATTTTAAGGGACATAATTGGTCCAGTTGAGTTACAAAGGAGTTGCCCAAAGAGAATATCTAAAGTATTTAGTTTTAATTATGGACTATAAATCCACAAATAACCTCTGGTTATCTGCAGGTGGAAAAAGTGCTAAAATAATCTACTCAAGTAGAAATGTTGACAAACATTTACTTAATTAAAAGTATTTGACATGGAAAACTACTCAAGTAAAAGTAACAAAAGTAGGCACAAAACAACTGCTCATGGTAAAGTACAAATTAGTTACTATAGAAAAAAAATCAATTAGTATCAAATAGCAAATATTCTCAAATCATGCTGTGCATTGGAAAGCATAAACAAATATACTCTATGCTACAATAAGACAAATCGAAAATGGTGTATCAAAAAGAATTTAGCCGGAAAGGTCTATGAAATACAATAAAAATCCTAGAAAATGTAAACGATGCCCAAAGCAGCAGCCTTATTCATTTTAACTTGTTGTTCTTATTGTCCACTTCTATCAGTTGCGCAGCACAGACCTATGTCTTTTAATGCTTGACGTTTTCAGTTGTAATTAAAATATTAATTTAATAAGGCTGCTATGTTCTTTATTTACATCTTGTTTACAAAAGGTTGTTTTCATGTATTGTAGATGAACTTGATAGAAGTCATTACATGCAAAACTGCAACTGTTAATTTTTCTGTTAAACGTCAAAAATGGACTGATTAAATGATAGAATTCAAGCCGTAGAACAAATATGACAGAAGGATCCAGTGTCATCTGGATTTCAACATAGGGAAATATTTTGATTTTTAAACCAAATTCCAAATAAACAGCACAACAGTAGCAGAGGTTCCAAACCCTATTTATTACTGTCTGCTTCTAGGTAATGTAGTCCTTCATCAACTCTCCCTCCCTGGAACAAGATTTAAACTTAAAACACATCAACATATTGTTATTACTACATGTGTCCTATATTAATTACAATATGAAATTAATAAGGCTGCTATATTATGTAGTTTGATATTAAAAAGTTATTGACCATATTCATCTCAGGCAAATCACCAAAGTAACCTGTATATTTCAAAAACTAAAATATGCAAAAAAAATGAATGCATGGTATACAAGTAATCAAAATCATCTCATTATCATTATAAAGTATAATTTGAGACAGCTAAGAAAAAACAAATTTTGCAAATCAAGTGCATTAGTAGACAGAAAGCTTTTGAATCCTGCTGACGTTAGTGCAGTCCGCATCAAACCAGCATAACGAAGCAAGTTTTTAAAACTTAAACTGCATTTAGTATGTTGTCTTTAAATAGCAACGTTGAACTTAATATTCTACAGTAACATTTTTGTGGCTGAGCGGCACACCTTTAAATACAAGGGAAAAAAAAACATGTAGGCAGGCTCCGCAGGAGTTATCAGGTTATAAGCAAGAACTACATACAGTATATTTTGTCAGTTGTTGTTCTTACACAAATACAGCACAAGTGTGTCTTCAGTATGATGTTAAAGAAGTGTGTTTTTATTGCTAGGCCTTTTGTGCGACTGATTTTTGGGTGTTGCATGCACCATTCAGGGCAGGCACTAGGGACTCATCTTTAAACGTCTCTGCATCAAGCTTTTTGAAAACCAACATTTTGCAAGCTCCTTCATTCTTATACAGAAAATTAAAGCTAAATATAATAATGAACACTAAATGGGTTTAGGAAATGGTGCATGTGCTAAATTTACCGCACATTAAACAAACAGGGGAAACATCTTTTTAAAAATGATGCCACCAGTCGTACTTGTTTATTGTTTTGGACAAGTGCACACATTGTCGTTCGTAACATGAAGTGGTTATCAGAAATTTTACAGCACTATTTTCCAGTGCACTTGTGATTTTTTAAAAAATCATTTAAGCTGCAATTTAAACACTCTGCATGTTTAAAATATCAGCTTGTGTCCGTGTACTTTGGTAAATTTCAGTAAGAGTTCTTGTATGCTGGTAACCGCAGAGGATTTGTGGTGCTAAAACTACACCTGGAACCTTCTTGTGCATCTTCCATTATGAAGATATCTTCATGAGCAGCAGAAACTTTCAGTCACTGCAGACGAGAGCTGGGATCAAGGCCACCATAGTCAATAAATTGGACTGTTACTCTGTTATATGCTGAGATGTGTCTACTTACTAAACCAGAGAAAATGAGAAAAATACATGGCCATTATCCCATTTAATAAAATACTCTGCTTCCAGATCCTGACCTATGATCCACAATAAGTACACCTGTAAGTTTTGTTTCAGTTGGCCACGATGAACTCCAGATTTTGAACACCACCAGTTAATTTTACTTTGTAGTGACCCATCATGGAATTGTAAGAAAGTTGGATTGTTGCTAAATAAATATACATTACTTTTTAAAGAGTAAAAATATTTAGGTTTAAATATGCTTAAAATATTTGTAAAATTCCCTACAAAGTCTACTGAAATGCAGTAACCCAAGTAAAAGTTAATTCATTACTTTCCATCTCTGGTTATCAGTGAGCACATCTATACTGTCATTTATTTCTGAATGTTATTTAGATGCTTCTGGTGACACTTATTTTGGTTACCACTGTTTTGTAAGACTAGGTGATCATTGTTACAAAAACAAAATAAATACATTTTAAAAGTTCTTGGTTATTGATGTAGAGAAATAAAGTGTCACTATCAGCAGAAAATGCACATACTGAACACAAAAGTCATAAAAGACATGATGTGGAATTTATAAACTTGCTCCCTCCTTTGAGGTCACAAGTTCTATGATAACAAGTATACTTTAAAAGATAAAAGAGTATGAAAGCTCCACAAGTCAGGGCAGGCTTTCCCAACCTTCCAAGAATAGGCCTCATCCAAGGTAGTCTGACCTCCTAACGCCACATGGAGCCTTCAGCCTACTCGTGTCCAAAAAGAGTAACTTGCTTTCAAAGGTCCAAAGACTTTCTGTAATACACAAAAAAATCCTTCTATGGAACAAAACAGTTTAACCTTTGGCTAAGAAAGATTAGAACCAGAGGTGAATCTCTATAAATGAAGATATGCATTTTAATAAATATGAGAAGCACAAAGGAGGTGAAAGGGGCAAAAGACAATCCAGAGCAAGCAATTCCCAATATGCATACCAAATGACAATATCCACAAAAGTTCAGAAATCAGAAAGGCAATACTTACAAAGAAATGTTTTCTATGAAGCGACAATAAACCACTGATGGATACATTTAAGTTTATCTGTCGAAATTTCACATGAACAGGCATTGAAGTGGCAGCACCCAGTCGGAAAAAACAGGAATAACAAGGTGAAATAAATTATCCAAGAAGTGACACTTTTGTGCAGAAAACAAAATAAGGCAGTGAAGAAAGGGAGATACACCAAGAGTAGCTGCCAAAAATAAGTCATTAGCAAAAGGTCCCCCTGAGTTTCTGTAAAACCCAAGGTGCTGCCAAAGTATAAAGCCAGAAACTAGAAGTCTTTTAAACCAAAACACATAACTGAACACTAACCACAATCGCACAGAGAAATTGTTTGATTTATCTGAAAACTATGAAAGTGCACAGCTCCAAACTTTTATCCCATTGCACCACTCACGACACCTCTTTACACCTCTGGGTGGAATCGAGGCAAACGCTGCTCAAAATGGTCGCATAAAACACCCAAAATGTTTTCATCCTTCCTAAAACAGAATGCTAGCTGGAGAATATTGATAGAAATGGAATGTGTGACCGAAAAAGAGCTACAGTCAACTATAAGAGTTACAAATAGTGTTCAGAAAAACATGCAAAAAATGAATAATGAAGACAAATCTTTGCAAATCTAACTCTAACCTCTCACATCAACCCATAATATCAAAAAAAGAATTGTGTCAGCCAGATATGACACTTTGTGGTCAATTTGTACTTGAAGGAAAACCTTTTAAATACATAACACATAAATAATATTTCTCAGCTGAGCTTGGAACTCCTGAAAAGTCCTCAAAAGTACCAGGAGACTGGGAATAAGAATATGGAAACTGTTGTATGTAAGAAATAAATAATTATGGCACAGTACCTGAAGCAATAAAGTCAGACCTAGACCCACACATACTAAATAATTATACGCCTATTTCAAATTTACCGTTTCTCTCTAAAATACTAGAAAAAGTAGTCGCCAGTCAGCTTCAGTCACACCTTACGCATTACAATTTATTTGAGAAATTCCAGTGTGGTTTTCGCACTGGTCATAGTACAGAAACGGCACTAACACGGGTTGTAAATGACATTCTGATATCCTCTGATTAAGGAAACTCCACTGTAATTGTATGTTGTTGGATTTAAGTTCAGCATTTGACTCCACTGACCATTCTATTTTACTGCACAGGCTAGAAAATGATGTTGGGCTTACAGGCCCCATGCTCACTTGGTTTAGTTGTTATTTATCAAATCGATTTCAATATTTACAGAAATGTGCTGACAGTACTCCATCATTATACACAGAAGTTCAATATGGTGTCCCACAGGGCTCAGTACTGGGACCTTTACTATTTCAGTTTAGCATGTCCTGACTTGAGCTGCTGATTAACTGTACAGACTGCATCTCTGTTGTCAGTCATTAGCACTAAAACATAAGTAACATGATAGTTATAATTGGATACTAACCTTCGCCTATTCTGTTTCTCTTCTCAGTACTCAAATGTGGCACGGCCCACCTGCCAAGTTGTTTTGCCTGCCTATAGTAAAGTCATCCCTGATGGAGGATCGCAAGAATCATGGGAAAGAGGGGTCCTTTCATCGGATTGGCTGGCCCAGCACTGTTTCAGCCGTGGAATGGCCAAATGGGGGAGGCAGCTTGATGGATGAGGTCTCCTTGGACTCTAAAAATATCCAAATCTTATTATGTGATATCATCTACTGTTAAATTCTGCTCCGTACTTCCAAAATTTTTATTTTTATACTGTATTGAGGATTTGTTCTGTTCTGTGTATTGTATTGTATTGACTCCCTTCTTTTGACACCCACTGCATGTCCAACCTACCTGGAAAGGGGTCTCTCTTAGAACTGCCTTTCCTAAGGTTTCTTCCATTTTTCCCTACAAGGTTTTTTTGGGAGTTTTTCCTTGTCTTCTTTCAGAGTCAAGGCTGGGGGGCTGTCAAAAGGCAGGGCCTGTTAAAGCCCATTACGGCACTTCCTGTGTGATTTTGGGCTATACAAAAATAAACTGTATTGTATTGTATTGTATAATAATTAGCACATCATTGTGATTTATCTGTTCATTTGTTATGTAGTATATTGTACATAATGGTTGCTTATGCATTCTACATTTATCTGTGTCTTTGACTGCAGTATCCTTTAATATATTCATAAAATTGAGGCGATGATGTTACTCAAATGTAAAGGTTTTGTGTGGAAAAGGCAGATCTACGATGATAATGACATTCACGCAGGGGAGTTCAAACAAGCACTCAGTGCTGTAGATAACACACGAATATTGTTTTCCATGGTTTGGCATATTGGATATAAACGTCATGGTTTCATACTAAATAAGGAGCAAACACAAACACGCACTTTTGGCTTCACTTTAGTCATTCATTTATAGAGCAGTTAATGCAGAAATGCTAACAACTAAAATCTGTCAGAATATCCATATATTTTCAACTAACAGCTTTGATTTGGGGGGAAAAAATAAACATCAAAAGAAAATTCTAAGAAGTGACACCTACATTGTGACTTCATATAGACTTTACAGCAAGGAATGTTTTTCTGGCTGCTTTTAATGAGATTCTTTATTGTAATACTTAATAGATACATACGCTTTTCAATCAGGTCAAATGTATGAGTTTTGTAAAAATATGAACAGGTCATTTATGAAAATCCATCCGTTTTCTGACTCTGTTAATCCAGATGTTGGATTTTAAGGAGCTGGAGCCAATCCCAGGAGTACTAAATACCAGGCAAATATGGCTTTGGGACACAATGCCAGTAACAGTTGTGCCCACACCCTCACTGATTCACACCAGCCCGATTTAGAATTCCCATCAATCTAAGCTTTCTCATGTGGGTGGTGAACAAAAGTATTCAGAAGAACATTCAAATAGACAAAAGGAGATCATGCAAAATTTAGATATGCCGTGACCTGAGGTACAAGTCCATTTTTATTATAGGAGAGAAGGGGCAGCACTAGAACCCATGTTTGTAGACCTACATTTTAGACAGGGAAGGAACAAAGACTGATTACAAAACTTCTAAGAATGTGTGACCACTGAAACCCAATTATGTGCTGTCTAACACCTTCAACTTCACATCCACAAAGATAGAAGGTTTATAAAGGCTTGCTTTATTGATATGTACTCATACTTAAAATTGAGATCAAGCAAGCTTTTACCTTCATTTCCATTGGAGATTTCTGGCCACCCCCAAATTATCTTTAGGATATCAGTAATTTGGGTGTACCAGCACAAGCTCCTCTCTGTGCTACAAAATAAGAAAATGCAGCTACTGCTTGAAAAGATCAAGCAATGAGCCACAGTCGGAAGCAAAGTCTTAGTCAAAACCCAAAAAGATAAAACAGCCAAATATGTAAGACAAAAACCGAACTAAAGAGACTCACCAAAAAAATAAAAATTGGCATAAAAAAACTCAAAGAAAAAAAGAGGTCTGCTTTATTTAAGGATTACACTGTATATCTACAGTCTTGGGTACAGATAAGAAAGCAGGGTTGACCTTTTACCATATCCTGCTGCAAATTTCTGGGGAAAGACTATGACTGCTAATCAAAAACCTCACAAGATAGTCATGCTTGCAACATTTCCAAAATGGCAATTGAAGTGTTAAAATTATATTTTCATAATTATACTAACCAGTAAAGAAAGAAGCTGATCAAAATGGATTGCACAAGGATAAAATCCTATTATGAGCCAAAAAAAGATTACTTGATACTGCAAGAGAAAGTAAATAAAAACTTAATTAGTAAGTGACACACAACTCCCAAATGTCACTGTCCCTGGATCATGTCACACCTGAAGCTAGAGCCACATGAAACTCCCCCACCCACCTCACCATAAAACTTGCATATGCACAAAAAGAGGCTCGATATGAGTGTACATAACTTTTCACAAAAACGGCAGAATTTATATAAAGAACTTTAAATGGAAAATGTGCCACTCCATATGACCCAACCATATGCAACATTTTGGAGAAACTGGAAAGTGACAACACCCATGGTCAAGTAGGGAAATGCAGTAAAACTAGCAAAATGATGCTTGACACATTTAATAATTCATATCACTGAGCCGTTATTATAATGTGTGTTAACATAACAAATATAATGTATTACATCTCAAAAGTGATGTATTGACTCTATTTTAGTTGCCTTTTAAAAGGGTCAATGCCGTAGCTTATTTCAGTGAAGAACTTTGTCGTTTTTTCATCAGCTACCTGTTCTCATTTCTTAGGGTTAGAAACCAAAGCTCATTAAAAACACAAATGTGATTCACTCCCTGCATACATCCATCCATCCATCCATTATCCAACCTGCTATATCCTAACTACAGGGTCACAGGGGTCTGCTGGAGCCAATCCCAGCCAACACAGGGCTCAAGGCAGAAAACAAACCCTGGGCAGGGCGCCAGCCCACCGCAGTCCCTGCATACAGAAAGTTCTAAATCTTGTGCACTACAGTGTACTCACAGCCTGATGGTGTGACGCAACATGGCTTGTTTGGTGCTGCCTGAAGACTAAAACAGTTACATGTCAAGGAAATGAGCTTTCAGAGACTGGTCATAAAGCTATGATTCATTTACTTTGAGGCAAAAGGCTGATCAGACAGCTTGCTGATGGTGCAGTACAGTAAACGATGGCAGGCTTGTTGGTAAGGTAACTGGCTGAACCCTCTGTGTTTAATATGGCATTGTAACAGCAATCAAATCATTACATGTTCCAGGTGATAACGGCTACCTGCTCAGACACTGGCACCGTACGCCTTTCCCAGACACCCTGAGCACATCGGAGAGGTACTTCAGTGCTGTACAGAGAGTGGCTGGATGTGTCAGATGGGAGACTGCTCTACCAACCATTGGTCTGCAGCATTGAGATTGCATATGAATAGCACAGTCCATGCATGGGTGTTCCAGGGTGGCAAGCCTGCACGAGTTGAGTCGTTTTCACTTACGTACATTTACAAGATGACTGTGATTTATAAAGGTCATTTGCTTAGTAATGTGCATATGGCAGGGTTTTTTTGTGAACACATTTTTCTGTTTCTTGATGTGTACATATTTTTTGCTCTAAAAGCCATGCAAAACTTTATAAACAAGACCTGAGGTGAGTGAAAGAATAAGTGGTACATATACAGTCATTACATTTTTATATAGTTTTGTCTTATCTGCCATAATACGAGTATTAAAATCCACAACCAAATATTTAATCTGTTTTTCTAAGATTTGCAGATATAACTTTTCAAGTGTGACCAAAGTACCTTAGACTCTCTTTATGAAGATGACAGTAGACGTTCTTCCTGGAAGTCCTGTTAATGTCAATATCCAGACTTAGTACACAAGTGGTCTAAAAATACAGTGGAGAGTGGGTTATATAGTGTTCACGCTCTTTGAGAGGTATGCTTAAACTGAATCAATTTACTTGTGAGGGCACATCTGGATCCCGTGTGTGCTGACACAGAAAGTGCAAGGATGAGCTTTTATGCTTATCCCAAGACTGCAGGATATGTGCTAAGATATTGAGAAACACTAAAAGAGGTGAATCTTTCACTTGAAGTAAACAAAGAATAAGTGGAGGCATGGTAGGGTCATTTAAATTAAGTAACGTGCAAGGCAGCCGTAACTTTGGTAGCAGTTCTTCAGTAAGAACATAGCGGTTCCAAAGTATTAAATATTTGTGCTTAGACAGAACACTCTTTTCTTCTTATGTTTCAAGAATTTCAGGAATTGTTTTTACTAGCCATTTACACAGCAAGAGTTTTAAGTATGGCAACCAGATTTTCCCTGAAAGAATACAGGATGGCCATTCCGTTGAAATGAAGGGTTATTTGCAATACAAATGTCTCACGCTGCCCATTGCACAGTTTGTTATCTTCACTTTGTAAATACAGAAAATCTGATTGGACTACTGTTGTCCATTTTGAACAGAATTAATATGATTGGATATTTGTAATGGGCGACATGGTGGCACAGTGGGTAATGCCTCGCAGTTAGGAGACCTGGGTTCGCTTCCTGGGTCCTCCCTGCGTGGAGTTTGCATGTTCTCACCGTGTCTGCTTGGGTTACCTCCGGGTGCTCTGGTGTCCTCCCACAGTCCAAAGACATGCTGGTTAGGTGCATTGGCATTTCTAAATTGTCCCTAGTGTGTGTGTGCACTCTGCGGTGGGCTGGTGCCCTGCCTGGGTTTTGCTCCCTGCCTTGCGCCCTGTGTTGGCTGTGATTGGCTTCAACAGACCCCCCCGACCCTGTAGTTAGGATATGGATTTTTGTAATTCTTTTAAAAATGTACAGTACATTCCCAAATGTTCTCTCTACAACGACTTGCATACTGCTGTGTTGATGAACTGAGAATGTGTGTCATGTTTAAAAATGGGGCAAATGAGGATTTTTTTTAAATTAATTGGAACAGAAATATTCGGCAAGAAATATGAGACTCTTTATACTGTAAAAGCAAAATACAAAAATATTAAAAGTACAAAAAATAAAATTAAAGCAGATCATAATCTAAATTACATAAAATTAAATGAATACAAATGCCAAAGTGGAATTAAAAACTTGCTTAAACACAAAAGCATTAAAACTTGCTGTGAGCATGTCTAAAGAATGTAGCCACCTCTTACTAATCAGAAGTGAATTCCAAATTTCTTGAGCAGAATGGTTTAAAGTTTGAGTGCCACAGGTTTTTACCTGGATTTTGGGACCATAAACAGATGATCATTGGTGGAGCAAAGAGTGCTAATAAGCACATAACAGTTTATCAAAATGGATTAATATGAAGGAGATTTATTGTGTAGCGATTTGAATATTAAAGACACAATTTTAAAATGAATATACTTTTCATTTGTAAGCATTCACAGATTAAATAAAACTGGGGTTTTATACCACTACTGAGTAACGTCCTCAAAGGTTCAGGCTCCAGTTCCTCAAACCTTGGTGAAACCTCCTTCAGCATTGCTTTGCACCCTGGATTGTACCCACTGCTCCTAGATGGCTGTTAACTCCCTTAATCAGCAAACTGAGGCAACCAGGAGACAGATATTTTAGGCAGAAAGAATGAGGTTTTATAAGATAAGACTTATTCACCAACTTAATGGATATTTAATTAGTTTTACCTGACTACTATATAATAAAACTTTACTGTCTGTGTGTTTTTGTGTGTGTGTGTGTGTGTGTGTCCTGTCTCTCTGAGCAATCTGAATGGTCAGTTTAACTGTGGCTACTTAGTGAAACACAATCAGGAAGGAGAGTTTGACACACATAAGGATACTCAAACACAGAAAGTAGTTGCAATTATACTGTATAAATGATGTTATTGAATAATGGGGGCCAGTCTGCCATAACTGGTAGTCAAAAAGGAGGACAGGAGGCAAATAAGGTATGTTGAAATAGCATTTTGTGAAGTAGGCTTTTCAGGAACGCACCTGAGAGAGGAAGCGTCGGGTAAGAGAGATTGAGAGGATACGGAGGAAAGCTGACAGTACATGTAAGGCAAGAGATATCAAATATTTTTAACATATTTTCTCAGCTGTCTTTAAACATGTAATGCAGCTAGTTCTTGTATATAACCTGAAATGGCAGGCCTTTTGTCCCATCTTCTTATATAATACGCTACTGTGGCTGTGCATTTGTCTGTCCAGGATTTGAAATCACCTGTAGCTCGCAAACCGTTTGACGTATTGACCTGAAATTTCGTACACATATACTATGTGACATCTACTGTACTATCTGCTTTCAGGATGATGGTTGACCTCCAAGGTTATTCCTCTTTTTATTTTAGTTTTATTTTATTGTAGAGTCAACTCTTGGCAGCGGCCAGCAGGGCGACCATGCGGTGCATGTGTACCACCTTCGCCGTCACTTCACCTGCGTCTTCATATCTTAAATCATTCTTGAAGCAGATTGAAGACTTAAGTGCCAGCTTAAGTGAAAAATGAAAGAAAATGTAATTGCAATACAAACACTGACTTAATCAGTTTTAATGTGAAAAGATGCCGGTGAAAGAAGAGAAGAAGCAGGCCGCTAGGGTGGAGAACAGAAGAGCTGCTCAGGAAGTAGTAAGTGCATCAACCTCTGAGCAAATGAATGGTAAATGTACAGAGAAAGAGGATGAAAACTATGTATGCTCAAGTCAAGTGTATTCACTGCACATTATCGTGCAGTGTGCTGTTACCAGTGTTTTATAATACATTTGGAATGTAAGTTTCTGCTGTGATTTTTGTTTGCCTATGTTAAATTACATACATTGTTTTATTTTTTAAACATAATAATTTCATTTTTTTTGTGTTGAGGGTAATGATTCAGTAGGACACACATCCACCTCTTTAATTGAAAATCATTCCGTTAAAAACTCTCAAATGCATTCCTTCTTGCATAATACTTAGCAAAAGGTGCTAACAAGAGGATGTTAATGTTAGGATCTCTGCTCTGCTTTTTCAGCTTTGATTTTTGGATTACATTTCTAATAAGTTTGTTGTGGCTTATTTCTTCCCATCCCGGGTTTAGACTCTCGTCCTTGGTTTGTCTCCATTTCATTCTCCTGGCCGTACTTGCTTACTGCTCTGCAGCTTCCACTACGTAGTCACAACAGCTTCTGTGCTGTTTCAGTTACACAAAACTAAGCAAATGAGAACTATTCTCCATAATGTTAAATGTGTTGTACTATTTTCCGTGTAACACATTGCTTACTTACACGTATCTTCCTGTATTTTTCATCTTTCTCCTACAGTTGAATTGTGGCGCCCAGCTTATTTGTTTGGCATTATTCTGGGATTTCAGTTCCTAGGAATCCATAATGATCATTCAGTGTCTTTTAGCATGTAGTGTTTGTTATGATTATGGGATTTTGGCTCCTATGATTCAATTGTGATTATTTATGTGTGAATTATTGTAAGTTTCTTTTTCTTGTTGTTGAATCATTTTATCGTTATTTGTTACATGATGATATCATCATACTACCATTTTTCACTGTTCTTGTATTACTGTGGCTGTCTAATGTTGCCACCCACATGATCTCCAGCATCATGACATATAATGTCATTGCATAGGCCATGTAAAAGTTTGCAGTTAAGTAATTCAGGTAGCAAATCTTATGGATGGACTAAAAGACATCTTCTCCCTTGTGTATCTAAAAACAAATTGTTTAGTAAAACCTCTATTTGATTTTTGACTTTATTTTGTCGTTTAACTCTAAAATAAGAAAACATTTGTGTTCAGTATTTCTGAAAAATCACTTTGTTTAGACCTCAGCCTCTGTCTGTCATTTTAATACGATTTTGCCTCCCCAACCCCCATTTACTCTTTCATCTCCTGGTCATTTCTTGAAATCATAATGTGGATTTCTAAGGTGTGTGCAACACTGCTACTCCCTCATCTAAAATGAAGACATTAAATTTATGATGTTAAGCCCCCATCAAACTTCACAACTTTCCACCGATTTTCAGTCATAGCCTTCTTTTATATAATCTTAGATGGTTAGATGGTTAGATCGGCCATCTGGCAGTTATATGTGACTTCCCCAGCCAGTCATTCATTGTGGTCTGAAATTCACCATGTGAAAAATCAAACAGGTTTGGTTTTGTCTTATGTCATAGGGTCAAGTCCTTGTGTGTGTAAGAGCTGAGAACCAATAAGATCAATGCCTGTATGTACTGCGACCAAAGGGAAAGAAGAAAGCAGGTATTTTGCACTGGCCAAACAGAAGGCAGGCTCTTCTGTCTGATATCTCATGTTTGTTACAACACGACAGACTGGAAAAAGGAAAGAGATGAGCTAAGACTGAAGTCACCCTTCCTTGGAAACTTTCATACTGTCAAAATTTGTCAAGCTTGCAGTGTTTTCAGAAGTTGAAAGTGTGTTTAAAGCCATGAAGCAGTTGTGTAATCTGTCTTCTGCTGTGATGAAAGCTAAAATCCTTAAGGCAATGTGACCTAGCAACTGCAATGGGTATTTGTAACATGTTATCAGACTCATAATCCTATAGTTATTCTTGTTTAGTGCAGTATGACCCACTAGTCCTTCTGGTGGCATTTTTAGTTTAAGACACCTTTAGATGTTTTTTTCCCTATTAATCAAATTAGTCTAATCTTCTAGTTCAGTGTCATTATTCTTTTCAGTAATTTTGCAAGTTGTCCACATACTGGTTTCTGCATTATTAAGGAGTCTTTGAAGACATCTTCAAGAAAAAAGGGCAGAATTGTTGATGAGGTTTTAACATTAGGTGAGTCTAAACATAGGTGTAGTTGGCAGGATTACAGCTCTGGGAGACTTATATTGAAATTTAATTTGAATTTAGCTGACACAGTTCTGAAAGATTCTAGGCATTGACTTTTTATATGTAAAAATTACGGTTCTTCTTGTTGGAGAGTCCTCTATAATTTATCATAGGTAGAGATAAGTAAGATTTTTGCACAAAAGAATCATTAGGGTTGTTGACAAAAAAAACAAAAACAAAAATCCTTCTGCTTTAATTTGATGTTTTAACTTATTTTATGCATTTTTAAACCATTCTACTGGATAAATATCTCTTCTCCATTAGCAGTGTTCAAAATTCTTTTGGAGTTTTTCCTGGTGTCTCAGTTCCAAATATTTCTTTTTTTACTTTTGCAATTCTTACACATAGCATTGCAGTGCAAACATTCAATATTTAGATGGAATCTAAATATAGATTTGTTCTAGATGTTACTGGTATTTCCAGTTTTAGCAGCATGGTGACTTATCTTTTTCCTATCGTACATACTAAGTGAATCAGTGTTTACAGGAAATATTAGTTATACATAAAATTATAAGTATGTGTTATTCAATTTTTTTGGAACAATATATTCTAATAAGACTTTTTAATCGTTGATAAAGCAACTGACTCAGTAGAAATTTATAGATGTCTGGCAAACAGGACATGTCTGACTAGCCGTCTGACTAAGATTTGCTGGAAATGTTTCTTTCAGAGTTCATCGGCAAGCTGCTCACCTGGCTATCAGAGGGAACCTTGACATTTTATTAACGTGACACCTATAAAAATTTTGCCTCTAAAAGTTTTCCCTCTAAAACCTACTCATATGTACGAGCTATTGCAGAACTCTTCTGTTGAAATATTTTTTATATTGTTGTATTACTTTTTCTGCTCTTCAAACTGGCTGAAATGTAAGCTAATAATGTTGGAATTACATAATATCTCTGTGATTGTAAAAAAAGTTAATGTTCTAGAGGAAAACAAATAAAATTAAAGAAATGTTGGCATACGTATTTTTACATGGCAAAACCCACTCTCCAATAAAAGCCTCATGTGATCGCCAGCTATAAAGACAAAGCCAACGAAATCACTGCCACCAACATGTCACTGCCAAATAAGCTGAATTGATTTTTTCTATCAATTTTGAAGTCCTCCTATTAAAAATCTCAGTGAATTGTTTTGCTCCAACTTAGTAAACACGGTGTGGACATGACCTTTTTCTCTATGTAGTGGTGGTTTGACACTTTTATTATTTCCAGGCTGCATGGCAATATTATTTCTAGCTGTGCTATTGTGTGGATCCATGTTTACAGTATGTGTTTAAATCTCTTCCTTGGTCATCATATTTGTAGTGGTGGCATTTTCTCCCTGCATCTGTGAGGGTTTTTTTTCCATGTGCAGGTTCTCTTGATGCTTGAACAGACTCCAGTACCTTTATATCCCGTTATTTCTCACTTGTTTGGATGGTTCTTTAGTCTCCATTATCATTCCTGTCTTTCAGATTAATTGTGTAATCCCCATGATTCCGTTCATGAAAGAAGTCTGTCTTGGGTGTGTGCCTACATGCTGTATGACAGCTCCTACTAAAATACAATTCATATTAGTGGTCTGGGAAGCCTTGGAGGAGCTAGGAGCTATCCATTATCTTTCGAAGACGGAGCTGTGAGAAGTCAGAGTGATATGTTTTCACAAAGGACATAAGGCTAGAACATGTCACTCCTGTTTTAACATTAGAATCTCTGAAGTCTACGAAAAAACTCATAATCCCGGGCCACCTTAAATTCCTTCACACCTCTCCATTAGCATCTGTTGTTTCACAAATGTTTCAATCAGCACAAGTAGCCTACTATCCCATCACTCCCACCGCCACAGCTCAAGTAGGAAAAAGTTTTCCCTGCTCAAGTCTGTTTATCTGAGTGTGAGGTACTTGGAGTTTATAGGGTAAATAATGTATCGTTATTTGGAACACATGCATTTCATGTTTGTTCTGTGTCTAAAATGATCTGGCCTAGTGTAGGATGACAAAAATGCAAGTCAAGAAATGCTAAACACATAGCTAAGCTAGAAACTTTTTTCAAGTTATAGTACTAATGACAAAATTTTGACATGAAGTGTATAATGTGTGAAGACTGAAGTCCAAATATCAAATAAACACTTTCACAAAAGGTACATGTATAACAAAACAGGTGCGCTTTTGTTCAAGAATATAACCGAAGAAAAAGAAATCGGGTCAGAGTACGACATTGACACAACCGCTTGAGTGGGCAGTGGTGAGAACTGCTGACTCATAATCAACAGATCGCGGGTTTGACTCCAGGCGCTTCCCAGAATTACCGTTTTGAGTAGTGAACTGCTCTTATTGTTACTATTGTCGAATAAAAACATACATTTGTTTTGAGTCTGCCACTCCTTATTCAGGAAAAGATCCCAGTCATCCCACAAGAAAAAGACTTTCCAAAACTAAGGTCAAAAAGCTTATGGAGCCATTTCTGGACAAAGGCAGAACCTTAACAATAGTTGTATAAAGTGCAACAGGAGCTTCTACGTGCAGCTAAAGTAATTTGCGTACTGAAATAGCATTGCACATGTACTTTGTCAGCATGGCTGTGTCGATCAAACAGAGGAAGCTCTGCAGTCTACTTGTGACTTTATGCTGTAGGAAGATAAGTAAATAAATATAGGTGAATAACATTCCATGTGGCTTTTATATAAGTAACATATACAGTAAATGTTTTTCTGTATATATAGACCATCATAAAACATAATCACAAACAGAACTTTGCACGATATCCTGGCAAGCTCTTTCAGCCCTGCTTTTTATTGAAGGACATACATGTGGCAGATTCACTGGCAGGATGACGCCCAACCTGTGGCCGCATCCAAACTGTGCCATCTTTTGCCTTTACACCTGGTGCAGCTGTGTTGTTCTTATGTGTGAGTGGATGCTTCTCACAGGAAGGATTTCTGTTCTCTTTCTCCGATGCAGTACCCTTATCCTCATCTAAGTTCACCTCTGTTATAGTACATCTTTATTTGAAAACAGCAGTGTCAGATCGGGGTGAGTGTGAACATGACTGAGAGAAAAAAAACTGTATTTAAAAAAACACTAACCTTTGCAAGTACCATAAATTTACAACAGCTGTTACAGACTCAATTCAAATGTAAGTTTGTACTCCATAAAAATAACAATAACCCTAATTACTCAAAACAGTAATTCTGGGAAGTACCTGGAATTAAACCCGCAACCTCTTGATTATGACTCAGCAGTTCTTACCATTGCACCACCCAAGCTATCGTGCCAGCATCATACTCTTTTTCTTCAGTTATATTCTTGAATAAAAGCACACTTGTTTTGTTATACGTGTACCTTTTGTGAACGTGTTTGTTTGATATTTGGACTTCAGTCTTCGCACATTATACGCTTCATGTCAAATTTTTGTCATTAGTACTAAAACATGAAAAAAGTTTCTGTTTAAGGTATGCATTCAACATTTCTTGCCTCGCATTTCCTGTCTTCCTACTGTACATTATCCCAGATAATTCTAGAAACGAAACACACATTAAATGCATGTGTTCCAAATAACGATATATTATTTACCCTATTTAACTCCAAGTACCTCACACCCTGATAAACAGACTTGAGCAGGGAGAACTTTTTGTCTGACTTGAGCTGTGGTGGTGGGGGTGATGGGATAGCAGGCTGCTTGTGCTGATCAACAAAGATGCTTATGGAGCAGTGCAACGGAATTTAAGGTGGACCGGGATTACACGTTTTTTCATAGGCTTCAGAGATTCTACTGTTAAAATGGTTCCTAAACTTATTTTTACAGTGTTAGCGACTCCATTTAAAAAATAATGAATAAATAAGGTAACCCCATCAACTATCAAGGCTTTTGAATCTGGGGTTTTGATATGTAGAGATTTCAGTTCAGCCCTTATTTTTTTTTGTTTGTGTTCATTTTCACCTCATTAATATTTTTTATCATTATGTTTATTAAGTTTCTGCTTCACAGTCTCACAAGGTAGGTTTTTTCATTTAAGGTGTCACCATTTTGTGCATTTTTGCATAGCCATCGTTGCTTATGGACTATGCGAAATACTGGTTATGTGACAAGGGCTGACCACCCAATGCTCTCTGCCTATGTACAAATGGTTCATGCAATATTCTGAGTGTTCAGGTTCCTGTGTATTTTGGTCAACCTTTGCGGTGTATTTAGCTATTGTCGCTTATGTACTTTACAAGAGCATCTACAAACCTCTGAGCAAGGGTAGGCACTACATCATTAGAAAGTGGGAAAGCATATTTGGTAACCACTGTTCCTTTTTCCCTCGCAAAGAAGAGGACAGTTTCAGGAAGGATGCCTGATGTCATTTCCTTCCCTGATTTGGAAGCTCCACCCCTTCTGCCATTTGTACTTTTTTAACAACAAAGAACCCATACCTGAGAATCACCTTAAGAACAGCTACAGTTGGACCATGATGGTCCTTTCGTTAATTCCTGTTGCTTATTTTTTATTTGTGCTTGTCAATAAATAAGGCTATGGCTTGGTCCCCAAAATTCCACGCTGTTTTACTGTTCTTCCTTGCACTATATAAAAACAAAAATTTAGGGAGTTAGAACATAACATCTGCTTGTTATTTTCTACTACAGTATAGCTATTGAATAGGAAATTAATTCAGAATTACTTCTCCATGTGTACATAACACAATTGCAGCAGAAAAAAATTTGAACAGTATAAAATTAAACTTATTATGTTGGTTAAATGGAACAAAATAAATTATAGTGCAATGTCTGTTATGGTAATAATGAGATAACACTTGAACGGCTTTAACCAGAGAATTTTTTCAACAGAAGTAAGTAAAGGAGATGAAAAGAGTTTTTTTGGATAAAGGCAAACCACATAGTCTGAGCACTAGCAGGGTGTAAATACTAGAGAGCTTGCAAACTGACAAACTAAGCCAAAGTCTTAGGATAGAATCTTAATTAGAGAGAGATAACAGAATTTTGGAGATCGACTAACAAAGAGGCAATTCCTACCCTAAAAATAAAAATAAAAAATGAGCCCACGTAGCTAAAGATTTTGGTAGAATGCAAAATGTAGCATAATCTGCTACCTCATTGGCATCTTAAATAGCTGGCACTCAAAGATGTCATGTCAATGTCTATCATGTGATAGTAGCCAATCAACCACATGATGAGTAAACAATTTACCAGTGAGATAAATGAAAAAACTTTTATGAAATGACATCACCTTCAAAACAGCAAGAAAACAAATATCTATTGTCAAAATTAACTCTAATTAAAAAATGGTATGTGAACAGCATATGAACCACACAAAAACCCCAAGTCTAAGCATTGTGGCCCTATAGGATGCACATGCCAGCAAATTTCTGAGCGGTTATTTGACCTGTGGGATAAAACACATAGGAAGATGGGTGGCACATGCAAACTCCAGATTCTTTCCTCTGTGAGACTGCTAAGATGTTCGCTGTGCCGTTTGGTGTTGGATGCTTATCATATTTAGTAGTTTTAGGCTATGTTTTAAATGTTCTACATGAGGTCAGCTGAAGACAGCATCCTTTGAAGAGCTTGGATTTTTGGTGTTAGGTCTTTGCCATTTCCTGTCACTCAGGCAGCACTTGTTTGACCCCAAAAGTAATATATAGCAGTGGGCAAAACTAGGTTTACAGTTGTGAGTACGCTAAACACAGAGTTTATTCTTGTATTATTATTTCTTTATTAATTTTTATTTTTTGTTTATTAATTTGTTGCACATGACTTGTGTCTTAAGTGCACTGTGCCATTGTGACATTCTTTTTAGTTAATAAAGTTATTGTAATAATCATACCCTGCATGTGTTTTTCCATACGGACAACTGTAAACCTACTTTTGCCCACCCCTGTATTTAAAATGAACTATGACAAGAGGGCAGTTAACGCAGATGCAAGAATGATGACAATGTGCAAAGGATACAAGACCAAACGAAGCAGATGTGTGACGTCAGAAAGGGGATTATGGGGGTACTTTTAGACAAGTGGAATGCTAACATTACATTAGTAAATTGCCCGTATTAGCATGTCCTGTTTGAGCCAGCTAGAGCAGTTGCGTGTTGCCTCTGATGTGCATGCCTCAAGACTCACTTCTGTAAATAAGAAAAGACTCCCATTTAAATGAGTTCTGGTCCATCAGTGACATCTAGTGGTTAGATGAGCTTGCTGTGTTTTTTAAACCATAAAAAATTTTGAAGGCTCAACCTGGACAAGTGCTGGCCTTTAGTCTGGTGGAACAGAGACAATCTTGGGTAGCTATGGAGCGTTACGCTTCACTGGGCTAAATAAACTGACCTTTAGACTATGTGGATTTGATTCTGATTGTCTGCCAGGGACCTGAAAAGTAGGAAAGACAGGCTCAAGTAAAGATTTGTGAAACACTGTTGTTGGGCGCACAGTGGAAAACTCGGCTTAAAATAAAGTGAGTGAGTGTTTTCACACAAGCATCCATTTTTAAATGTTGCAACAGTACTCAGTTTTTATGATGAATGTGTATTTTTATATGCGATTACATGACAGTTTGTGTTATTTTGTTTTTTTTGTTATGTCACCAAAACCAAAATGATCAATCAGATTACTGTGAGGGTCTGGACACACATACCTTAGTCTTTTATTTTGTAGTAGACAAATGTTTAGGGTTTTATCTTGAAAGGTTGACTTACTGTATTCTGAAAGAATATATTTATAGGAGTGAAGGGCAATGTGTTTCACAATCTTTATAATCAAACTTCTGATATATACATTGGTATTTTAGCTCCATGTGAATTATAGTCTCATAATGAAAGAGCTTGTGGAGAATTACATTCACAAAGGTAATAAAAGCTTTGTTATCCAATCAGATCATCTTGTTGCAAGTTCCATGTAACATAAACTGTTTGCACCCACACAGTACAGATTGGCAGTGCCGTAAAATGAATTCTGTTTTATGTCTGCATAAAAAAGTGTGAATGCACAGAGCAGAATGGCTTTTGACAAACGTTACAGCACTGTGCACATAATGTGGCAGGAAGTGTAACTATGAACGTGAGTTTTGGATAAAAAAGCAAAAGTATTGACTAACTATATTATAATCATCGGAGATTTGGCATTCTTAGTAACAAACAGAAAACTGTTTGTGGTAACCTTTAGTTTGGCTTAATCATCCTCTGAATTATCATCTTTCTGGTTCTAAGACCCATGCTTTGTATCCTGACTATTCTTTTGTTTTTTTCTCCAGCCGTCTGGAGTTTTTTTTTTTGTTTGTTTTTTCTGTCCACCCTGGCCATTGGACCTCTTATTCTATGTTAATTAATGTTAACTTATTTGATCTTTTTACCGTGTCTTTTATTTTTCTATTCTTCATTATGTAAAGCACTTTGAGCTACTTTTTGTATGAAAATGTGCTATATAAATAACTGTTGTTGTTCTTGCATGCTCTCTGAAGTGCTGTTCCTTCACCTCGCAGTTTTCTGTTATTTCACCTGACAAATTATCCACTTGTCCTCCATACTCAAGGGCATTACATTCAGTAAGAATTCAGGGGTTAATTAACAAAAAGAAAAATGAGAAAATCTAGTGTTAAAATTCTAAACAAAAAACAAAAATCAAACTATAAGCCATAATTCCAGAACAAACCCGTCCATTTTATTGACTGAATAAGTGTTATGAGTTTTAATACCGTTTAGATTTCATTTTTTCTTTTACAAGTCAGCCCTGCGGTTCACAGGTTTACGATTCATGAACCAGACTATCTGATAATAAATAATTGAAATTATTTTGCAAGTTTTTCAGTCTTTTGCAGATAACTGCAGATGGTGCTTTGAGTTCTGAGAAAAGTGCGATATAAATCTAAATAATTATTGATAGATAGATAGATAGATAGATAGATAGATAGATAGATAGATAGATAGATAGATAGATAGATACTTAATCCCCAAGGGGAAATTCACACTATATTTATTCACAATATTATTATTATTATTAAATACACTGCCAATCACAGCAATTCAGGTAGAACTAGGTCATTGAGCCGCTTTAGCAGTTGCTGCATGAGCTGCTGGGTGCAAGAAGATGAGGGCGCAAGTTTTAAAGGTAAACCATAAGAAGTTGTCAAGATCACAATCATGGTGTCTTTTTATTTCACTACTTGACTGCACAACTGGATTACAGTTTCCTCGGGATTTATATTGCTGTTCTGTGCCTGCTTGTTTGTATAATTTCATTTGTGTGAAAAAATGTATTCACCTAGGGGTGCTCCCAACTTCTACAAATCTTCACATACATCAGCAGTGCGAGTCAAAACTTTACATAACATTCAGGAGGCTGTTCACAATGGATTTTGTTTCATAACTACACCACCATCATCTGCATCTGCAAAACTAGAATATGTTGTGGGTGTTTACCATTTTGTGATTAGTGTTTTGTTGGATTTCTTTTGTATCTGTAATGTTAATTATTTTCTTCATTCACTATCATAAGTATACACACATTTATTATAAGCTACATTTTGTGAAAAGTTACAGTTCACTGAAGAAATACTGAGCTACACCCTTTGTCTGGTGGATGCCACACATCCGTGTCTCAGCAGTCAGCCTTACACGTGTAATTTGCTTGCACAAATTCTACCTTAAAACTTGTGTAACTTACTTAGTGCAATAAACTAAGAATATACATTAATTATGAGCCCAAAGCATATTCACAGATTTTTAAATTTGTGGGTTTCCTGTGCCCCTGTCCCCTGCGAAAGCAAAGGAAAACTGTACTTTACTTATTTTTGATAGTGTTAATATTTTAGCGTTATATCTGTAATGTCATAACGTTGCATTTTCTTTATCATTTCTGATTATGAGTGCTCTTATTCTGTTGATTGCAATAGCATCCCGGTGCTAATGACAAACTGCTCAGAATTTGATGTATGACCGCATTGTAGAGCTGCTCATTTAAGATGGTTATTTTATTTACTAAATGAGCAAGTGTTATGAATCTGAGTTTTAATACCCTTTGGAGTCTATTTTTTCAGTCATTTTACCTATTTAGGCTGTACATTGGGGTTTACCCCGGTGAACAAGAGGGTAGCCCCCCTCTGCCTTCAGGTGGGGGGATGGGTCCTAACTGTTGTTTGTGCCTATGTGACGAACAACAGTCTGGAGTACCCACCCTTTTTGGAGTCCCTGAAGGGGGTGCTAGAGGGCATTCCTTCTGGAGACTCCCTCGTTCTACTGGGAGACTTCAATGCTCAAGGAGAGGGAAGTCTGGGCCTCTCTACT
Organism: Polypterus senegalus; assembly: GCF_016835505.1. NCBI lineage: Eukaryota > Metazoa > Chordata > Cladistia > Polypteriformes > Polypteridae > Polypterus > Polypterus senegalus. The sequence continues at coordinate 65,650,529 of NC_053171.1, read as the reverse complement.
CAAGCTGCTGCCCCCATGACCCAACCTCGGATAAGCGGAAGAGGATGGATGGATGGACTTTACCTATTTTTGATATTGTTAATTTTTTTTTGCATTATATTTGTAAAGTTACATTCTTGTCATTTTCTTTATCGTGCCTGATTATGAATGCCATCATATTATTGATAGAGATGGCATCCCATCAGTACCGTGTGACTGCCAAGTGTTCGACGCATGACACCTTTGTGGTGCCACTAATTTAAAATGGTGGTAAGGTTGCCCTGGCATCCAGGTTTTTGATTTTGTGTTGATAACTTTGTTATTGTTATGCCAGTCAACAATATTTAAAGAGAATCTGTTGGGCTACAGCAAAGATAAAGTCCATATACTTTTTTAGTTCTAGTTGAACTTGTTGGATGTGAGTAACCAGGATAACTGCATTAACTCAAGCAGGAGATGTGCATGCATTTGTAAAACTATTATGAGAGTCAAACTCTAAAAGTCCACTGCCAAAAGCTGAAGAGCTAAAGTGTAATTAAAGTCAATCCCAGAATTCATGAGGGACTTTAACTTGAAGATGTATTGTTACCAAAACCGAGATGCTACAGCTGTAAAAAAGTCTGTAAGTGGAAGGCCATGAGTCATGAACCAGAAGACATAAAATACTAAGTTTACTGTTAAGAAATTTGAGAGTTTCCAAGTGCTAGATTCTGAAAACTTCCAAAAATGCCCACTGGAGGGGAAAACAGTCAAAGCCAACTACTGACAAAGGCAAACAAAGAATCTTTATAAGTAAAAAAGAGTTATTCTTCAAAAAAAGCTTTGTGACAACAAGAAGCACCAAGGCAAAAAAGGAATTACTATAAAAGGCAGTGGCAGTCAAGGCAAACAAAGTCGAAAATACGAAATCCAAAGTTTGGTCAGGAACACAGCAAAAGAGATCAAAAAAAGCCAATCATTCACAAAGCACAGATATAATCTCAGAGAACACCCGCCAACTCCCAGGTGCATTAAAATGGACTCCAAGGGACTGTGTTGAGTCCTGCCTTTATAAGGCTGAGGCCGGTCCCTTGAGGTGGCCCCGTCTCTTAAGGGTCCTCCCACTAAACACAAGGCTTATTACACATGCATAACTAGACTGATAGATTGTCCCCGGGGGATATTTGGATTTTTACAAATTCGTAGATAAGTATGTAAATAAATAAATATATACACACACTTTGGTTTGAACAAAGCTTATAATTCACAAACATAACATTAACATAACTAAATGATAGAAAAATGAACCAAAAGGTCATTAAACAATGAATAGACTCCCAGCCAGGGCAGTTACCCTGGCTAAAATAAAGCAGGTAACAAGACTGTGGTTGTTTAAGTATTGAACCCGTAATCTCGGATACTGCATGGAATGCCGTGTGGAATTTTAACACAACACATCCATGATATGGATCGCAGACCCTTCTGGGAGGCATCACGTCCTAGCAACATAGTCTTGAAATGCTTAAGCTACAAAATGCCAACATGGTGTACTTGAAATTAACTAATTAAAGTGTTTGTACTGATTCATAGCTAAGTTATTAGTACATGGCAAACATATGTCAATATACACTTAAGCTAAAACCTTTTAATGATCCAGATTACGTTAAAGGAGGGGATACTTTTGTTTTTTCCCTGACTATATTTCCATGAGGCCTCAAAATGGGTAAGAATTAAACTCTGAGTGCCTGGTCCATCTCCACACAGACACAACAGAAGTGTTTCACACACAGGGTGTCCCATTTAGTCATGCCTCTGTGTTTAGTTAGTAGGGAACGAGGACTTGGCGTGTTTTCTGACTTCAGTTTTATTTTAATGCTTTGGTATTTTTGGTTTCTTGATATTTTGGCTCAGGCTGCCTCATTTCCCCCTTCTTCTCCCAGTTCATTACTCTTTTCACATTTTGTCCTTGTGGCCTGCCTCTGGCAGAACAGTAGGTGACTAAGTGCAGAGCTGAGTGATCAATTTGGTGAGTGACTTTGTAAAATGTTGCATTTGCGTAGCCAAATTATAATAGATTTTTTTTTTTTTCTCAGCATTTGCTGCTGTAAGCAGCACCAAGCCCCCTGATAGCTTTGGCTGGCCCAAGGTGTCTTAAAATCTGCTGATCTGTCCCATGTAGAGTATGTTTGTTGTTTGTGTAGAAAAGGACGCTTTTGGTGTTTCAGCCCGAGGTGAAGAATAGCATCCCTGTAGTTGCAGTTGTGTGCTGTGCGCCAGTTTAAGACTGCACTGAAGGAGGACTACAGCACATAACAAACACTTTCTTGTCCCTATAGCTACCCCAGAGCATAAATGTTATGGCATTCCTAGCATTCCAGGGCATCGTGCTGACATAGTGGAGTGCCGAAATCCAACCGCCTCAAAGCAGATTTTTTTTGGTGCCTTGTATCTCTTTTGTAATTGATGCCTTCCTCTGTCTGCAGCTCTATGACGCCAAACAGTAGCTGCGCACATTTCCAGCCTTATAAGGGCACTGCTGCGGGTAAAGCAGTACTTCTCACGGAAGTGTGAAACATTACTGATATTAGTAGTAATAAAAAAATAAATGAAACAAAGATAGATAAAAAAAAATCCTCTTATAGTCATCTATATTATTTTTGCTTGCCTCTCTTTCATTCTGCGGCCAGCTTGATTTGTGGTTTCATGCTTAAGGCCTGGCGGAAAGAATGGCTATCTCGATTATTTACACTGGGTGGGAAGCACATGTATACATGAGATAAACATGAGAAATGGATAAGTAATTGACATGTCAGCCTGCTGTGACCCAGACGAGAGTCACTGGCCTCCACAGACTTTTACTAGGGTTTGTCAGGCTAGTATGTGTACGGATTACAGGGCACAGCACACACACGGCTTAGGGTCTGCTAGTTTGGTGGCACTCATAATGGTTACTTACTTAAAATGTCTAGGGCACTTTTCTGTTGTTCTGATCCATTTTTGTAAGCTCTTCTTGCAACACTACCTGATGCTGACTCAATTAAGTTGCCCTCATCTGTAAGTTACTTTGGACAAAAGCATCTTCTTAGTGAATACATGTAAATATAAATGTGGTTCACTTACTTATTTAATTCTCGGTGGTACGGTCCATGAAAGCATTGGTGTGGAGTTTGCATAATCTCTCAATGTCTTAGTGGTTTCTCCAGGAGTCACAGGTCTTCATTTGAAAAGCTCAATCCCATTTGAGCATGCTTTCCATTCATTCATGAGAGGGTTCTCCAGAATCGGTTTAGTTCACTTTATTCTAGCAATAATATGTGTGTTTGGGACATCGAGAGCATGCAACTGGATACCTGGCATTTGTAACCTTTTTTCATTGGTGTTTTTATATTGTTTGCTGTTTATTCCCTGTTGGTCCATGTTAAAGCCCATTGTATCAGGAAATGTGTTCTCTATTTCCCATGGACAGTTGAGATTTTACATTTTTCTCAAGACAACAACATTAAATTACTTACTAACGCAGAGGCCTCAGTGCTCAACCATGATACTTTTTCAAGTAAAGATTCAGTAGCCTCCTGTGTGTCTTCCTTAACTGCTCATGTTTGGCCTCAGTCTTTGAATATTGGCTCCAGTGTATATGCATTGAGCCCTACCTGTTACACCCATTTTGTTTGTCTTGCTTGCTTCACTGTTTGAATCAAAAGTCATGGGAAAACACACCTCGGTCTTGCAATGCCTGGAGTTCAGCACATGTGCTTTGTGAAGGTTACAGACGGAAATTTCATTGCCATTGAGTTGAATAGTGTTTTGTTCAACCATGTTTCAGGCTGGGGAATTTGCTGTTCAGACTGGAAGAGAAGATGATAAGGAGTAAATTAAACATTTTCATAAAATGAGCTTTCTATTGAAAACAGCCAACATTTGGACCATGTCCAGTTTGTTGGTTGTTCCGCTGTGTACAGTATATAAGATGTGAAGGAATGCTCGAAGTGAAGCCGCATATAACGGAGATCTTCATCCCATCTTTCTTGTTCTCTGGAATATTCCCTGGATGGAATAACATCCTCATCTCTATGAGGTTAAATGGAATAATCTCTAATTATGGATGCAAGGTCATTCTAAAATACAGAAGTGGGAAGATATTAGCAGGGTTTTGAATCCATATTCCAGAGTTCCTCTCTGTCACCCGTCTTTTTTAAGAGTCTGGGGGAGGGCCAGACAGGCATTGGCACGTGGGGCTGCCAGAGGAACTCCTGTCACGGAAGCAAAGCTCTCTGAATAAGGTTTGCTTGTGCCTTTTGGACGTTTAAGTCAAGAATCATTTTCTACTGAATTACCCCTCAAAGGAGCTCCTGTTCCTCTGGCAGACAAATGCCGAGAGGTAGGAGGGGAGTAGAAGCTTGCCTGACAAAGAGGAGGAGGAGGATATGCAAGAGTTACAGGTGAGAGATGGAGGAAGGTTAGAAGGTGTAGAGCTGTTTGTTTATAGTATCATTACTCTCATGTGTCCAGTGAAACTCTTACTTGCTGATCAACATGCAACATTTCACCACTCTATGGCACAGTAATTAGTGAGTAGAACAACCTTTCCTTGAAACCTCTGTCTCCATTACATGGGAAATCCCAGCACAGATTTAGTCATTATATTATACCTGGTAGGTGTTAATTCTTTGTTAATAGTGGACAATGTCTGGCTTTGTTTATACTGTTTAAAAATACAGTCTGTTAAAATACTTAACAGACCTGAGAGGGTTTTGCAGGAGTCTGTGGAGTGCAGAGAATGCACTGCGAGTTGTTGGAAAGCTCAGGATTCCATCTGCCTGTGGCAGCAGCAATCTAGAAAATGCATACGTCTTCTGGAGATGTTTACCAAGACAGGGATACTGGTGGCTGATTTGCAGGAAGTGAGTGGTACAAAACAGCTCTCCGTGATGCAGGCTGGCATGGGGATGCAGGTGCTCATTAGAGTTGTGCAGCAAACCAGTACTAGAAAAGTACCAGGGAAAAAAAGACAAATTTTAAAATAGAACAGTACCAGTATTACAGGATTTTTGGCACTGGAAGTAAATGTCAGCTTTCCTCTCAACCCTACCCCACCCTCCCTTCCCTCAACACACACTATTACAGTTGTGGAAAAATGTGTGTATTGTAGATGTCACAAAACTAAAGAACAGGCTTTGACGATCAAGACTCATTGGGGACTCCTCCCCACTATATTGCTTCAATGCAGTTGGGACTTCACGGGGGGCTTGGACTTGTCATACACCAACCCAACACACATGTTATATTTCAACATAAGCGGGACTTCACAGCAATCAAGAGGAACTGGGGCGTAGTGTGCCGCAGGGCTCCAGGGAGGCGAGCAGTTTTGCAGCACACCAGGGATGCTGGAGGAAAATCATGGGGATTGGGGGTTGTTGTTTTGGAGTTATCCATTATTTGCTTCTGTACCGTTTCAGTGGTGGTACTGAAGTCCAAAAGCTGGTACTGGTGCCAAAGCTAACATTTTAGTACCAGTCCAACTGAAGTACACATGCAGACAATTCAAAATGTGACATATGTCATGTGCATGTGACAGCCTTCTGTGACGCACAGTGCATCGATAGGTGGTACCCTAAACTGAGTATGTGTGCCACCAGCGTTGTTCAGAAAGGAGTGGGTGGTGGAGCAGTAGTTGTGCTGGGACAAGTTGGGATGGTTACTATAAGAGGTTAGTAGCACAGAAAGTCTCTAAAATCAAAATGAAGAGGTGAGGGGAGTTCTGTTTGGAAACCTGGGGCTGCTAATTTTTGTTTAAAGCCCATTTAAGATGGAAAGGGGGAATTTTAATTATTCTTTTTTTTTTCATTTTTTTATTTTTCTGGTAATTGAAGTTTTAAACAATTTTTCCTCACTATTTGCTCTCACTAATGCTCATTGACTGTTTTTATCTTTACAGTTATTTATTTATTGACTATTTTTTAGGTTCAATAATTTTTTTTATTTTTCTGCTTGTATTTCTGGAGTCTGCCTCTGGGTGCTGTTCCAGTGGCCCTTGTCCCATTACTTGACATCAGTGTCCCAGTGTTCATATTTTCCGGGCCATGTGTCCTCACAGAGACATGCGCCCTAATGGCTGGGGAGGCTATTGGTCAGCTCTTTTCACAAATTAAAAAATAGCCTTTGAAGTTAGACTAGAAGAACTAGAAGTGATGAATTTGTTACGCTGTAGTACCAACCATTTTGGTAGAGTGTGTCGGAACCCCAGCATTCCTGAGCCTATGGATGCTTTGCTTCCTGGTGCGTTTTTCAGAATTACAAGGTGAGGTGGCTTTCGTTTGCAGATTTGATATCCAGGTACAGTGCAGGTTGTCTGTTTAAGATACACAAGTGATAGGCATAAAGCTAATTGCACTGTATATTCCACAGTACGGGAGTAAGATTTTGGCTAAGCGCTAACAGGAGTCCCTGATTACTGCTGCTTACACCTGTAAATCTTTCATCTATTGTGCATTGTTCCAATAAGGTTCAGCAACAAGGCCAAATGTTCTGTAATCTTCATCATCGCAGAGCCTGATTTCTTTAAAGATGGTGGGGACTCACAAAAAAAAAGTTGTTTTTCAAAAAACATATGGACACACACTTTTAATATACAGTATGTGCAAGCTCTAGAACTTAATCAAAACCTGGGAACATTATCAACGTGGAAGTGTACATCTTCAGTAGGTTTTAAGATTAATGTATTACATTTTCTTTTGTGCCTTGTATACCATCATTTTGAGCCACGTGGGTAGGTTTTTTTTTTATTTTATAAATTGAGAATATAAGTTTCCAGGACAAATGAATATACTGTGAATTCTGTATATTTTATTGTGTAATAGATTTGGTTTCAAATGGAACGATGTGCCATTTTTGTCTATCAGTGTAAACTCAATAACCCATAATGACAATGTGAGAACATGTTTTCAGAAAAGTGTGCATATTTATTAAAAATGAAAAACTGAAATGTCTCATTCCTAGAAGTATTCAGAACATTTACCGTGTAATTTCTAATTGTGCTCAGGCCTATCTGATTTTCTTTAATTCTCCTTGAGAGGTTTCTAGAACTTGACTGGTGTCCACCTGTTGGAAACTGAATTGATCGGATGGCATATAGAAGGGCACACGTAAACCTGTGTATGGAGTATCCCACAATTCACACTGCATATGAGAACAAAAAAGATAAGCCACAAAGACAAATGAACTCCCTGTAGACCTCAGTGATCAAATTGTGGTCAGGCATAGATCAGGACAAGGAGATAAATCCATTTGAAAAGCATTGAGTGTTCACATGAACAGTGGCCTCAATCATTATGATATGGAAGAAGTCTGGAACCATCAGGACTCTTCCTAGAGTTGGTCATCTCACCAGACTGAGTAACAAAGTAAAAATGGCCTTTGTCAGGCAGGTGGCCAAGAACCCAATGGTCAATTTAACAGATCTTCAGAGGTCCTCTGCTGAAATGGGAAAATCTGTTGGAAGGACAACCATCTCAACAGGAGCGCATCAATTAGGCATTTATGGTGATATCGCTAGACTGAAGCCACTCTTAAGTAAATGGCATAAGATAGTTTAAAGGACTCTGACAGCATGAAATTAAAGGTTCTCTGGTCTAATAAGAAAAAAATTAAACTCCAGGCACTATGTCTGGGGAAGACCAGGCACTGCTCATCACCTGCCAAATACCACCCTTACAGTGAAACATGGTGATGGCAGCTTCATACTATTGGGGCAGGGCGACAGGCTAGACCTAAGGGATGAATGAATGCAGCCAAATACAGAAAGATCCTTGATGAAAACCTGCTCCAGAATAGACACCACCTCTGATTAAGTGACACTTTACCTTTCAGTATGACAATGACCCAAAGCGTACAGCCAAGACAACCCTGAAGTGGCTTCAGAACAAGCCTCTGAGTGTCTTTGAGTGTCCAACTGGCTGATGAGAATTCATTCCAGAGTTCATTAGGTGATGGCGGGTGACTTCTGTTCACTGCACAAAACAAAAGAAAATACAAAGACCTGAGTGGCCCAGGTAAATCCCAGTCTCTAGCCCCATAGACCATGTGTGTAGAGACCTGACGATGGCAGTTCACATACCCTTCCTATCCAGTATAACATAGCCTGAGTGGATCTCCCTGGAAGAATGAGATAAACTGAAAAAATCCAGGAGTGCAAAGCTTGTAGACACTTATTCAAGAAGACTTAATGCTGGAATTGCTGCCAAAGGAGCTTCTACAAAGTGCTGAATTAGGTGTCTGAATTCTTTTATGAATGAGAAATTGTAGTTATTTTATTTCTTTTACAAACCTCCCTGAAAACATTATGGGTTATTGAGTGTAGATAGATGGGCAAGAATAGCAAATGTATCAATTTAAAATGAAATCTACAACACAATAAAGTGTGCAGAAAGTGAAGAGTTCTGGATACTTTTTGAATCTACTATGGTTGTGAAAAAATCATTTTGAATTTAAAGATCTTAGTCCTGCTTGGCACTGGGGCACACAGGGGCTCTAAAGATATTACATCCCATAGATCCCTATGTACTTTGCACTCCAATTATAATATTAAGAAGCGTGTCAGTGAGTTTCAGCTTCATCAGATCTGCAAAACCTGCCCTGTGAAAGAATCCTATCCTGGGAGCAGATCGCCATCTTGCAGTCACATAACAGGCCTGCATGTCTCCTGGCCTCATTTCAAATGGTCAGCAGAGCAAAGTGAGTCACTGCTTCGGGATGCACCAGGATAAACTGCACTGATAATGAGCTGCGATATGTGTGCAGTTCTGAAAGTCTTAGAAATGAAGTCAGCCTGAAGGGAACACTCTTTAGCCCTCACGTGGGAAGACAAGTTTTTCTGGCTCTTATTCTGTGTCCAGCTGGGCAGTGCAAATTCATTACTGAGTCCATTAGGCCGTGGTGGGTGACTTCTGTTCATTGCGCAAAACAAAAGAAAATTACAAAGACTTGATTAGTATTCACAGATGAGCAAGTTTCTAAATCATTGTCGTACTGAGTGCGACCCTTGGCAACGTCAACATATCAGGCAGCCCACCAATTCCTCCCCCTTAGATGTGCAGCCGAGAGCTTTAGTGGTTACATTAATATGCACAAGCTATCCAAGAAAACGTCCTTTATCTCTGTCTGAAATCCAGAGCTGGAAAGACCCCAGCACGGCCAGATGGATATTGATCAAGACACAACGCCTTCAAATGCTCAAAAGCTTTAGTTCCTCTTCTTCAGTGTAATGAGTCAGCTAATGGGTCACCACAAACAACTTGCAGCTGTCTTTTATTTGGAGAAATGCGTTTCACCTAGACATCCCAGATCTGCAATGATGTAAGACCAATGGAGATCAGAGACATTGGTGAATGTGCCCCAGCTGGTCCTAGTGTTGGGACCCCTAAAGTTTAGTGGTGGACACTGCAGCAGGTGCAAGGCTGAGTCCAATCAAGTAAGAAAGGCCATGTCTGTCAAGAGGTTTCTCCCATTTTATGTGAACTTACCGTACTCTTAAGATACAACCTCTTGTTCAACAAGAGCAGAAAGAGTGGAGTGCAAACTGACTAGACAGTCGTATAATACATGAGAATTCTACAGCTTGGCCTGGTCGTACCCCCTGGCTGGGCTTTAGGGGGAGCATGGACATTTTAGACATGTGTGGTGATTTGAGGCAAAAGTTCAACATTAAGGTGGTAGTATGGCTTTAGGGCCAGCCAGAGAGAGCTCAGATTGAGTTCAGAATGTTGAGATATGTGGGACAGCCATTCCAATGTTGAGTATATCGAGATCCTATAATTCAGTAACACAGGATCATTTTGTAACAGGTGGCACAACCTCTCATTTTGATGCCTAAATGTTCAGATTTGCACATTTGTAATTATTTTTCAGTTGTTGTTTATGTTTCACTTCTTTCTGTGGCTTCAGTTCTATTTTGTTCCTTGTTATGTCATGGCCAGAAGAAGTACTATAGCTGCTGTCATTCATGTGACACCACAAGACGTATTACATCCTCGTGCTCCATCTGTTTAAGGCGGTGGTGGGTTGCTTCTGCTGTTTGACATTTGGAATAATACTAAAAAATATCTTTTATGGTAGCTTTGTGGTTGAAAGACCTTGGTTAGGGCTATTGTACCCTCTTACTTTGGTTCAGACCTTTTTTGATCTCTTTTGTGACCTTTGATTGTGCTTTGTCACTTGTTGGATCTCCCATTTTCTGATCCTTGTTTATGTCTATGACTTAGATTTGGCAGTCTCCTTGACCTTTTCCATATCCTAGTTATAAGAATCTCATCCATGCCTTGTCTTTACAAGCAAGGTGTCTCTAAAATTCCTCTTAAGGCTCCTTGGGCTGCTTTTCCCTCTGCAAGTTACCATCTTCTGAAAAAATCATAATCCTACATCTCCTAATCTGTGACCGTGTCCTGCCCCCTGTTAACCTGATGGTAGCCCAGCCTTCTACTAAAAGTCCATGGCCTGCTTTAAAGTCTTAATAGAGGGTCAGGCATACTTGGCATCTTCTGGGTTGCCTGCCCTCTGTAATACATTTAGTAATAAAATGCATTCTGCCTTTCATTCCAACGATGGTGCATTTGTAAATATTAGTGCTGCTGTTCTGAAAGACAGAAGGAGGATTAAGCTCATTCCAGTCAATTAAACATTCTGGGTGTGATATTGGCGCTTTGTTGGCACCGATCCGACACAGACTGACAATGGAGACACGTGTAAAATAAACAAAAAAACTAATAATTTCTTCTTCACCTGTGGGGCACGTCTTCCCCATGAACCCCACAGGCACAACACAGACCCAAAATACACACACACAAACAAACAAATAAAAATCACCCCAAGTCACATTTTGTTTTCCACTCCTCCCAAGGCCGCTTCGTCCACAACCTCCCAACTCTGGCTCCCTGAGTAGTGGCTGTAGGCTCCTCTTATAGCCCACCCGGAAGTGCTGCAGGTGCTTGTTGACCTACTTCTGGCTGCACCTATGGGTGTGGCTGCATTCCCGCCCAAATGGACTTGTTAAGCCATGCAGCTTTATGTAGCTCCCCCAGTGGAGGCCACGGAGCCCAACCAAGATGAACTCCGGTGTTCCATGATATTGGCCCCGACACAACCCAGGGGGAATGCGACCAAGTGTTCCGGGGGACATAACATGCATCCCATGGCTGCCTCCCTGGATCCATTGTTGAAGGGTCGTCCTGGCTGGGCATGGGCCCCGGCCATCCCCCACATGGTGTTGTAGCAAAGTGAGAACAGTCATAAATTGTATAAATAAATAACAAACTCGCTTAACAGCTATAAAGCAGGTATTTTTACCTCCTGAGTTTGAGACCCCTGCAGTCAAAACATCAGTATGACAGTTCTTAATTAGTACCTCCGCTATTAGCCTTGATTTTTATTAATTTATAGTGTTAGTTGTATACACCTGCTGGAATGAAAAATGTGATGTATTTTATTACTGGTCTTGAAATAGCTTTTTTTGACATTTTGTTATGTTGCGGCCTTGTGCTAAAATCATTTAAATTAATTTTTATCACAGAAATTTTTGTTAATTTATGAAAAATAAAAACTTAAAAATTACATTGGCTGAGGTGCATCACATTATATTATTGTTATTATTATTATTATTATTATTATTATTATTATTATTATTATTATTATTATTATTATCTTTGAGATTTCTCTACACCTTGTTTAGAGTCTACCTTTGGTCATTTCAGTTGATTGAATTGATTAGGAAGGACACACAAATGCCTTTAGAAAGCGAGAACCAAGCCATGAAGTCAAAGGGATCGCATGCAGATATGGGGAGGGATGCAAAAAAAAATCCTCATGTACTGAAGCTTCCCCAGAGCACAAGTCCTACAGCTGAACACCTGGGGCCTCATGTGCATAGAACTCGCACTATAACATGGCGTAAGCACAAAAGCCGAAATGTGCTTACACACAGAAAAATCCAGAGCAGGAATCTGTGCGTACTCCAACTTCCACGTTCTTCCGCTACATAAATCCCGATCAGCGTGAAAAGTAACGCTCGTGCATGCGCTTTATGTAATGCCCCAACTAATCCGAGAATTATGCCTCTTTGAATATGCAAATGAATATAAATCTTCCTTAAGCTCAGCCTTCTGTGAAAAGACAATGGGAAAGGCACGGGGGAAAATATAAGAATTTCAGCAAATACCAAGTAGTGGCAAAGGAAAAACATACTATTTGTTTAATTAAACTGTGGTATAATCAACAAAAGAAAGTTGATCAAGTGACATAGCGTGTTGGAGAAACTTAAAAGCTCACGTTCACAAAATCACACAGTGCAGGAAATAAAAAAGAAGTCACATATCAAAGTCGCCATGAAAAGGCGAGTTGTAGCCCACTGTCTGAGTGTCATATGAAAGCTTATTAGGTACAGAGAAAAAAGGCACACAGTGGGGAAAAAGCACGAAATGTCAACTTCAATCTCGACATTTCCACTTTAATCACGTAGTTTATTTTGTCATTAAAGTAGAACATCATAAACTTCATCTTAAAATCGTTTAATTAACCAGTTTCTCAAATCACATCGTAATTAAAGTAGCACGTTAAATGCTTTGTTTTGTATTTAATCTTCTATGTGCTCTATGTGTGTGAATCACTACTTGCTTCTTAAACCGGCTCTCTTCCTCCAACTGGACACAGAATCCATTACATTCATGATATTATAGCTCTCTGAATAACTAAAATACTGAGATGTATACGTGATGTCATTTTCATGATGATAGGAGTTAAAGCACGTTATTAAACATGAGTTTCACAGCGCAGTGATTGTGTGTCACCTTCGATGAAATTATTTATTGCAGCAGTACTCGGGGGCGGCTCTAGGATTGTGGCGGCCCTGGGCAAAGGAAGAATCGGTGGCTCCTTCGCCCGCCAATGTCAGTAAGGTAGCTTATGCACGGTGGATGGCCACGTCCATTGCAGACACTGCATAGCCGCCTTGTGCTCATGACACAAGCATTTAACTTTTGTCGAAATTTGTCGCTGCATTTTTAGCTGTGTTGTTATTTTCTCTTTCTGTTTTATATTCAATATATATTGGCGTAGCCGCCACTGCAGTCCTTGCTTTTCTTTCCCCAAATACCCAATCACCACACAATCAGCTCTGTAATAGAAGTTAAGCCATCTGTAAGCTTAGAGTGCCGATTCTTCAAAACATTTAAGAAACATTGAAATATCTTCGTAGTACATGTTTAATTATTCTATCCTTCACAACACTCCCAGTGAAGAATATAGATTATTTAAATGAAGTTAAAGTTTTATCTGTATAATATAATAAACATATTTTGCTGCATTTCACCTTAAAAATGATATTGTCATCATATGTAAATACGCGCTTTATAAAGTGGCTCAGGTTGTGCGATATTATAACTGTAGTGAAAGTTTACAGTGGGCTGATTGTACTTATTTAAGTGCATTTAAAGTTCTTGGGATGAAACTGTTTCTGAACCGCGAGGTCCATATAGGAAAGGCTTTGCAACGTTTTGCGGTGGCTGAGACAGCATTTCCTTGAAGCTGTATACCGATAATTCTCTTTCTGATCAGCTGCTGCTGTGATTCACACTCAGATACAGTGATATAAATACTCCAAGTGGTGCAGTGAGAGTAATATGGAAAAAGATGATCCGCTGTGGCAACTCCTAACGGGAGAAGCTGAAAGAAGAAGAAGAAGAAGAAGGTGCAGTTAGAGTAACAACGCTAAAGCAGTTATGGTATTTGGAATACTATGGCTATTCCCTGGACCATTATATTTTTACAAGTTAATTACAATCAGATGCATTACACTAATAAACAATATGCGGTTAGTTTCGGTGTATTTATAAAGCCGCGTCAGGAAAATAAGGTGTAACCACACAGGAACAGTAGCACTGCTTTGACGCTGGGTGCCGCCAGTCTGCAAAACCGAGCGGAGAACTTCCGTACGACAAGGTATGAGGTACAGTGGAAAAGTACGTGGCTTTACGCCAAGTGTAGGTTTTATACATCGCAATTTGAACATGGAAACGTTCTTACGCAACATTTCTGTGCGTACGCACCGTTTATACATGAGGCCCCTGGTCAAACTGAGCAATCATGAGAGAAGGACTAAGGTAAGGGAGGTGACCAGTAACCTGATGATCACTCTGGATGAGCTCCAGATTATCTGTGTGGAAATGGGAGAAGCTTCCAGAAGAAGATCTATCAGTGCAACACTACAGTCATCTGGGCTTTATGACAGAGGGGCCAGACAGAAGCCCCTCCTCAGTAAAAGACACATAGAAGCCCCCTTGGAATTGCAGAAAGGTTCCCCAAGGACTCTCAATCTGTGAGAAACAAGAGTGTCTAGTCTGATGAAACTAAGATTAACATCATGTCTGGAGGGCACCCCTCATCACCTGCACGATACCATTTCAATGTTGAAGCATGGTGGTGACAGTGTCATACTGTGGGGTTGTTTTTCAGCGTCAGGAAGTGAGAGACTAGTCAGAGTTGACTAAATGGAGCAAAGAACAGCGACGCCTTAATGAAAGCTGCTCCAGAGAACTCAGAACATCAGACTGGGTTGAAGATTTACTTTCCCACATGACAATGACCATAAGCACAAAGCAAGGACACCACAGGAGTGTCTTAGGGAAAACTCGAGGAACATCCTTGAGTGGCCCAGTGAGAGCCCATACTTCAACCCAATCAAACATCTCCAGAGATACCTAAAAATAGCTGTTCATTAGTGGTCTCCATTCAACCAGACACAACTTGAAACAACTTAAGAAGAATTAGAGAAAATCCTCAAATCCAGGTGTGTGGAGCTTGTCACATCAAACCCAAGAAGACTCCATCCTGGAATGGCTACCAAAGAAGCTTCAAGTGAGTACTGTTTAACGGGTCTGAATACTGTGTCAATGTGACATTTCAGTTTTTTATTTTTAATAAATTCCCTTCAATTTTCTAAAATGCTATTTTCTTTTTGATATTCCTGGAGTATTCAGTGTTGTTTGATGGGGGAAGAAATGAATTGAAACGATTGTAGCACAAGGCTTCAACATAACAAAATGTGTAAAGAGTGAAGTCTGAATACTTTCAGAAGGCTCTGTATGTATAAGTGTGTGACAGCCATTGAATTGAAACTGCAGAAGGAGAGGACAACAATGCACTTGTGCACATATGTGGGAGTCCTTACAGTGCTTGGACGCACACACACACATCCTTACAGCAGGCCAATTCGAGATGACAATGACAACAAACTAGGCAGTGAAACCCAGGAAGACATAGCCAGCGGGTATAAACTCCACAGAACTGGGTCAGGATTCACATCTAGGACTCTACAGAGTGTAAGCTAGCAGGGTAGCAGCTGACAAAGGGGCTTAAACTAAGTACTGTGTAAAGAATAATTTGAACACTTGTGTCATTAGGTTTAATATGAGTTTTTTATTTAAAAAAAAAATCCTAAGATCTTGTTTTTGCTTTGTCATTCCTGGCTTATTGAGGGTTGCTTGATTAGGGGAAAAAAATGAATTGAAATTATTTTAACACAAGGCTTCAACAAAATGTGAAAATAAGTGAAGAAGTCTGAATACTTTCTGAAGGTGCTGTACATCTCCAGAGACCTGAGTTCCAGTCCTAGCCCACTGTGTGCTTGGTTTGCATATCCTCCACATGGCTGTTGTTGTGTTTTCCAGTGCCTTTCATGCTCATACAGTATACAGTATATACAGATACTAACACTACCAAAGATTCTGTACTATATTCAAATTGCTTCATTTAATATTTATGTAAATGGTTACTTTATTTGACATATGCTATAAAGTCATAGAAGACCACACAGCAGAAGCCTAGAGCACTCATAAAGTGGAGCGAGTAGACCTCTTGGAGGTGGGTGACAGCAGAAACAGCTAATTTCTTGTTCTCCTTTGACTATGATTGCCCATATTTGGTGTTTCCTGGAACGTCACAGCTGTATGGCGTCTGCTCACCATATGAAGTGAAATCCCTAGGCCCAACCGACATCATTGGAATGCTGCATACATTGTTTATAAATGAGCAATTCCCTCAAATCTCTTGCAGGGGCCGAAGATGAATTAAGTGTGGACCGCCTGTTTAGTGTCAGGAGGAGCAGCAGACTTTACTTTGTAATCTGCTAGTGCAAAAGTAACAATGAGTCCACTGCCTGCCAATTGGAATGGATAGCCCAAGTATGTCCTCAGAGAGCCCTGGCATTAAAGGGAGGCGAAATGAGGCTACAGGATGAGTGCTGTGCCTGACTCACTTCCTTCACGGCTAAGCAGTGATGTCGTCCATTCTGAATGAATGAACACTGTCTGCACTATTAGGTGCAATGAAATCTGCAGGACCCCCTTGACAATAAGTGAAATCTAAAATAAATATACAGCTCTGTGGATGTGAAATCCTAGAAGGCAGAGGTGCCAAAATAACATATAATGATCATTAGAAAAATTCCAGGAGGTTGTAAGCAACGTTAAACGAAAAACAAATGCGCAGACAAGAAACAAGAGTTAGAATGGCAGAAGAGTAAACTAAACTGCCTGACAAAACAGGGGTGCAAAACTAGAAAGGCTGCCAGAAATCCTAAAAATAGCTTTTAAGAGTTACCATTAACTAACAGTAACACAAAGATTGTGTGCACTGATTAAGGAGAGGATACCAGAATCAGTGTAACCTCCATCTTTTATAGACAGAGTGAGATGGCACACACTGTGACTGTCAAAAGGCAAGAAGTGTATTCCATATGCTACTGTGATGACGTCACAGACCATCAAAACGTTAAAATTAGTAAACAATAAGAGATCCACTTGTACTTTGAAACAAAACAATATGACTCCAGGAGGGCCATAACAGAAATTTGTGACATGACATTTTTATGGCAATAAAGGAGTCCAAAGAGATGTAAGTCAAACTGGAGCTTCATTTATAAAACTTTCTGTGGATTCAAGTGTAAAAAATGTGCATGTAAAAAAAATCATATTTATAAAATCTGGTGTATCCACATTTCTATTCCATTCACCGTTTATAAATCACAGTCACTTTGACATGAGCTTATGTGGATATGCTTCAAATGTCGTCCTGAAACCTTCATATATGGAGCATGCTAATCAACCTCATACATACGCAGTCACGATGCCACAGAACTTCAATGACTGGTACAGCTGCATCTCCCACCTGACGTGTCGAAACCCGACAAACTGCATTCAAGAGTATGGCTGTGCTCTGAAACTGAGAGTGCAAGATCATGCATGGCATTATAGCACCTCTTCTCTGCACTCTGGGAGTTTGGGAAAGGTGTAAGGCGCTATGTCTGAGTGGGTAGATTCCATCAGTTGACACATTTACTGATTTTGCAGAGACTGAAGACTGCAAAGTGGTGGCAGGGGAAAGTGTAGTTAAGCAGCACAGGATGGTGGTCTGTAGGATGACGTTGGAGATCAAGAAGAGGAAGAAAGTGAGGGCAGAGCCAAGGATAAAATGGTGAAAGTTGAAAAAGGAAGACTGCAAGGTTCAGATTAGGGAGGAGGTGAGACAGGCACTGGGTGGCAGTGAAGAGTTACCACACAGATGTAGTAAGGGTAACAGCAAGAAGAGTGCTTGACCTGACATCTGGAAAGAGGAAGGAGGAAAAGGAAACCTGGTGGTGGAATGAGGAAATACAGGAAAATATACAGAGGAAGAGGATGGCAAAGAAGAATTGGGATAGTCAGAAAGATGCAGAAAGTAGATAAGAGTACAAGGAGATAAAACGCAAGTTGAAGAGAGAGGTGGTGAGGGCTAAAAAAAATGTGTATGATGAGTTGTATGAGAGGTTGCACACTAAGGAGGGAGAAAAGGACCAATTGGCTAGACAGAAGAACCGAGCTGGGAAAGATGTGCAGCAGGTTAGGGTAATAAAGGATAAAGATGGAAACGTACTCACATGTGAGGAGAGTGTGTTGAGCAGATGGAAAGAATACTTTGAGAGGCTGATGAATGAAGAGAACGTGAGAGAGAAGAGGTTGGATGATGTGGAGATAGTGAATCAGGAAGTGCAACAGATTAGCAAGGAGGAAGTAAGGACAGCTATGAAGAGGATGAAGAATGGAAAAGCCGTTGGTCCAGATGACATACCTGTGGAAGCATGGAGGCATTTAGGAGAGATGGCAGTGGAGTTTTTAACCAGATATTTTAATGGAATCTTGGAAAGTGAGAGGATGCTTGAGGAGTGGAGAGGAAGTGTACTGGTGCTGATATTTAAGAATAAGGGGGATATGTAGGACTGCAGTAACTACAGGGGAATAAAATTGATGAGCCACAGCATGAGGTTATGGGAAAGAGTAGTGGAAGCTAGGTTAAGAAGTTAGGTGATGATTAGTGAGCAGCAGTATGGTTTCATGCCAAGAAATAGCACCACAGATGCAATGTTTACTCTGAGGATGTTGATGGAGAAGTTTAGAGAAGGCCAGAAGGAGTTGCATTGCGTTTTTGTGGACCAGGAGAAAGCATATGACAGGGTGCCTCAAGAAGAGGTGTGGTATTGTATTGTATAAGAGTTGTACAGGATATGTACGAGGGAAGTGTGACAGTGGTGAGGTCTGCGGTAGGAGCGATGGATGCATTCAAAGTGGAGGTGGGATTACATCAGGGATCGGCTCTGAGCCATTTCTTATTTGCAATGGTGATGGACAGGTTGAGAGACGAGATTAGACAGGAGTTCCCGTGGACTATGATGTTTGCTGATGACATTGTGATCTGTAGTGATAGTAGGGAGCAGGTTGAAGAGGCCTTGGAGAGGTGGAGATATGCTCTGGGAGAGGAGAGGAATGAAGGTCAACAGGAACAAGACAGAATACATGTGTGTAAATGAGAGGGAGGTCAGTGGAATGGTGAGGATGCAGGGAGTAGAGTTGGCAAAGGTGGATGAGTTTAAATACTTGAGATTAACAGTACAGAGTGGAATGGGTGGAGAAGAGTGTCAGGAGTTATTTGCGACAGACGGGTATGAGAAAGAGTGAAAGGGAAGGTCTACAGGATGGTAGTGAGACCAGCTATGTTATATGGGTTGGAGACGGTGGCACTGACCTGAAAGCAGGAGACAGAGCTGGAGGTGGCAGAGTTAAAGATGCTAAGATTTGCACTGAGTGTGACGAGGATGGATAGGATTAGAAATGAGTACATTAGAGGGTCAGCTCAAGTTGGATGGTTGGGAGACAAAGTCAGAGAGGCGAGATTGCATTGGTTTGGACATGTGTAGAGGAGAGATGCTGAGTATATTGGGAGAATGATGCTAAAGATAAAGCTGGCAGGGAAGAGGAAAAGAGGAAGGCCTAAGAGAAGGTTTATAGATGTGGTGAGAGAGGACGTGAAGGTGATGGGTGTGACAGAGCAAAACGTAGAGTACAGGAAGATATGGAAGAAGATGATCCGCTGTGGCAACCTGTAACAGGAGCAGCCAAAAAAAGAAGAAGAATCCACAATATATTGGAAATTTGAAATCCCATAATCAGAGTCTTTTGAAAACACTCTCCAGAGCCATATATCTCAGAAAATGTTGCAGTGTGGGTAGGTAAAAACGTAGAGTTTTGAAAATGCAGTCTTGTGTTCTGATTGGTTTGTGCTTATTATGTGGTCCTTTCCTGATTGGATCCTGTTCTTTACAAAATGTCATTCCCTGACTGGTAACATTTCACAGAACAAGACCATATTCTAATATACCAGACAAAGAAAGTTGCTTTTCATGGTACATGTTACGTTGCTTCGCTGTATGCATTTCAGCTGCATTTTGTTCAGTTTGAATGCTGCAAGCATGTGCAAAAGGCAAACCGGTTACTACAGTTTTGTGATAAATCCTGTGGCTGGTGGTCTAACAATACCATCAAGAAGGACACTTCCTTTTCCTGTTTTTGCCAAGGTGAAAATGTCCAGAGTAGGCTAACAGGTGTGTCATATATTTTTGATCATTTTAGTGTCGACAGAGATACTTTCATAAACAATGTGAGCATGCTAGTGTGAATGTAGATCGTTTTCATATAAAAGCATCAAATGCAAGACAGAGACCACCACTGAATGGCACACTTTCACAGGGAAAATGCCAAAAGTAGCACAGTTCATACTCGCCTGTTAGGCTGGCATCAAACTACACAACTTTTGCAGCGATTTTCAGTTATAGTATTTATTTACATAACCTTAGCGAGTCATGGACAGTCCACAGTGCACAGCGCTGAGATCCCCAGTTGTGTGAAACTCCTGACGTTTAGGGTTTAAATCATAGAGTTGGGCTACTTGGATTTTGAGAATTGACAACTAATGTTCACCCCGCTGGAAAGTACTGTAAATGTTTTGGACTATGAAAACAGAAGGAGAATGAAATGTCCATTGTCTTATTGTATTGTACCATCATAAAAAAGGGTATTAAACAGGCCTGGACTATAACTGAACCCCTCATACCTGAAAAACATTTGTTCAGCCACCAGCTCTATCAGGCAGCACATTAAATGGCAATCAAAATGCTGGAATCCAAAATCCTTAAGGAACAGCATCTAGCAATTGATGTCATTAAGCGAAGTCATGTTCCGTGACACCAGCCATAGCTCAGCGCACATTTCTTTTTGGGAGGTGTAAGAAAACAGACCTAATTGAAGAAAGTTGTGACAGGAATCATATAGTGGTGCATAGTGGCATCAGGGCACTGCTATGCCTGGCAGGATGCAAGTCGGTTCTGGCATTTCTTTGGAAATTCATCTTACAATGCTGGGCAAATTTTAACAAAGAAATTGAAATTGAAGAAAAGCAGTGAAATATTAAAGCAGGAATCAAGGCTGGTAATAGCTGAAACCTGAGCCACATCCCCATCCCTTTAGTTCAGCCTCATTAGTTTATGTTCTTCCATTCAGAAGGAACTGGAGCTCTACATAAAACATATACATTTATTATGATGTACCATTTAATTCTCCAGCTTCCACCTGTGTCAAACCTTGGCATCCTAAAGGTGACTGTAGTACCCCGCCATGTACTACATGAGTGGGATGGTCTGCCAGAATGAGCAAGGTATATAGGTCCTGTTAGCCCCCTGGTAATGTGTCAGTGAAAGGCTACCAATTTACTTAACTCTCTTGGCCTTAAACCCGAGAGTAACTTAGGTTTAGGATTCAGTGTAAGTACGGCTAAGTCTGAGTCACACTCTGGGAAACGTTTAATGATTTTCTTGGACCGTATTCTGCTGCCATCTAGTGGATGAACTAACATCACGCTGCATAAAATCACTCTAAGACAACTTATTAACAGGCAACAGTGGGGCTGAGCCTTCAACCAAAAACAAGAAACTGTAAAACCAGTTGTAGAATAAACTAAAACTGTGCTGTTAGATGAATAAAGTGATAGTGATGACGATATAATTTGGTCATCAGACATTAACACGGGTTAGTGAAACTGATAAATACAGCACAGTATGATCGAACCATCATTATATGCCTAGTGAATTTGGTCAGATAAGGTTTCAATGTGGCAAAATGATTGCAGTCAAATAGAAGGACAAGAAAGCTATTAGTCCCCTAAGTCCTGCTCACAATACAGCAGCTGTTGTTCACATCAGGGGAAATGTGGAAGTCAATACACCTTGCCCTTGGGTAGCCTCCAATACCACAAAGTGACGCATCGATCATTCTTATCAGGCACTGACATCCTACCCTGTCATGCTCAAGAAACAAAAAAAAATTCTGAGAATGTGTGCATAGAAACCTGTGCCTACTGTTCCTGACTGTGACATCGGGCCATGCGCTGGAGACCGACTGGCTCAAAACATGTCACACTAAGGACATGTACTAAATATGCGTCAATACAGCCGTGGACACTGGACAGACTTTTCTACTGTATTTATGTTGATAAAGTTTTTCACTATGTGTGTTTTTATTATTAAAAAGAATTCAGTGTTTTTGATCACTTTTCTGGGGATAGACCTACTGCTTAGGAAGTATAAGGATGAAACTGAGATTCCACAAAACTATGTGTAGCGTCAGTTGCCTACCTCTAGTCTGTTCTCCTCGAGAAGTCACTTGCTAAGCTTTACTTACAAGCTCCCCAGTCATGTTATGCAAATGCTGTCTGAGCGTGGCTCTGGATTTGTGCCTATCAGCACCAAGCATAGCCTTCAGATGTCACTAATCTGTCTCTTGTGCCTCGTGTTTAGTACAACCAGAGAGCTAAACGAGACTGTGCTCTGCAAGCTCATCCATGGAATGTATATGCAGATAATAAAACAGCCCATGAGCTGCTTCCGGTCCTTCATGTTTATTGTTTCCTTGGTCCCCATGACAACATTTTTTATTTGTACTCTCTGTTGTGTTTTTCAAAGTGCACTAGTGGGTGGGGAAAAAACATCCAAATAAAACGAGCAGTAGGATCCTTGGATTTTTAAGAAATGTGTCTGCTCTTTCAGCAGTGATGTGTGTTTAGCTGCCTGTCTCCAGTCAGCTCAAATCATCACGTCCATTTACTCAATGCGTTTTCTAGACTGAGAAGCTACACTGAGAAATTAGTAAATTAAAACAAAGTTTACTTATTTTAAGCAAGGAATAAAAAAAATTAAAAAGCAATGACTGCCTGTATAAAATGGGCCCATGGATACTTACACATACCCAGTTCTGGTCTTGGGTATCTCATTTGAAAGTTGATTATCTTGGCCATGTATGAAAGAAGAAGATGACCAGTATTGGGATGCCCCCCTGGGCTTCAAGAAGCTTTCAGTACACCCTGACAGCAGAAGATTTTTTTTTTATTTTTGGTTCAGGCTCTGTCTGAGTACTGTGAATAGTTATGTTAGACTACACTAAATGCTGTGACCTCAGAGCTCTGGGGACCCAGGTTTAAATGTCATGTCTGTAGAGGATCTTTGTGGAGGCTGAACATTCTGTCTAATTTTGTCCCATGTGTTCCTGTTTCCTCTTAAATCCTAAAGCCACGCAGATGGTTGCATATTATAACAGTCCAAGAAAGCTGAGTGTGGGTGTGAGAGTACATGTACAGTGTGATGGACTGACACCACACTCGGGACTGGCTCCGACATTGGTCCACTGGAATGGTGGGTGATGTTGTTTTAATCTACATAATTTAGTGATGAGAGAACCCCACTGAATTTGTTTTGCCTTGAGTTCTTTGAAAACATGGATATATTTGGGAATTTCAGCAAACTCTGCAACATGCACTGAAGTCAAAGTGTAAGGAGAAACTGAACCAGTTTTGAGTCAATTATATGTGACGATGCGGGTTCGCTCCATTCCCCCATCTGCCTTCTGGGAGCCTTTGAATCCGACACCGTCGGTAATGTCACCGATGAGCTTGGCAGTGAGGCACAACAAATGGAGCAAGGGGATGGTGCAAAAATGTCAAGTGGTTTATTAAAACCAACAAACAAAAACAAAGTCAAAGTGTTCAAATAAATAGTGCAGTGCATTCCAAAGTCTTCAAATAAATAATCCAATAAACCAAGGTGAAATCGTGGAGATTAAAAATACAATAGAAAAGTCCTTTAAAACAACAAGGTTAAAATAATGGCTGGAAGCTGTCCTTTTAAAAATCTGGTGCATCTTTCTTCTACTACTGGCGGCTCCCCTTCTCCTCCCAAACAGGTTCCGCAACAGGGGAGTCACCCTAGCTGCAGATGACCTGCTCTGCCCGTTTCGGCTGATCGGTTCGCCTCACCGACCCCTGGCTCCAGTAGGCTCCACCAAACAGCGACTTGGGCTCCCTACTAGCCGCCTCACACTTCTATATATCACGGGGACATGGTTCAGCTGTGGCAATCAGCAGCTCAATTACGGAACAATTACAGATGCGGCAACTCCTTACCTGTGCACTTAAGGAAGGACCGCCCGCATCACAAATCACTGGGAACTCACGGGAACCACTTCAGCCACACACCACCACGCGCCCTCGCTAAGCCGTAAGTGCGACGATTATTTATTTTAAAAACTGGCCCTTTTGACATGAGCTGTGGACCCGCTATACCACATTATAGTGGTGGACTGGTCTTTTAAGTCTCACTCAAGGCTAGGGAAGTATCTACCTTCTGTGTTTGACATATTACTGTGGACAAAAGCGAAGACTGAGCTTTGAGGCAGCAGTGCTAACCACTGTGCCACCATGCCTCCCTGAGATAAAATTATACTCTGAGTCCTTTATTTCTCTCTGTGTCCCCAGAGCTCCCATCACTATAACTAGCTAACACCCACAAGGCCTGTGATGCAAGGGACCAGTGTTATATACTCCGGGGGCAGTCCCTGTCACTACCCTAACTGCGCTACATAGTGAGGCACATAACAAGATTCATCTAGCAGCAAAGAAACAACATACAATGAATTTATGCA
Source organism: Polypterus senegalus (assembly GCF_016835505.1). Lineage (NCBI taxonomy): Eukaryota > Metazoa > Chordata > Cladistia > Polypteriformes > Polypteridae > Polypterus > Polypterus senegalus. The sequence continues at coordinate 65,626,194 of NC_053171.1, read as the reverse complement.
GAATAACAAAGTATTTTCACGATATTTTCAATATGGCCAGCTAAAGTACCCCTTAAATGAAAATACTAAGAGTTTGTTATTTATTTTTTTTTTTTTAATACATATGGGGTACAAATTATCCAGAAGTACCAGTCTGTTAGCGACATCTTGTGAAAAGCAATTCGGGCAGTACCTTAAAGAGTGATGTGGAGTGCACTTATGGTACATATACATGAAAGTTCTGCATGTGCATGATGCTAATCGGGCAGGTTGTGGAGATTGGGAAGTGGCATCCCCATCTAACATTAGTTGCTACAGCTCTGTGATGTCACAGTAGCCTTGCAAAGTATCATGGGGTTCTGGAGGCAAAAAAAAATTCTCTAACTTGGCCGTGCAGCCACTTTTCAGGAAAAAACTCTATAAACAAGGTTACTGGCAAGCCCAGCAAATGTGCTGCAAAAAAATAAGCATTGACAAATTTCTGCCCATTTCATGCTTATATTTGGTATTGTACAAATATAGTGACAAAGTTAGTTAATGGGATGAGTTCCAAGATGTTTGACGTAAACAGATAACGGATCATCAGAAGAGTTTTCCATAGACCGTCTGGTCAATATAATGGCTTCTGTGGTCTTGTAAAAAAGCTTCCAGGAAGGAGGATCCGTCTTCTATTGTTGCTGGCTCTTGAATGAACACCGACTCTTAAATAGTTAGAAGGTGCATGACTTTCAGAGCCAGGGCCAGAGCAGAAGTGATGTCAGAGCTCCTCTGGGCTATCCTCCTCCACTGTATGGCTAAATAGTGAAAGGAAATGATTGATTTTGTCAGCCCTTTATCATTTTCCTTGTTTCTTACCTGGGCAAAGCCCACAATGCATTCTCTATGCCCACAGTCTGACAGTAAAAATGCTGTTTGTAATATTTAAGTGTTATGCCAGTTTCATCATTACTGTTTTTCCATGGCCTCTGCTGTTTTGACCACCATTTAATGTACTGCCTGATAGCTCAGATGGCTGTATGAATGTTTTTTCAGGTATTTTGAATTTAATTTAGTTGCAGTCTCTGACATTTTTTTTTTTTTTTCATATACCGATATGGCAGCCTAGTGGTAGTGCTGTCTCCTCACAGTAAAGAGACCAGGGTTCACGTCTTGCATCCTCCCTGTGTGGAGTTTGCATGTTCTCCATCTTTCTGTGTGGATGAATTGGCCCGTGTGTGTGTGTGTGTGTGTTTGTTTATCCTGTGATGCACTGGTACCCTGTCCAGGCCTTGTTCCTGCCTTGTTCCCTATGTTAGCTGGGGAAGGCTCTAGTCCACGCCCACTGTGACCCTGGTCTCAATTAAGAGGGTTGGAAAATGACCTGACATTTCTTTCTTGGGATAACAAACATGACATTCCACAAAAAATGCATTTCTTCCTTCCTTTCATCCATCTTTGGTACATTGCACTTTAAGTTGAACACTCACACGAGAACCCACCCCTATGACTTAAGACAAACAGGTATGATTGTTGTCATAGCTCGCCGCCAACAGCCGTGCCAGAGTAGCTGGAGATGTCACATTTTATGATTGTTGGTCTCAAGAATCACTATGATTACTTAAATGAAAGCTGCAACTGAAAACTGCTGAAAAGTCGTGTAGTATGACACAATGAATTCCTATTCATCAAACCAACGTGATTTTAAAATCTGGGTGTGCATTTAGTCAGTTTCTGCGTAAGGGCAGCACTACTTAACTCAGGCAAAAAAAAGTTTCCCACAGTTTTTAAAGATCATTATCCAATCTAACACTTTTGTTTTTAATAAAAAAACATTTTTTGAGTAAATGTAACACTTCCTAATGGTGGTGAACAAAATGCCAGAACACCAGTATGAGATCAGAGCAGCTGTGGCCTCATAGTTCCTGGAGCCAAGGATTGATTGAAGCTCTGATGGCACATTTTGAGGGGTGTGCTCTTTTTCTTATATTTATATTGGTTTTCAGTGGCACCCTGGCTTGATTGTTCATCTTAAAACCTAAAACGGTAGGCTGATTGGCAAACCTGTTCTAGCCTGGCATGACGTGAAGGTGGACCTTGACACACTGTTATCCCATTAAGGAAAGTGGATGACTGGAAGAATCATGTTTTTAGTTGGCACTCTTTATTTCACCAACCATAGTTTTTCTTATATTTTATATAATGTCTTTCTGTTAACACAGCTCCACTCACTGAGAATGTTATTGGGACTACTATACTAACAGTGGCTCGGGCCTCCTTTAGCATCATTTCTTCATGGGCTGGATTCCACAAGATTTTGGAAACATTCCTTTGTGATTTTTGTCCATGTTGACACGATCGCATCATGCAAATCTGCCAACTGCTCATTCATGCAGGTGAGTTAGATTGGCGATACTGAATTGACCCTAGTGTGTGTGTGTCTGTGTGCCTGTAATAGACTAGCACCCTGTCTGGAGACTGTTTCTGTCTTGAGCCTTAAGCCTGCTAGGATAGGCTCCATCATCTCCGCTACCCTGTGCATGATATGGTGGTTTTGGATAATGGATGGAAGGATGGATAGATGGATGGATGGGGATGTTTATGCTTCAAATCTCCTGTTCTTAAACAACCCAAAGTTGTTCTATTGGATTCAGATCTGGGAACTGTGAAGACCACTGAAGGAAACTGAGCTCATCGACATGTTCTTGAAACCAGTTTGTGACAACATTTGCTTTGAGACAATGGTGCATTATTTCCTGCTGGAAGTAGGTGTTAGAAAATGGGTAAGTTGTGGTAATGAAGGGATGCACATGGTCAGCATCAACACTCAAATAAGCGTGGCATTCAAGTAATGACTGATTGGTATTAATGGGCCCAATATGTGCCAAACCCACACCATTACACCACCCCACCAGCTTGGACAGTTGACACAAGGTAGGATGAGTGCATGGATTCATGCTGATGATCCTGCCATCTTAGCAAAAATTAAGTTTCATAATACCAGGCTACCTTTTTCCACTCTTCATCTGTTCAGTTCTGGAGAGTCTGTGCCAACTGATGACAGGAGTGGAACCCAACCAGGTCTTCTGCTGTTGTAGCCCATTCGTTTCAAGGTGCGCCATGTTGTGCATTCCAAGATTCTTTTCTGCTCCCCACAGTTGTCTAGAGTGGTTATCTGAGTTACTTTTCATCAACTGAACCAGTTTGACTATTCTCCTCTGATTACTTATCAACAAGGTGTTTCCATCCACAGAACTGACACTCACTGAATGTCTTTTGTTTTTGCACAGTTCTGGGTAAACTCAAGAGACCGTTGTGCATGAAAATCCTAAGAGTTCAACAGTTACAGAAATGCTCAAACCAGCCAGTCTATGCCACAGTCAAAGTTAGTATGAACACATTTTTTCATCATTATGGTGTTTGGTGTGAACATTACCTGAAGCTTCTCTCCTAGGAGAATTGTCTTTCTGTCTGTCTATATATATATATATATATATATATATATAAACCAGGTGTGGTTTCTCTGTCATTCCAACAGATGGCACATCACAAACATTTGTAGTAATTCATTTTGTTTATACAAATGTCTGTGATGCACCATCTGCTGGAATCACAAATGCCATTCGTTTTATTACCAGAAGCATTAAGTAAATACATTCCAATAGATGGGGCACTACAAGCATTAATGGTGAGGTCTGCATTACTTCCTTTGATTTCAACCTTGCTTTCTTAGAAAGGCTGGCACAGCTGCTTCCTAATAATTTGCTCAACGAGTGTACACTGTAATACAACACATGGCAGAGGTACATATCCAGTTACAGAACAAGTAGCTCACGTGTCATGCACAGAGGGTCACACAAAAGGCCACGCAAGTAACTTGATGATTAAAGTCTATTGTCAAAATTTACCAGATCCCCCTGCCTATAGTCAGATTTAATTTTCAACTGGAAGTGTCACCTGTAGAATCAAAGCACAAGGAAGAAGACACTAATCAGCACCATCACATGGCGTATCTTTGCAGGGGCAGCTGACCACCTGTGAATTGTAACATGGCTGAGAGCAGGGAGCTGGAACTTGGGCTTGACTGAGCTTTTCATGAGCAGCAGCAGTGAGCATCATGGAATGTGGAGACGTACACACTTCACTGGGACCACCTGCTGCTTCGCCCACACCAGCACAAAGACTCTCTTTATGGCTGCCAAGCCTGGCTGCTCTGCCCTGAGATGCTTTAAATGGGTGCAACTGCAGGAGCGGGTCATATGATACCATCTTAGAACTGGAAGCTCTTCAGAAGTTTGCCTTAATCCCTTGTATATCATTACATGAAAATCAGTGAATTTTGATTAGATTAAATTTTATATGGCTGCTATAATAAAATACAGTATACTGTATTTATTTTATATTTAATGGTTTTTTTTCTTCGTATGTATAGAGTGTATGTGTTTAATTTATATGCATTGATGCTTGTAAGGGATTGCTAAAAGCAAAAATGCCTCCAGCTAAAAGCTCTGCAGAGATGCACACTAGTCCTGCAAGTACATCTCTACCCGTGGGCAGTGGACGTGTCATGTATGGTGGCCTGAAAGTGAAACCTTCAGGGATATGAGAGAGAAAGAAACAGCCTCTTATTTGTAGCAATTAGTGTTGCTCCTAGTCACTAGGTGGCAGCAGACCTGGAAAGTATGGGTGAGGTCATGGGCTTTTGTTATGAGAGAGAAAGGACATGCAGGGATGGCATGAGGTCAGGAGATCCCCTGAATGAAAGGCTCATAATGAAGGGAGACATGGGACAATATCACCTTTTTAGGATGTGGCTAGTGAGGACTGTTTCCAATCCCACTACCAGAGAGCTTCACGAAGTCTTTGAATGAGATAAGCAGGATAAAATGAGCCCTATGCAGCCAGATAGCTTTAGGAGATCCAGACCTCTAAAGGCAACTAGAGCTCAACGGTATGGGGGCAGCCTCCACAGATTGCACTAGAATTGTGTCTCTACAACCAAAGTCAACCATTTGTGACTGCAGCTGTGATTCCTCAACTTGACCAGGAGCAGCAGCAGGAAGCGGTGAAAGTTAGAAACAGCCGGGTGAAGAAATTGAGAGGGTAAGACTATGATGGAAGGAGAGAAGAGAAGAGCGAGTTCCCTCCATGGTGCTTTGAAGTTGGGGACTGCAAGAAAGCAACACAAACAGATAAATAGGTGTGTGTGGATTGGGGCAGGTGGGGCCTGATTTGTTCATCAGTTTCTTTGTAACACGTGTTCTGTCTGAGTTGCTCAGGCACTTTTTGTGGATTTTATTAAGGAGCACCTTAAGACTTGGTGTCATTCTGCTTTCTGTATTTAGAACATACACACACAAAGTATAACATACATAAATGTGAAGTGTATGCAGTTACGTCCATAAATATTTGAACAGAGACAACTTTTTTCTAATTTTGGTTCTGTACATTACCACAATGAATTTTAAATGAAACAACTCAGATGCAGTTGAAGTGCAGACTTTCAGCTTTAATTCAGTGGGTTGAACAAAAAGATTGCATAAAAATGTTTTAACACAATCCCTTTATTTCAGGGGCTCAAAAGTAATTGGACAAATTAAATAACTGGAAATAAAATGTTCATTTTTAATACTTGGTTGAAAACCCTTTGCTGGCAATGACAGCCTGAAGTCTTGAACTCATGGACATCACCAGATGCTGGGTTTCCTCCTTTTTAATGCTCTGCCAGGCCTTTACTGCAGCGGCTTTCAGTTGCTGTTTGTTTGTGGGCCTTTCTGTCTTAAGTTTAGTCTTCAACAAGTGAAATGCCTGCTCAATTGGGTTAAGATCAGGTGACTGACTTGGCCATTCAAGAATTTTCCACTTCTTTGCTTTAATAAACTCCTTTGTTGCTTTGGCTGTATGTTTTGGGTCATTGTCCATCTGTATCATGAAACGCCACCCAATCAGTTTGACTGCATTTAGCTGGATTTGAGCAGACAGTATGTCTCTGAACACCTCAGAATTCATTCGGCTGCTTCTGTCCTGTGTCACATCATCAATAAACACTAGTGTCCCAGTGCCACTGGCAGCCATGCACACCCAAGCCATCACACTGCCTCCATCGTGTTTTACAGATTATGTGGTATGCTTTGGATAATGAGCTATTCCACGCATTCTCCATAGTTTTTTCTTGCCATCATTCTGGTAGAGGTTGATCTTGGTTTCATCTGTCTAAAGAATGTTTTTCCAGAACTGTGCTGGCTTTTTTAGATGTTCTTTAGCAAACTCCAATCTAGCCTTTCTATTCTTGAGGCTTATGAGTGGCTTGCACCTTGCAGTGCACCCTCTGTATTTACTTTCATGCAGTGTTCTCTTTATGGCAGACTTGGATATTGATACGCCTACCCCTGGAGAGTGTTGTTCACTTGGTGGTTGGCTGTTGTGAAGGGGTTTCTCTTCACCATGGAAATGATTCTGCGATCATCCACCATTGTTGTCTTCTGTGGACGTCCAGGTCTTTTTGCGTTGCTGAGTTCACCAGAGCTTGCTTTCTTTCTCAGGATGTACCAAACTGTAGATTTTGCCACTCGTAATATTGTAGCCATTTCTCAGATGGGTTTTTTTCTGTTTTCGCAGCTTAAGGATGGCTTCTTTCACATGCATGGAGAGCTCCTTTGACCGCATGTTGTCTGTTCACAGCAAAATCTTCCACATGCAAGCACCACACCTTAAATCAACTCCAGGCCTTTTATCTGCTTAACTGATAATGACATAATGACGGACTTGCCCATACCTGCCCATGAAATAGCCTTTGAGTCAATTGTCCAATTACTTTTGAGCCCCTGAAATGAAGGGATTGTGTTAAAAAAATGCTTTAGTTGCCTCACATTTTATGCAATCTTTTTGTTCAGCCCACTGAATTAAAGCTGAACGTCTGCACTTCAACTGCATCTGAGTTGTTTCATTTCAAATTCATTGTGGTAATGTACAGAACAAAAATTAGAAAAAGTTGTCTAAGTCCAAATATTTATGGACCTAACTGTATGTATGTGCGTTACTTATGATGCTCTCGTGCCCTACACTTTGATTCAAGAGCAATTTCTCTTCAGAATTTAGTACATGGAATGAATGCTGCCATGGAATACCATCTGTCATGGCTTGGAGTCTCCTTCAAGGCAAAATAGGTATGAGATCTCCAAAAGTGTCTTAGAGTAGAAACATGGTCCTAACTGGCTCAAGAATCTCAGAGTGACACAAATGGGGTCCTACTCTTAAGAGTAAAAATATTTAATCAATTTTCCTAATTTAGGAAACTACTCCTAACATCATCAGGATTTAGGGGAGCTCATGTCCTAAACTGCTAGAAGAAGGCAGAAATTGTCATGCTCCTTGACAACAATGAACTTGTATAAAGGTTGATAGATATGGAAAAAATATCTTATTTTACATAATTGCTACAGTTACCCTAACAAGCCATGCACTATCAGATGAAATGAAAGTATAATGATACCGTGTAAAAGTCAACTCTACAATAGCGATTATTTGGGGTATGTCAGAACAAACCATTTCTTGAATTTTGCACTAAAGGTTTTCACGCCCTTACAACATGTAAATTAATAAGCAGATTTATATATTTTCCCACCACTCCTATCGGGACACACATAAAGATTATTGTCCAAAGTGCAAATAGTCATGCATATGTCTATCGCAAGCAAAATCCCAGTATCATGTATCAACCAGTGGTCATGGATGCAAACTGCAGTATAGTGGCCAGCATATTACCTTGAAGACAAGCTGGGCTGGATGGGTGTTTGTCAATGTCATACAGGAACACTGAGCTGTGCATTTCTCAAACCACTGGAACATTTGCTTTATGCTTTACAAGTCAGGAAGATTCAAGTAGAGAGGTGGAAACCCCCAGGATATTAGATAAAAGAAAGCCTCGCAAAAGATAAGGTGAAATCATGAAGAGAGGCACAGCTCAGTGTAAGCAACTGGGAACACAGGAAGAATGAATGTGACTTAAAGCCGTGGCTAGTTTCACGAACTGTTTCTTTACAAGGCATTACATCCTTAGAAGACTGGCATCCTTCAACATCTGCAATAAGATTCTGCAGATGTTCTATCAGATGGTTGTCCCGAGTGCCCTCTTCTATGCGGTGGTGTGCTTGGGAGGAAGCATAAAGAAGAGGAGCACCTCACGCCTGGACAAACTGGTGAGAAAGGCAGGCTATATTGTAGGCATGGAGCTGGACAGTGTGACATCTGTGGCAGAGCGACGGGCACTAAGCAGGCTCCTGTCAATCATGGAGAATCCACTGCATCTACTGAACAGTATCATCTCCAGACAGAGGAGCAGCTTCAGTGACAGACTGATGTCACCGTCCTGCTCCACTGACAGACTGAGGAGATCGTTCCTCCCCCACACTAGGCGACTCTTCGATTCCACACTGGGGGTAAACGTTAACATTATTCAAAGTTATTGTCTATTTTTACCTGCATTTTTATCACTCTTTAATTTAATATTGTTTTTTATCAGTATGTTGCTGCTGGAGTATGGGAATTTCCCCTTGGGATTAATAAAGTATCTATCTATCTATCTATCTATCTATCTATCTATCTATCTATCTATCTATCTATCTATCTATCTATCTATCTATCTATCTATCTATCTATCTATCTATCATTCTCCATGGCCATAACAGCGGGAAGGGGATTCTTCTGAAAGTATCCATCCAACCTTTTTCTTAACCTAGTTTGTTCTGAGCAGAGTTGTGGGGAACCTGGAGTCTATCCCTGCAATCATAGGGCACAAGGCAGGAACAATACATTGACAGAGCGCCAGTCCTCTGCAGGGTGTATTTTCACACACACACAGAGTGAATGTGACTGCAGGAGCAATGCAAGAACAGCCATGGCTAGTTTCAGTAACTGTTACTTCATGAGAAGTTCCAGGTAGCCATAACAGCAGGAAGGGGATTGTTGTGAATGTTCAGTACAGTTGTGGGTCATTTATTGTGAAATAAATGTGCCAGTAATCAGACTTTACTCTGTGTGTGTGTCTCAGACTTGTTACAGTATTATTTTTGATGTTGTAGTGAATTGGCAACAGTTACATAGAGTTTGGCACAATATCCTACCTGATTATGTTTTCCTTCTTTTTCTTCCTCTTCTACGACCACTTTGAATATTGCTATTATGGTGGTACATCATAAGCATTAGTGTAAGAAAACTACAAAACATCTTCATGAGTGCTACAGCTTGGGCTGTCCTGAAGTCGTGATGTCATGTTTTCTCAAATGTAAACCTTCACTCCTAGCTGGGAGTAGGTGTGGGACATTTCATACCTACTTCTCATATCCTACTCTGAGGCAGAGCAAATTCTTAAACTAGTCAGATTTTAGTGCAATTCCTAGGAGTAATTCTTGACTAATACAGCCCCTAATCTGTCCAGCAGAGCCTCATCTTAGCCTGACTAGGCCCCTAAAGCTAATCGTAGGCTTCAGCCAGAGCAGGCCCAAAAAATGGGGAGTTGAGTGCTACCAATTAGTGGGTTACTTGTTAACAGTCGTTATGTTGTTGCTAGGTAAGGTCAACTGTAGTGTGCAACATGTGACATCACTGTGCACTTTCTGGTGGTCCAAGATTGGATTTTCCCAAAAGACTTTTGCATTCATTCGCTGTTATTTTTGCATTGCTGACTACAAATACTTTTTGCCCTGCTTTTTGACTACAATTTACTGTTTTGATTCTGGTCATGCGTTTCTTTTTATTTTCTGGTTACCAAACTGTCCAGCACCATTTCCTAACTGCGACTCATCCTGTGCACTATTTTGGTTCAGACTCTTGGCTTGAAAGTTTTGACTTGGAGTCATCTACTGATTTCAATTTCTCTCAAAGCTGCTGTCACCTCAAGCAGTCTGTGCAGTGGCATCCCAGATCATTTGTCACTTTGAAAATGTAGCTTTTTGTTTAGTGCTTTGTTATTTTGATTATTGCTTAAATTTTTCTATTTTAATTTTGGTTTAAACATTCCCATTACAACAAAAGATTTGACTTCCCGGGTTATGAACCATTTCTAGTTAGGCATTTACTTGTCTTCTGGTCCTAAAACAACCCCTTGTGGCCTTTCTCAGTGAATTCACACGTGACATAACACTAGGCTAGAATTCACTCTTGTAGCCCCTGGTGTTCCCCTACCTACAGGACTAAGTCATGGAGACAGACTCATAACCAACCATTCCCCATAGAGGGTTAACCCTGTCCCTCTCCTCTTGTGGAGTTATTAAGGAGACCACTGGCTCCCCAGGCTTGCCTCAAATTAATCTTGGGCATAGACTGACATTTTTATAAAATCGTGGTCAAGTGATTTCTCCCACTTCACAATGGAGTCATCAGTTGTGTCTGTGCTTGAACTGTATGATCATTCTTGGTTTGAATGACATGCTACAATGTGGGTGCTCAGATTGTATGTGTACGTGGCCTCAATGGACTTTGAAATAAACTTTTACCTGTTCAAAAAAATCAATTCAGCTTCTCAAAATATCAACACAGAAAAGAGCTGCACTGCTGACTCTTGCTGTACTAAACTCTGAAACTTCAAAGAAAAGAAAAATGGATAACTGGATATGATAATGGTTGGGAAGGTGTGGACAATACGGTCTTTCTATTTTATGAAGATATTTGGGGGGATGTTATCTGTGTAATTCACCATTGTGTGTTGATTTTAGGCTCTTCCAGTAAACGTTTCCTGTGGTGCTTTTGCCAGTGGCAATACTCAATGCACCACGTCCAGCCACTATTAAAATACATAACTGTGGTCTTCAGTGTCAATATCATTGTCATCTGGTCAACCCGTTGAAGTAACTGACCTTTTAAGTTATGGCATTTATTGCTTTTCATGTTGTAATATAGAGGGATTATATGAAAAGACTGTCTTGATCTTCTGTGGTTATTATTGTTGTTGCCATGAGCAACCTCCTCTGCAGTCGCTGCACAATGAACTTTGGGAAATTTGATGCTGACATGAGAAATTCATCTTATGAGACTGCTCATACTATAAGACAGTGGATGTGATGTGACAGGAATTCTTCCTTCTCTTTTGGCACACTTCGTTGTGTTGCAGATTTCATTTTAAACTGATACATGTACCATTTTTGCCCATCAATCTGCACTCAATAACTCATAATAATAAAGTGAATACATTTTTACAGGTATTATGAATCAAGAAATGAAATAAGCAATTCCTAGAAGTATTCAGACCCTTTGCTGTGGCACTCCATATTGTGCTCAGATCCCTCCTCTTTGCTTTACTTCTACTTGAGATGTGTCTAGAACTTGACTGAAGTCCACCTGTGTCAAACTGAACTGATTTGGCATCATTTAGACATCCATACTTGTGTATCTGTGTATAAACAGGTCATATAAAACAAAACGTCAGGACAAAAAACAAACTATGAAGTCCAAAGAACTCAGTGTAGACCCCCACCATCAAATTATGGTGATAAGGCACAGATCAGGGCAAAGCAAGGCAAAACCATTTCTAATGTTTTGAGTGTTCCAGGAACACAGTGGCCTCAGTGATTGTTAAATGGAAGAAGTTTGGAAATACCAGGACTCTTCTGAGAGATGGCCATTTGACCAAACTGAGTAACAGAGCAAGAATGGCCTTTTTCAGGGAGGTGACTATGAACCCAGTGGTCACTCGGAAAGACCTTCAGAGGTTCAGAAGGATTCCCATCTCAGCAGCACTCCATCAATGAGGTGTTTATGGTGGAGTGACTAGATAGATGGATAGAGTGAAAGTAAGAAGTAAAAGGCTTACGACAGCCTTATGACTCTAAGAGCTGAGGAAAAAGATTCTCTGGTTCAATGAGACAAAAATGGAACTCCAAGTACTATGTCTGTCAAAGATTTCCTGCCTCATATAATCACTACAGTAAAGCATGGCCTATGGGGTTGCAGAGGCAAGGGAACTTGTCAGATTTAAGAGAGGGATGAACGTAACAAAATACTGAAAGGTACTTGAAGAAAACCTGTTCCAGAGCAGACATGACCTCATTGATTGGGGTGATAGTAAATGTTTCAGCACAACCATGACCTGAAGCATACAGCCAAGACAGCATGGGTGACTTCATTGACAAGTCATTGTCATTGAGTGGCCTAGCCACAGTCCAGACTTAAACCCCATATAACATGTGTGGCGAGACCTGAAAATGGTCGTTTACAGATGCTTCCCATTTGATCCAACAGAGCAGTGAGAGGATCTGACAGAAAGAATGGGATAAACTGACTGAATCCAAGTGTGTAAATCTTGTAAAGGGATACCAAGAAAACCTGAAGTTGTGTGAGTAGTTGCTACTAAAGGGGCTTGTACAAAGTACTGAATTAGAGATCTGATTAATTCTTTGATCATTAATACATTTGCAAACCTATTGGAAGACATGTTTTCACTTTTCATTATCGGTTATGAAGTGTACACAGAGGGACAAACATTGTAAATATATATATTGAAAATGAATACATTAACACAATAAAGTGTGCAGAAAGTGAAGGGGTCCTAATACTTTCTGAATACACTGTTCTTGCAGTCACCAAGTTTCACTTTCATTTGGTCAAAATAAAACTCAGGAAGGACAGTGAAAGGCAAAAGTTTTCTCTTTTTAAGGCAACTGTGAATGCAGTGAATATACTTCGGGAAAAAAAAAATGAAAAGTCCACAAGTCCAGAATGAATGTGAGCCCAGCAATAAGTTTAGTGCCGCTGCCCCCTGGTCAGCCAAGTAGACCAGAGCCTGGAAAGTGCCTGGCTGGCTTCAGTGGAAGGTAGTCTTCACATCTTCCTGGCGCAGGGAAACACATTTAATGATTGGCTTTGTTTCTGCTATGCAAGCGGCCAAAACTATTCATGAATGTATGGTCTGTGCCTACTGTTGTGACACCGTCAATTAAAGTCTGCACAGTGCAGGGCCGTCCAAGGAAGTCATTTCACAGTTCATGAGAAATCAAGAGCGAGCAGATTTCAAAAATGTTTCCAGTGCTGTTACTCAGAGTAGTTCGGTGAAGGGGGCACGCACGGCATTGCTCCGCCACATCTACTGATTGGGCACTCAGCCAACCATACCGATTGATTAGTGACATGTTGTATTAGCTGTGAGATACACCCGAACACCACCAGACAGAGACCACGTCTTTATAAAAGCACACACGTTTATTTTCAATACACACAGTCCTGCACAGCACGCAGTGCTCCCAGCACCAATCACCCCAAATACAGGCCTTTCTCTTACTGTCAGTGGGCCGCCTTTTCCTTTCTTCACAGGAACTTCATCCTGCTCCCACTTCCAACTCTAACTCCCTGATTGTAGGGAAGCGGCCCCTTTAATTCCCACCCAGATGTGCTCCAGTTGTCTGATGACACTCTTCTGGCAGCACTTCCTGGTGTGGTGGAAGTGCCGCCCTTGCACCCGGAAGCACTCCGAGTGTCCCTGGAAGGATCTTCCTCCATCTTCTCGGGTGTGGCGGAAGTAAATGTTTCCCGGGCTCCATGAGGCTCGGGGTGCCCCCTGACGGTGGCCACGGGACCTAATGGGCTTGAGTCTCCTTGCTCCTTTCCCATGGTCCCCTCAAGATCCAGGGCGGTTGGCCCCTCGTGGCTCGGGGAACGTATATGCCACCTCCCGGTCCTTCCAAGTGTCCCGGCTAGGTCTGTTCCCCAGCCTCCTGTGACATAGCTTAAGACATTTTGTCAAGCCGTGCAAATAAGAAAAAAATGAAAAAAGGCTTTCCTTTGTGTGGTTTTGGTTCATTTCACAAGTAAGCCACTGATTAAAACGTTTATTTTTCTTCTAATTGTGTGCCTTACCTAGAAAGCCTTAATAGCTGGGCTGATTCTTTGAAAGGTGCTATATAAGTTAAGCCTATTTGTACTATAACAGTGCCCTCTTCAGGTTTATTCCAGGCTTGTATTTTTTTAAAAAATGGGTTAGGCTGTGACTGCACTTGACAGTGGAGAAAGCAGATGGATCATTTAAAAAACAGGGAGGGATGTGTCTTTTCTTATATCATCGTGAACAGATTTGTCTGACGGCAGACTTGCACCACCTCTATCTAATGGATCTGGGATTTATTGCTGTACAGACCAGACTTATCACCCGGGAGCAGCTCTCTCCACACAACCCAGCTACGTCAGGGCCTTTGGCCTGTGTCCACTTTTTACTTTCTCACAATATTCTGAAGTCGAGACACGCTAATTTGCTTGAACTTGAATTTTAACATGAAGGGGTCATCTGTATTTATTTATAATGTGTAAGCAGAATTCTGGGAATTTATTTTTATATTATGTTTTAGATTTAATGGCTAAGCATGTCCTGAATGTCAAGTATTTGTCTTTTGGGCCTTTCTGAGCTATATTTACGTGTAGACTGGCTGTGACACTTGGTTCATTTAGCTTGACAAAAGAGCAGATGTTAGCCCCTCACTTCTTGTAACCTTCTCATCTAGTTTACTAAATATTGTGCTTATCTACTCCGACAGACTGGCAGGCCTTGCAGGGTTAGTTGAGCTGGAGAGACTACAACTCACCACTATCCTCTGATGAAGAAAATTAACTCTAAACACAAATGGATGGATTTGTTGCATATCAGCACTTTCATCTGTAACACTTTATGTCCCTTTTGCAGAAACTGTGTTTAGAGCTTTGACAGGATGCCTGTGGTGTTAGCCAGGTGTCAATGGGCCAGAGAGAATGCCATCATCATCATTTCTACAACCGGACATGAAGAACGTTGAATAATGTACATGATTACATAAGAAATGAGACAATAAGAGTGATCATCCAATCATACTGGACTTCATACAAAAACCAAGGGTGCGCTTGATTGGAAATTTATGTCAAGTGAAAGAAATTCAATTCCAGTACATTTTCCTCTGTAGATTTTGACCAACACAATGTAAAATCCAATGTGACACACCTAAGAAAAATTCAGCAAAAAGAAATACACTTAAGAAACCAAGGAGTAACTGTCAATCGAAAATATTATAAGACCGCAATGTATGACTTCTGTGACCTAGTGGCACCCACCACAATGTCCCTGTAACACTAGGGACCTCAATGTCTCTTGTCAACAATGCAAGGATAGTCCTTTACATGCATTAATTTCAAAGCACATTGGTGAAAAGAAAAGTCTCAGGGAAGTATCAAATGGTTTTTCCACCTCCCTTCTCAGAATGGAGGAAACTTCTGAATTAGAATCACAGGGTCAGATGTGGTTCTCAAACAAGAACACACATCCTAGGACAACTCACTGAAACTCTTGTAGTAAACAGCGGAGAAATCCATCAATGAATAAGCTCCGCCCACAGGGGGGTATTCTTCTTAAAACTCCACCCTCAATTTCCTCCAGTCTGTGCACTTTAAACCTTTAGGTTTGCAGTGTGCCATTTCAATTCATGTGCTGTACTGGACAAATATGTAAAATAACAATGGAAAAGCCGGGAGAGAGAAAAAGAAACTGAACAAACAATCTGACCCCTGAGAGAAAAGAGAAAGGGGAAGCTATTGTTATCAATTCAGGGGTTCAGTATCTGAAGCTTACTGATTAATGTACAGTTGCATCACTACATGGCATAACTGTAGTCTGTAAATACAACATGTAAATTCTATATGCTGTATGCTCTATGTTAAAGTGCTGCAACCATATTCAGGTCTGGCATGTTTAGCATTTCAGTTTAGACTGTAATGTTAACTTCCTTCAGTTATTCATTTAGATGTTGGGTGCTGTGCAGCCTCATCTGTGGTTCTGCTGAAGTCGCGCCACTGCTGTTAGACACAATAACAGTTTCAGGCGTACTGAAGACTGAAAATGACATCCCTTGCGGTCTTCTTTAACTCACTTTTACATTTACATGTTTTTGCTAAGCAGGTGCTTTTATCCAAAGTTTTTTAAAAAAGAGGTCCACATAATTGAGTAAAAATAACTCTGAGGGACTGTTTGGGAAACAAGTGTTACAGGACAAGAGTACAAATTGATCAATAGAGGCGAAGAGCTCAGTACAAAATACTGACACTGTGGTACTGCCTAGGTTATAAAACCTAACGCGCAATGTCAGACAGAACTTCACCAAAGAAGAGTCTTCAAACACTTCTTGGAACACATTTTGAATATGGGTTGGCAGCTCATTCTGCAAGCTAGTCTGGATTGAGATTTGATGCCATGTAAAGTTTGCATCACCAGACGCCATTCATCAGCAGTCTGAGTGCGTGAGAAGGAGCATAGGACCTCAGAAGTGTCTTGTTATATAGGTACTGACTCATTGACTACTTTGTAGGTGAACATCAAGGATTTGAATTTAATACCTGCTGAAACATGCAGCCAATATAGTAGTCTGAAAAGAGGAGTGACAGCAGCCCACATCAGCTAGTTGAACACGGGATGTGTGCTGCTTCATTTGGAATCTCTGTAGGCACCTGGTGACACATTCTGGTACTCCTGCTACCGGAGAGTCACAGTAGTCCAGAAATGACTAGACCAAAGCCTGGACCAGGATTTGTGCTGCATATTCTGTGAGAAATGGTCTGAGCTTGTGGATATTATATACAGTGAAACTGTTGTTAATCCCATGAACCTACCGGTGGCAGGTTTGTGAATTAGCTCACGCCCACCTCCTTGTAGGCTATTTAGGCTACAAAAAAACTTTAGAGCGGATTAGGCTCAGATTTTATTGGCCGGGAATTAACTTGGAGGTTTGCCATTTTTGTATTTCTTGTCCAGAATGTCAATTGCGGCAAATTCCTAGGAGGGACCGTGCTCCTCTCGTTCCCCTTCCCTTAATTGTTGTCCCCTTTGAAGGTAACAGGGTCGATATTGTAGGACCCTTGGAGCCCTCAGCCCAAGGACATAAATATATATTAGTCCTTGTGGATTATGCGACCCGATATCCGGAAACTGTTCCCTTGCGCTCAGCTACATCTAAAGCAATCGCATGGGAACTAGTAGGAGTATTTGCGCGTGTCTGTATTCCTAAAGAAGTCCTAACGGACCAAGGAACACCTTTTACCTCGGAGACATTCAGGGAAACAGCCAGGTTACTGAAAATAAAGCACTTAAAGACCGCGGTGTACCATCCTCAAACCGACAGTCTAATGGAGAGATTTAATCAGACTCTCAAGCAGATGCTTCGCAAGGTGGTCAGCGGGGATGGGAGGAATTGGGATCAACAACTCCGCCTCATTCTCTTTGCCTATTGGGAAGTCCCACAAGCCTCTACGGGGTTCTCTCCTTTTGTATTGTTATACGGACAACAACCCCGAGGTATATTGGATATTTTGAAAGAAGGTTGGGAAGGAGAGGTTCTTCCCTCTACAAATATTTTGGAATATATCACATAGTTATGTGATAGATTTGGGAAAATCCAACCTATTTTAAAAAGTCATATGGAAGAGGCACAAACAGCATAGGCCCGTTATTACAATCGTGGCACATCACTCTGAGAATTCCAGCCGGGGGATCGTGTCATGGTATTAGTTCCCACCTCCCATTCTAAATTGCTCACCCATTGGCAAGGCCCTTATGAAATTAAGGAGAGAAAAGGATTGGTCAACTATTTGGTGAAACAAACCAATCGTAGACCAAGTGAGCAGGTTTATCATGTGAACTTGCTGAAGCCTTAAAATAGGTCGGATTTTCCCAAATCTATATATTCCAAAATATTTGTAGAGGGAAGAGCCTCTCCTTCCCAACCTTCTTTCAAAATATCCAATATACTTCGGGGTTGTCGTCCATATAATAATTCGAAAGGAGAGAACCCCGTAGAGGCTTATGGGACTTCCCTTATAGGCAAAGAGAACGAGGCGGAGAAGTTGATCCCAATTCCTCCCATCCCCGCTGACCACCTTGTGAAGCATCTGCTTGAGAGTCTGATTAAATCTCTCCGCTAGACCGTCAGTTTGATGATGGTACACTGCGGTCTTTAAGTGCTTTATTTTCAGTAACTTGGCTGTTTCCCTGAATGTCTCCATGGTAAAAGGTGTTCCTTGGTCCGTTAGGACTTCTTTAGGAATACCGACACGCGCAAATACTCCTACTAGTTCCCGTGCGATTGTTTTAGATGTAGCTGAGCGCAAGGGAACAGTTTCCGGATATCGGGTTGCATAATCCACAAGGACTAATATATATTTATGTCCTTGGGCTGAGGGCTCCAAGGGTCCTACAATATCGACCCTGATACGTTCAAAGGGGACATCAATTAAGGGAAGGGGAACGAGAGGAGCACGGTCCCTCCTAGGAATTTGCCGCAATTGACATTCTGGACAAGAAATACAAAAACGGCGAACCCCCTCGTTAATTCCCAGCCAATAAAATCTGAGCCTAATCCGCTATAAAGTTTTTTTGGAGCCTAAATAGCCTCCAAGGAGGTGGGCGTGAGCTAATTCACAAACCTGCCGCTGGTAGGTTCGTGGGATTAACAACAGTTTCACTGTATATAATATCCACAAGCTCAGACCATTTCTCACAGAATATGCAGCACAAATCCTGGTCCAGACTTTGGTCTAGTCATTTCTGGACTACTGTGACTCTCCGGTAGAAGGAGTACCAGAATGTGTCACCAAGTGCCTACAGAGATTCCAAATGAAGCAGCACACATCTCATGTTCAACTAGCTGATGTGGGCTGCTGTCACTCCTCTTTTCAGACCACTATATTGGCTGCATGTTTAAGCAGGTATTAAATTCAAATCCTTGATGTTCACCTACAAAGTAGTCAATGAGTCAGTACCTATATAACAAGACACTTCTGAGGTCCTATGCTCCTTCTCACGCACTCAGACTGCTGATGAATGGCGTCTGGTGATGCAAACTTTACATGGCATCAAATCTCAATCCAGACTAGCTTGCAGAATGAGCTGCCAACCCATATTCAAAATGTGTTCCAAGAAGTGTTTGAAGACTCTTCTTTGGTGAAGTTCTGTCTGACATTGTTAGGTTTTGTAACTTAGGCAGTGCCACAGTGTCAGTATTTTGTACTGAGCTCTTCGCCTCTATTGATCAATTTGTACTCTTGTCCTGTAACACTTGTTTCCCAAACAGTCCCTCAGAGTTATTTTTACTCAATTATGTGGACCTCTTTTTTAAGAAATTTTGGGTAAAAGCACCTGCTTAGCAAAAACATGTAAATGTAAAAGTGAGTTAAAGAAGACCACAAGGGATGTCATTTTCAGTCCTCAGTACGTCTGAAACTGTTATTGTGCCTAACAGCAGTGGCACGACTTCAGCAGAACCACAGATGAGGCTGCACAGCACCCAGCATCTAAATGAATAACTGAAGGAAGTTAACATTACAGTCTAAACTGAAATGCTAAACATGCCAGACCTGAATATGGTTGCAGCACTTTAACATAGAGTATACAGCATATAAATTTTACATGCTGTATTTACAGACTACAGTTATACCATGTAGTGATGCAACTGTACATTAATCAGTAAGCTTCAGATACTGAACCCCTGAATTGATAACAATAGCTTCCCCTTTCTCTTTTCTCTCAGGGGTCAGATTGTTTGTTCAGTTTCTTTTTCTCTCTCCCGGCTTTTCCATTGTTATTGTACATACTTGTCCAGTACAGCACATGAACTGAAATGGCACACTGCAACCCTAAAGTTTTAAAGTGCACAGACTGGAGGAAATTGAGGGTGGAGTTTTAGGAAGAATGCCCCCCCTGTGGGCGGAGCTTATTCAGTGATGGATTTCTCCGCTGTTTACTACAAACATTTTAGTGAGTTTTCCCAGGATGTGTGTTCTTGTTTGAGAACCACATCTGGCCCTGTGATTCTAACTCAGAAGTTTCCTCCATTCTGAGGAGGGAGCTGGAAAAACCGTTTGATACTTCCCTGAGACTTTTCTTTTCACCAATGTGCTTTGAAATTAATGCATGTAAAGCACTATCCTTGTATTGTTGACAAGAGACATTGAGGTCCCTAGTGTTACAGGGACATTGTGGTGGGTGTCAGTAGGTCACAGAAGTCATACATTGCGGTCTTATAATATTTTCGAATGAGGGCTATTTCAGATGCTTCTTCAACAGTTACTCCTTGGTTTCTTAAGTGTATTTCTTTTTGCTGAAGTTTTCTTAGGTGCGTCACATTGGATTTTACATCGTGTTGGTCAAAATCTATAGAGTAAAATTTACTGGAATTGAATTTCTTCCACTTGACATAAATGTCCAAACAAGCACACCCTTGGTTTTTGTATCAAGTCCAGTACGATTGGATGGTCACTCTTATTGTCTCATTTCTTATGTAATCATGTATATTATTCAACGTTCTTTATGTCCACTCAGCCCTGCTCGTTCTTTGCTCACATAGACACCCTTAATTTCGGTGAGGAATTAACTTATAGACAAAGACAGGAGCTGAAATCAGCTATCCTATCCGTCTCAGAGGTGGTGAGTGAAAAACCCAGAAGGACCTCTCTGATTGCGCACGCCATAGTGACTGAACCAGGGGTTATAGTCCGGGAGCACCCCTATAGACTTCTTGAGGCAAAGAAAACAGAAGTGGACCTGGAAATCAAGCGGATGCTGGAACTAGGAGTGATTGAGGAAAGTTATAGTCCCTGGTCCAGCCCAATTGTCTTGGTTAGTAAGCCTGACGGCAGTTGGAAGTTTTGCAATGACTTCCGTCTGCTTAACCAGGTCTCCCTTTTTGATGCTTATCCCATGCCTCGCGTGGATGACATCCTCAAGAGACTTGGACAAGCTGAATTTTTGACCACGCTTGACATGACAAAGGGGTACTGGCAGATTTCTTTAACGGACTCCGCGAAGGTCAAGATTGCATTTAGCACTGCTAGCGGACACTGGCAGTATTGTGTTCTTCCATTCAGGTTACATGGGGCTCCTGCGACTGCGAGGGGGGCTGAAAACACCCTAAAGAGACACCGTTGCTCCTCCGAAACCACCTCTTAAACGGTGATACAATCGGAAACAAATAGTTTTTTTTACCTCCTCTTTGCTCAATTAGCTGCTGGCTTGCTGCTGCTGCCGTGCCACATGATCTGCATCTCGCACAGCGCTTCGAAAATTTAAAAGCCTGTACAGCAGCTGTCCTTTTGTCTCACTGCCTTGTCTCTCTTCTCTCCCAGACATCCTCTGCTCCTGTTGGGGTTCCCACTCCCGAGGTGCCCCTATGAAGAGGAAGATTTTCTATTCTTTTAATTGAGAGATGGAACTGTCCCCTCCAACTACACATGGAGCTCGACTCACTCCTGAAAGAGACTTATGTTTGTTTGAAGTGTTTGAATAATGTTTCTGTCTCTAAAATCTCCTGTGTATCTGTGCAACTCTGTGACCCAAGCATGACAGCGTATGTGGATTTCACTTTCACCAAACAACAAATCTTTTAATTTTCATGGATACGCCTCTTCATTGGGATGAAACACTACTTTTCCCTGATGGCAACATAAAGTAGATGATCTACAAGTCTCTTAAAGTTTAAATTCGAACAATATATTCAATCTCTTTTTGCTGTTCCGTTATTTCTCTGAGTAATAATTAGTGTTTGTTTGCGCTAATACGATCTTTACTGTCATTTTTTTGAAACTCTCGAATTGTAATACTTTCATTATCTCTAACTTGCTCTGCATGTGTACCGTGGCAATGTTTTTGAATTCTTTATGACATTCTACTTTGTCATCTACTCTTTGTCTTTTATTTCCAGCCCCGGGCGTAGTTAAATCTCTTGACGCAAAGTCTCGTCTCTATTATAATAGAGAGATACAGAGAGAGAGAGACTCTATCTATCTATCTATCTATCTATCTATCTATCTATCTATCTATCTATCTATCTATCTATCTATCTATCTAAATACTGCGGTTGGGCTAGGTGTCAAATAAATGGTGCTAGAACCTTGATCTTAATCAAAAGCTTATGATCTGAAATAGAATATTCAAAATATTTTAGGCAGCGAAAACCTGGTGGTCAAAACAGCTTACTGTAAATAAAGCACAGTCCCTGCCAGCCCATCTGTTGATAATCCCCCAGGGCACGGTCCATGCATGTTCAGAAACCCCAAACAAGTGTAAGTTCATACATTTGTAAATGATAGATGGAGAGTTTACATTGTAGGTCTGCCTGTTTAACTTGAGACTAAATTGATTTAGTGTCCACAGTACGAACAGTTACAACTGGTTTCATTTTTTGTAATATCCCATTAAAGTGTGTTTGTTTATTGTTGTGTATTCTTAACTGTTACTCTGTATTCTTGTTTATTGCTGGAGGACCAGCAGCATAAGATTTTCATTGTACTGCTTACATATGACAATAAAGCTGAAGTTGAAGCTGACTGATCAAAAATTCACATGCAAACGTGACTAACTCAGCCGGTTTCTTCATTGATGCTCTACAGATTGTTAAGCAAAACACCAGCACCAACAAAAGTATAAAAGTAACCTGAGCAGGACAGGAAGGGGATCAAGTTGAAAAAAAAAAATGAAGGAAGAGAAACCGAGGGCAACGAGAGCAGGGCTGGGTGGTTGGACCAGTGCCATTATGAATAGGCATTGCAGTCAAGGAAGCCCTGCTGTGGATTGGGGGTAATGGCACTCCCAGGGAGATCAACTGTGCTGAGCTGTTGGAGCATTGGAGATCTGGGCACTCAGATGCCTGCCAACATTCAAAGGAAGGTGGCAGGATTCTGGAGCTGGGCTGGCTCATCGTTGGTCACTATGGATGCCAAAGGATGGTGGTCGGGAAGGAAGCCAAAAGAAGGTTGACTGTAATTGCTGGGGGTCTTGGTTGTGTTGAATAGACCTGTGTGGATGAACAAGTGAGTTGAGCACTGGGCATTATCAAGGGATGGCCCTGTTCGTGAGTTTATTCCTGATTTTATCCCTTTATGGAAGGATTATTTATTGATTGGTTTAGTCTTTTGCCCTTTACTGTTTAATTTGTATTGTTTATGGGTTGTTTATTTAATGAGCTGCACTGCACTTTTGAAAATCATGTGATTCATTTGAATAAAACTGCACAGTGCACTTTGCACTAGTCTATCCTGATCAAAATGACCCGGATTCAAGAAACAGATGCCGATGTTGCGGGCAACAAGGGCATCACAAGGAAGGATGCCTGTATCTGATGAGCATTTCTATCTTCACCTCTTGATACAACTGTTTTTTCCCGACTACTTAAGTTTCCCGTCGTGCTTCAAAGACGTGCTTGTTGGTTTCACTGGTTGCTCTCAGTAGGACTGGTGGGAGTCTGCATGAGTGGTTTTGGTCCAATGCTGCTGGGATGAACTTAAGCTCCTCTGAAACCGTTAAACAGATAAAGATATTTCAATTAATTAATAAAAAATAAATCTAACATGTAACAAGTTCATGAGTAGTACATCTCAGGCTCAGCACTTACATACTGTAAATATAAACAGATTGAAGTGAAAGTGAAAAGTAATCCTTAAGGCGTATCCAGCATGATATTGGGTGGACTACAGCTTCATGTGACTCTAAAATGAAAAATAGATGGATGACACCACAGTGCAAAACACCCTAGACAGAATAGACGCCTGTTAACTATAAAATTAAAAGTTTTATTGGACACAAGTGCACGGAAAGATAAACACAATATAACACAAAATATGCCTAGCAACACCAATTAGGCCTTGCTACAGCAACAAAGTGATAGGTGCTGCTGCCCCAAAGAGTCCTGCACTCGCTTTTTAACATGTTCTCACCACATCCACAGGGTTTTACCAACTGATACTCCGGTTTCCTCCCTTATTCCTAAGACAGTGATCAGCATGGTGGCACAGCTACTACCTCACAGCCAGGGTTCACGTCCTGGGTCCTCCCTGTGTGGAGTTTGCATAATCTTCCTGTGTCCACGTAGATTTCCTCCCACAATCCAAACATAAGCTGGCTTGGTTGATTGTGCGTATGTGTGTGAGTGTCTGTGTATGTGTTCAACCTGGTGTCCTGACTTGGGAATTGTTTGTGCCTTATGCCCTGTGCTCACTGGGATAAGCTCTGGGCCCCATTGACGTTGCTCAGGATTAAGTGGGCTTAGAAAATGGTAGAGTATCCCAAAGACATGCAGGTTAAACCCTATTTGTAGAGCAGAAGGTGTGGTAAAGTAATTTTTGTCGCATGACCTCGCTACACCCAAGCTAAGATTAGCAAGCCCTAGTTCAAGATACAGCCTTTCAGAAACAGACCTGGATCAGATGGGCGAAAGTACAGACTCCTCGGGACCATGGCCCGCTACATTGTCGCCAGCTGAGAGTGAAAAGGGGAGCGAAGGTGCGATTGTGAGTGCAGATCTCGATAGCTCGCCGATCGGAGAAGATCACCTGAAACTGGAAAAGACCTTGAAGTCTGCGGCTTCAATCACTCCACGCAAGCCGGGAGCAGTGGGGACACCGGCTACAGTAGAGTCTGCTGCTTCATCTACGGTACAAGAAAGCACAATTGAATTGTCTAAACTGCAGGTGATGCTCGCTGAGCTCATGCAAGATATAAAGAAAAGCGAGAAGGCTAATGAGGAAGCAAGGGTGAAGGCAAATGAAAAAATGAGACAGGAGGTGAGACAGGAGTTGAAACAGGCAAATGAATGGCTGCGACAGGAATTCGAACAGGCAAACGAAACGCAGCGGCTGGAATTGCAACAGGCTAATGAAAGGCTGCAACAGGCAAATGAAAGGCTGCAACAAGAGATGCAACTTGAGCTGCAGCAGGTGCTGGGTAAAATTGAAGAGCGCATTCAGGAAAACTCGGTTAAACTGAGCACGCTTACTGATCAATTGGAGGATCTCAAGGAGACATTCACGACTCGGATTGAAATAATCGAGAATTTAGCTGCCAGTGCCGAGGAAAAAGCAGTAAATGTCAGCTCTGAATGCAAAAAACTCGGAGACAGACTGGCTGCTTTGGAAGATGGAAGCAGAAGGTATAATGTCAGAATTGAAGGTCTGCCTGAGAATTGAGAAAGTTCAAACTGTGAAATTCGCTGCTGAACTTTTTTCTAAAATAATCGGGGACGACTTTAAAGCAGAATCTGAGATAGCAGCGGCTTACCGCGTACGCGGATCAAACACCGTGAGACCCAGACCCAGATCTTTTATAATTCGTTTTGAAAGATTATCATTTAAGCTAGAGGTGATGGCACTCCTCAGAAACAATGAAGATATTATATATGAAAATAACCACATTCGATTCTTCCCTGACTTCTCTCCAGCAACAGCTACTAAACGCGCAGCCTTCTACAACATTAAACAGCGGTTGTGGCAAGCCAGCGTCAAATACAGCCTCTTGTATCTGGCAAAACTGAAAGTGGAATGGCAATGTCAATTCTATGTCTTCGCTAGCAAGGAAGCAGAAAAGGAATTAAGAAAGCTGATCCCGGGACTATTCTGATACATAATAGTGAGTCATGGCGGTTAATGATAAAGCAAGGATTAATAATCTACTGTTTGATCTATTTGTTTAAAATACGGGTTTTTATCAGCATACTGTATATTCTCATTATTACTTAGTATTACTAGGGCGCTATCTGTTTATGTTTTATTGTGCTTAATTACTTTTTCTTTCTTCTCTTTTTTCTTTTTTTTAGCTAATTATTTCATCTCTACCCTAAACGAGACTGTTCAATATCATACCCTTGGTTTATTGTTATTGCTACTACTGCATTAAGACTTGTTATGCTTATTCTGGACACATTTTTAACACCATCCCCCGGGTTTATTATATGGGTGTATCATCTTAATGCACTAAAATTGCTGAAGAGTATATATATATTTTAAGTGCAAAACTCTTGTGCAAAAACTTGGGGAGGCAAAAAGGGAGGGTGGAGGTTTAAGGGGGGGAGAGAAAGAGAGCAGGCTTGATCTATACCTAATCTATCCTCTTAATCTTTATAATTATAACTACCAACGTAATAATAAGCTGCATGGCAACAACTCTTGGGGAAATAGGAAATTAAGGCCTAAACTGTCTCACTTCCAGTTAAGACAATAAAATGACATCAAAAACTCAGAATCAGTATCTCCATGATGGGACAGTTAACTTCGTAAGCTGGAATGTTAAAGGCCTGAATCACAAATTAAAGAGAAAGAAAGTATTCTCTCACCTAACAAGTCTAAATGCTAAAATAGTATTTTTACAGGAGACCCACTTACTAAGCAAAGATCAGTTCCGGCTGCAAAAAGACTGAACTGGCCAAATGTTCCATTCTAGTTTTACGAAGAAAACTAGAGGTGTGGGAATTCTCATACATAGAACAGTACCATTTGTAGCATCAGATGTAGTATTGGATCCTGAAGGGAGATATGTAATGGTCATGGGAGACTTATCTAACTGTAAAATGATTTTGATAAATGTTTATGCACCTAATGTTGATGATAAGGAATTTATACAAAATTTATTTGCATCCATTCCCAATCTGAACACTCATAAAGTTATAATGGCTGGGGACTTTAATTGTGTTCTAAATCCACTTTTTGATAGGACTTCCTCCACAGGGGGAACAGCATCTAACACCGCAAAGATAATTACAAAGTTTATAACTGATCACAACTTATCAGATCCCTGGAGGTTTTTAAACCCAAATTCAAGAACATATTCTTTCTACTCACCAGTACATCATTGCTACTCAAGGATTGATTACTTCTTTATAGACAATAACTTCTTGCCTAAGATTAAATCTTGTAAATACGATGCTATTGTTATTTCGGACCATGCACCTATGATCTTGGAGCTGAAATTACTAAGCCCCATACACTCACCCCGCAGATGGCCTCAACCGCTTCTATTAGCTGACGAGAATTGTACTGAATTTATATCCAAACAAATCAAATTCTTTCTAGAGACAAATACATCCCCTGAGATCTCTGCAGGAATACTCTGGGAAACTCTTAAGGCCTTCTTAAGAGGACAGATTATCTCATATCTTTCCCACAGAAATAAATCCGAAGCCAAGAAAGTAGCAGAGATACAAGCGCAATTACTAAAATAGATGAAGAACATGCCAGACTACCAAGCGAGACTCTACATAGGAGGAGGCAGGCTCTACATTCAGAATTAAACCTCTTGACAACTAAAGAAACTGAACAACTAATTTACAAATCCAGACATCATTATTATGAACATGGAGAAAGCTAATAAGCTTTTAGCTCAACAAATTCACAAGCAAGAAGTGCGTAGCGCAATCTCGGTAATCACTAACACGAACGGAGATAAAATCATCGAACACAAAAATATAATGCACACTTTCAGAGACTACTATAAATCCCTATATACTACTGAGTTTAAAGAAGACAATATACAATCTAATGCATTTCTGGATACATTACAGATACCACAAATAGACGCTTTTAGTGTGGAGGAACTTGATAAACCTCTGCATTATCAGAATTACTAGATGCTATAAAGTCACTCCAAGGTGGAAAAGCAGCAGGCCCTGATGGCTACCCTGCAGAGTTTTACAAGAAATTCTCCGCTCAGCTAGCTCCCTCCTATTAGCAACATTTACAGAAGCCAGAGATAACCAATCTCTTCCACAAACCTTTCGCCAAGCACTAATCACTGTCTTTCCAAAACAAAATAAGGACTTATTACAATGTGCATCATACAGACCAATTTCACTTCTGAATAACGACGTTAAAATACTCTCTAAAATCATAGCTAGAAGGATGGAGAAAGTGCTCCCCTGTAATATCACAAGACCAAACTGGATTTATTAGGGGCCGACACTTATCTTCAAATCTTCGACGCCTGTTTAATGTAATATACTCACCAACTAAATCAAACACCCCAGAAATATTATTATCATTGGATGCAGAAAAAGCATTCAACATGATTGAATGGAAATACCTTTTTACTACATTGGAGAAGTTTGGGTTTGGCCCGAACATTTGTGCATGGATTAAATTACTGTATACTAACCCAGAAGCTTCAGTTTGCATCAATAACATTTGCTCAGACTACTTTAAACTAGAACGTGGCACTAGACAAGGATGCCCTTGTCACCACTGCTGTTTGCATTGCCATTGAACCACTGGCAATACATTGTCGAAATACTGATCAGATAAAGGGGATTAGCAGAGAAGGACTGGAACAGAAAATCTCATTATATGCAGATGACATGGTACTGTATATATCGGACCCAGAAAATTCTGTGCCTGCAGTCTTAGCAGCACTCACAGAATTTCAAAAGCTCTCTGGTCTCAGAATTAATCTGAATAAAAGTGTACTCTTTCCAGTGAATTCTCAAGCATATAATATTAGATTAGACACCCTACCTTTTATCATTGCAGAACAGTTTAAATACCTAGGGGTAAACATCACAAGTAAACATAAATTTTCAACGTCTGCATGGAAAAAATTAAACAAGACTTGCATAGATGGTCAACCCTTCATCTCACACTAGCTGGAAGAATTAACACTGTTAAGATGAATATTCTTCCTAAGCTCCTTTTTATTTCAAAACATCCAATATACATTAATAAATCATTCTTTAAGCAATTAGATTCAACAATAACCTCATTTATTTGGAATTCAAAACATCCACGCATCAAAAGAGCGACCCTACAAAGACAAAAGGCAGAAGGCGGCATGGCTCTACCTAACTTCCAGTTTTATTACTGGGCAGCAAATATACAGGCGATAAGAACCTGGACACAAATAGAAGAACATACACAGGCTTGGACCGCAATAGAAGTAAAATCCTGCAGTACTTCTTTGTATTCCTTGCTTTGTGCTCCAATAAACACACGTTATCGGCAATACACTAATAACCCAATTGTGCTCCACTCACTTAGAATCTGGAACCAATGTAGAAAGCATTTTAAGACGGAGAAGCTTCTATCTGTGGCACCTGCAAGAAACCACCTCTTTCAACCTTCACAAACATATGCAGTTTTAATATCTGGAAAAATTTGGAATTAACTTGCTTAGAGATCTTTATATAGACAACGTCTTTGCATCCTATGAACAATTACATTCCAAATTTAACATTCCAGCTACACATTTCTTTCACTATCTTCAAATCAGGAACTTTGTTAAACAGAACCTTCCAGATTTTCCTCATCTTGCACCCTCATCCATGCTGGAAAAAATATTGCTCAATCTCAAGGACTTAGACTCCATCTCTACAATATATAAAATCATTTTACAATCCCTTCCTTTCAAAGATCCAAGAGGACACTGGGAAAAGATCTCTCAATTAATATATCAGAAAGGAGTGGAAAGTAGCAATGCAGAGAATTCACTCGAGCTCCATATGCGCAAAGCATACAATTATACAACTCAAAATTATATATCGAGCACATCTGTCTCGACTAAAACTCTCCAAAATGTTTCCAGGGCATGATCCAACCTGTGAGCGTTGCAACCAAGTCCCAGCCTCACTAGGTCACATGTTCTGGGCCTGCACCAAATTAACATTATTCTGGACAAAAATTTTTAATTACCTCTCAGACAGCCTTGGACTCACAATCCCTCCTAACCCATTAACAGCTGTGTTTGGGGTTCTTCCAGAGGGGCTTAAAGTGGAGAAAGACAAACAAATTGTGATTGCATTCACTACACTGTTGGCACGCAGACTTATTCTGATAAACTGGAAGAACCCAAACTCTCCTCTTTTAAGTCAGTGGGAAACTGATGTGTTATATTATTTGAAATTGGAAAAATCAAATACTCAGTTAGAGGATCTGTACAGACTTTTTCAAAACATGGCAGGATCTAATCAGTAATATTTTAAAATAAGTTTATAAAGCACAGAGAATTTATTAATTTAGATATGTTTACAAGCCTTAAATTTCACGCCATTTGGCTTGCTCTCTCTCTCGGGGTGGGGATCGATCTGTTCTTAACTCAATTTCTCTTTTTGTAAAAACTTGATTGCTTTGTATGGATTGCAATAAAACTTGAATAAGGTTGGAAGCATGCGATGATAGCACGTTGCCACACAAACCACACGATGAACCATCTGGACTGGGACCTGAGTGCAGCGGGTGACACCATAGTACCACACTGGAAAAGTGTGAGTTTTTTTTATGGTGGCTGGAGTACCAATCTTGCCACTAACCCCAAGTTTCCATTTAGGAAAAAGCAATCCGTAAAAAGTCACTTGACATAAATGATTTGGACAGGACTAAAATTCCAAAGCTGCTCTGGTAATAATTACTTTACCAGACCGCCTGGTGTATATCTAATCCTGTCCAAATAGGACTTTAGCGAAACTGGAGGTTCAGAATCTGCCCTGTGTGATTGTGAGTGTGCTGGGAAGGCCTTCTGGTGGAATGGCAGCACGTTTAGCGTTATTTTAGGTTACCAGAAAAGGTCCAACTCACTTGCTACCCAGAATTAAATTAAGCAGTTTGGAATGTTGTTTTGTTATCTTTCTACCACAGTTTGAAAAAGAGGTAGAAAATGTGTAGGCAAAAAAAAATAATTTTATAAAACCCAGCATATGCAGATTTATACATAACTTACCCTTTTATAAGTCACAATCACCTTATAAATGTGTGTTCATAAACATACAGTGATGCCAATCACCATTATACATATGCAATTATGATGCTGCACATGTTCATTGGCTGGCAGAACAGCCTCCATCCTGACGTATCGAGACTCTGCATTCAAGGGTATCTGGCTCTGCTCCACAACTGAGCGCACAATCATGTGAGGCATTATAATGCCACTCCTCTTCTGGGGGTCCCAGAAAGGGACAAAGTGACAGCATCTGAATGTGTTGCCGCTATCACTTGGCACATGTAATGACATGATTGCCGTTACAAAAAATAGGACACTGAGGGTTCAGCCACCTTACCATCAAACCAGACCCACGTACGACACTGTCATGTCTGTCAAAGCTACTTAGATTCAAAATAAATTAATTATGGGTTGACCCATACCAGTAAACCACAACATTTGTCAGCCTCATCTTGACATCACACATGACTTATACGTTAATGGAATGTAAAAGCAGCTTCATTCTGGCTAAATGCCCTTTTTTAAATATGAGTGCATTAAAGAGCTCCAATTACGTTAGGAGAATCGAACTCTGCTACACATTGCCTCTTTATGTTGCACAAACTTATGTCTATTGTATGTACACCCATAGCATATGAAAACTGTTGGTAGTGCCTCATCAGTGGGTTAATAGCTTTCAGCATAGCAGACATGATGGAGTGAAGGTGGGCTGAGAAATTCCTGACCTGTCGGCCAGTTTCCCAAGAGGTGACAACAGGGAGCAGATATAAACAGATAATAAAACCAAAGAAGTTCTTCAGTGCAAACTCACAGCATTGGCCCTCTTAAAAGGGAACCAAAATACATGCTGTATATCATCATATACTCTACATCACTTTTCAGGTGTAATTATGTTTGTCACGTTAACATACATTATAATAACAGCTTGGTGATCTTAATTATATAATACTAGCTGTGTAAGCCCGTGCTGTAAAAAGCCTGGGCTCCTAGAAACCATTGATTCTGGCACTTCAATCAATCAATCACATTGGTTGTGAATTAGCAGCTAAGCGAAGTTCTCTCTCCTTGGAGGTTTCGTTTTGTCGATGTGCTCGCCTAACTTGTGTATAGAAAGGGCTAAGCAAGTTTCTCTTTTCTCAACGGTTTCTCTTTGGCAGGCCAGACAGACAGACACACACACTTCCACGCATAGACATTTACATACAAGATTATCCTCTTTAATAAAACCCCTGTGTGCATCCTGGTGTCTGTGTGTGTGTGTCTTCTGGTAATGTGCACATGTGTGCGGCACGCTGCAATGCGTATGGCACCGTGGACGCACAGACACTGGAAGCTGGGCACACTGTGAATGGTGTAGCCATTGCCGTGCATGATAAGCAAATAAAGGACATCATTGCTGGGGAGACCGTTGACACACACACACTGGAAGCTGGGCATACAGTGAATGGCGTAGCCGTGCATGATAAGCAAATAAAGGACATCATTGCTGGGGAGAGTGCTGATAGGGTATTCACGGCCGCGCACATAAAATCTTTTGCTGGGGAGATGCCACACATACTGCCTCGTGCATGTTTACTAACTAACTATCTACTAACAACATGCCACCCAAAAAAAAGGACACATCAAGTAGGACAAAAGACACATACACTCAAATCGTATATAAGCAACATCTCCTGGAACAAAGGTCAGCTCAGCAAGTAAACATCAACAAAAGAAAGGCTGAAAGACAAAGAAAAATACAAGCAAATAGATCGATTGAAGAAAAAGAAAATGAGCGTCAGAATATTCCCCATATTGATTTGGCTCCATCCTCTACTAATTTACCCTTTACCTTAAGAAGGTGACAATTTCCAGTTACATTAGCCTTTGCCATAACAATTAAAGCTCAAGGGCAAACCTTAGAAAAAGTTGGCATTTACTTGCAAGAACCAGTATTCAGCCACGGTCAGTTATATGTTGCATTATCAAGAGTTAGAAGTTTTACAGATGTTGTCAACGTTGTAGGTGGTCCTGAACAAGGCAAACTGTTGCCAAACTCAGACAAAGTATTTACAAAAAATGTTGTCTATAATGAAATTTTATAGAAAAATTTCATGAGGTGAAAAAATAAAAACTTTTTCCTAAATATCTTCTTCAGATATTGCGTATTACAGTTTGTTACAAAGTTTTACACTAAGATAATATTAATTATACTTAATGTATTGTCATATACGTTTCTGTTTTTTTTTAATATTATTTTACTTTAGGCTTCTTGAAAAAATATTTTTAACAAAAAAAAATTAAGACAACAAACAGAATAAGGTCAAGGTCCCTTGATATTTAATATAGACTGTTCCTACTAATGTTTACGCAATACTGTTCTAGCGCCCGTTATTGTAACGGGCTTAATGTCTAGTTATATATATAATCATTCATATCACCAAACTGTTATTGTAACATATTATAATTGTGTTCTAATAATGCGTATTAGTCATCATTTAGCTGGTTTCGCTGTATTTCCCAGCTTTATTGAGGGTGTCACCATTTCCAGTTTTGTTGAAATGCTGCATACAGATGGCTCAGAGTTGCCATAAATAAACACACGTTCGTCCTTCAAGTTTTCTTTCATAAATCCCAGCATTTGCGTGGGAGTTGTATACACACTTTGCAAGCCTCTTTTTTTGTGCTTACAAGTTTTTTAAATGACGCCTTAGAACACTACATTCGTCAACCAAAATCAAAGTTGATAACCACGCAAGGTCCTAATTGCCTAAGTATATTTATTATTAGCTGAATGTACACTAATTGTTTAAGTTCTCAAATCCAAAAACTTGGCCGTTGTCATCTTAAGTGGGCTATGGCACAGTGACATCATGCAACATCTGCAACTACAGGGTAGGAACAGGACCATTGAGTTTAATCTGTTGGAAAACTGACAAAATGGCAGCACCCATTAGCAAAAATCAAATATAAAATTGTGGCATGAAAAGATCAATAAAATAATGATATATTAGCATGTCAATTAAAATGTGATTAAAAAGACAAATAAGCGATCAAAAAGACAATTAAAATGTTAGGTTATACTGTAAAAATTGTTGAATATAAATTGAGGGTCTTTATGCTTGAACTAGAACTATAACTATAGCACTAGTGAGACCGCATCTGGAGTACTGTGTACAATTCTGGTCACCACAGTACAAGAAAGTCATAGCAGCAGTGGAAGTTGTGCAAAAGAGAGCAACCAGGTGCTTCATGGGACTTAGGGACATGTCCCACTCAGACAAACTCAGAGAATTAAACTTGTTTAGTCTCCAAGGAGATTACATTTAGACCTAATCCAAAAATTCTAAATTTTCAAAGACATTGATAAAGTAGATCCAGAATTGTTTTAACTAAACAGTGAATCCCATACTTGAGGACACCAGTGAAAATTAAGGGGCAGTGCATTTAGAACTGAAGCCAGAAAGCACTTCTTAACTCAGAGTTATGGGAATCTGCAACAAACCACCAAGACAAGGAGCTGAACCAGAAACCAGGTTCCTCTGGATGACATACTGAGACAGCTTAGCTATTAGATAAACAAACAAGCCTGATGGACTGAATGGTCTCCTCTCATTTGTCAAAATTCTTACGTTCTTAGGTTGAGAGGATTTCTACAATAAGCAACCATCAGTCAGTTTTTTTCAATTGTTATAGTCCACAGTGATGACACAGAAAGTGGGAAAACACACAGAAGGGCTTACGAGAACTGAGCCATGTGAATGCTCAAAAGCTAAACAAACCCATCAAGAGAGAGCAAGAGAGGAGGGGGAGGAGGAGGTTGAAATACTTCAACACATCGCCAAATATGTGAGGCAGCACTGGTGTTGGAAGGCTCCCTAAAATCAAAATATGACATAAAGGAATTTTCTCGTAAATTTGTGCACTCAACAGATCTGGCCGAAGCCCTCCCACTTTGTCAGTGATTGGATTTATTAACAGAAAAGCCATAGCCAAGCCTTTTATAATATTTACATAGAGTAGCTGTGTGGCATGTTGGCACAGTGGGCAGAGCTACTGCCTCACAATCCTTTCTTTAGCCTAATCACTGCCAGTGCATGTGTATCCACACTTATTATTCTTTTTTTTCCTCCAGGTGCTCCTCTGATACCCTGTGCCTATGGCCATGGTACAATCAAACTCTTGGGCATCTTGTAGTTTTTGAACCAAGCTTATTAGGAAGATAATGATGAGCATAGACAATTATAGTAATAGTACCGATCAAAAATGGTCATTTATTATTAAGACCAGCACAGTACCTTTTGTTAAATGTCAATGTGCACATTCTTTATTTGAAGCATTGTTCTTAATTTATATAAAGAGAAAATCAAATCATCTTAAAATACTTAAGAAAAGTCCCAAATTCAGTTCTTTAATCTTGACCCAATAACATCTCCTCATTGACATCTTCCCTTGATCCAAGACACACCTCCACTCCCGTTGTAATCTAGGAGCCCTGACCAGGGGCCTCATGTATAACGCCATGCGTAGAACTCGCACTATAACATGGCGTAAGCACAAAAGCCGAAATGTGCTTACGCACAAAAATCCAGATGCAGGAATCTGTGCGCACTCCAACTTCCACGTCCTTCCGTTACATAAATCCCGATCAGCGTGAAAACTAACGCTCGTGCACACGCATTATGTAACGCCCCAAATCCTCCCAGAATTACGCCTATTTGAATATGGAAATCAATATAAATCGCCCTTAAGCGCAGCCTTCTGTGAAAAGACAATGGGAAAAGCACGGGGAAAATATAAGAATTTCAGCGAATACCAAGTGGAGGCAAAGGAAGAACATACTATTTGTTCAAATAAACCGTGGTATAATCAACAAAATGAAGTTGATCGAGTGACATAGCGTGTTGGAGAAACTTGAAAGCTCACATTCACAAAATCGCACAGTGCCGGAAATAAAAAAGAAGTCACATATCAAAGTTGCCGTGAAAAGAAGAGTTGTAAGCCCACTGTCTGAGCGTCATATGAAAGCTTATTAGGGTACAGAGAAAAAAGGCACACGGTGGGGAAAAAGCACGAAATGTCAACTTTAATCTCGAATTTTCCACTTTAATCACGTAGTTTATTTTGTCATTTAGTAGAACATTATAAACTTCATCTTAAAATCGTTTAATTAACCAGTTTCTCAAAATTACATCGTAATTAAAGTAGCACGTTAAATGCTTTGATTTGTATTTGATCTTCTACTCGTATGTGATCTATGTGTGTGAATCACTACTTGCTTCTTAAACTGGCTCTCTTCCTCCAACTGGACACAGAGTCCATTACATTTGTGATATTACAGCTCTCTGAATAACTAAAATACTGAGATGTATACGTGATGTCATTTTCATGATGATAGGAGCTAAAGCACATTATTAAACATGTTTCATGAGCCTCGTGCTCATGACAAGCATTTATCTTTTGTCGAAATGTGTCGCCATGCTTTTAGCTGTGTTGTTATTTTCTCTTCTGTTTTATATTCAATATATATTGGTGGCCCAAGAGTCCTTGCTTTTCTTTCCCCAAGTCACTGATCGCCACACAATCAGCTCTGTAATAGAAGTTAAGCCATCTGTAAGCTTAGCGCCGATTCTTCAAAACGTTTAAAGAACATTGAAATATCTTCGTAGTACATGTTTAATTATTCTATCCTTCACGACACTCCCAGTGAAGAATATAGATTATTTAAATGAAGTTAAAGTTTTATGTGTATAATTTAACAAACATATTTTGCTGCATTTCACCTTAAAAATGATATCGTCATCATATGTAAATACGCGCTTTATAAAGTGGCCCAGGTTGTGAGATATTATAACTGTAGTGCAAGTTTACAGTGGGGTGATTGTACTTATAAGTACAAACAGTTCTACAAGGAGCAATTGATTGAGTGCATTTAAAGTTCTTGGGATTAAACTGTTTCTGAACCGCAAGCTCTGTACAGGAAAGGCTTTAAAACATTTTGCAGTGGCTGAGACATCGTGTCCTTAAAGCTGTCTACCGATAATTCTCTTTCCGATCAGCTGCTGCTGTGATTCACACTCAGATACAGTGATATAAATACTCCGAGTCGTGCAGTGAGAGCAATATGGAAAAAGATGATCCGCTGTGGCAACTCCTAACAGGAGGAGCTGAAAGAAGAAGAAGAAGAAGAAGAAGAAGAAGTGAGAGTAACAACGCTAAAGCAGTTATGGTATTTGGAATACTATGGCTGTTCCCTGGACCATTATATTCTTACGAGTTAATTACAATCAGATGCATTACACTAATAAACAATATGCGGTTAGTTTCTGTGTATTTATAAAGCTGCGTCATGAAAATAATGAGTAATCACACAAGAACAGTATATTGCTTTGACGCTGGGTGCCGCCAGTTTGCAAAACCGAGCGGAGAACTTGCGTACGACAAGGCATGAGGTACCGTGGAAAAGTGCGTGGCTTTACGCCAAGTGTAGGTTTTATACATCGCGATTTGAACGTGGAAAAGTTCTTACGCAACATTTCTGTGCGTACGCACCGTTTATACATGAGGCCCCAGGTGTATTTCTGATGCCTTTCTGCACCTAAACCCTTTTACCCAGCTCTCCCCATTCACAGATCCTCTGACACCAGTCTGTCCCTTCTGCACAGCACTACTCAAATCCGCTAGGTGTCCTAATCTTCCCTGCTTCCTTTAAATCTTTAAAGCAGGTCTGCTATCGATCTGACACACAGACTTTCCAACATCCACTATTTCCTTTTGCACTGCACCACAGGGGTGGAGTTGCCATCCCACACTTTCATGCTCCATCTGGTCCTGTTCAGTGGGTCACTATTGATCTGCAGCAAGTAAGAACAAAAACATTTCTTGTTCATTCTTTTCTGTTCTTCATCTGTAAAACACTTGTGCCTTAAATAGGTTCCCCAAGGTATCTTAATTTCATGCAACCACCCCATAATTACATTATCAGCCTAATTACCCTGCACACAAATCTCATCAGGACACTGCTGCCACACATTATCACTGCAGTATCTCTTTTGTGCCCACTTAACACCTTAATGTTTCAGCAGTCTCTCTTCTCCGCCTCTACCATGCAGCCAACGAGCTTTCACCTCTCCAGCTGTGAATGTTTATTCTCTACGCTTATCCAAAGAGAACCCCAACCTCCCACACACTCCACTGCCACTGCATAAATGATCCACCATTCTGCACGTCACCACTAAGGTTAGTGCACACACTTTTAACTACCCGTGCCCTCCTCTACACCAGGGGTGTCAAACTCCAGGCCTGGTGGGCCGCTGTGGCTACAGGTTTTCATTCTAACCCTTTTCCTAATCAGTGACCAGTTTTCACTGCTAATTAACTTCTTTTCCCTTCATTTTAATATCCCTGTTTTTAAGGATTTAGTGCTCTGAATTGATTCTTTCATTCATGAAAGCCAAACAGAAATGAGACATGAAACAAGCCAACAGATGACCTGCTAAATTGGGGTTCACTCCAATCAGTTTCTTAATGATTAGCTGATTCTTACTGTTAATTAATCCCTTTATTTAATTCCATGTCTTGTTGCTGCTCTTATTCTGCCAGAGCACACATTTCCAAAACTGTTGATTTTTCTGTTTTGAACACCAATGTCAAAATGTTTGGTGACCTAAGTGATCAAACTTACTGAGCTCTTCACCTTTCTTTATTTTCAAATATTGTGTGATGGGCACAGGTTTGTTGGTCATGTGGTGGCTTGTTTTGTATCTCATTATTGTTTGGCTGTTAATTAAGGACAAAAAACAACAAAAGGGCCTGAGTCAAGTTAATTAAAATTAAGGCAAAAGAAGTTAATTGGCAGCCAAAACTGGTGACTAATTAAGATGGTTAGAACGAAAACCTTCAGCCCTATGGTACTCCAGGATCGGACTTCGACACCTGTGCCCTACACAAATAATTAAAATTCGAGCTAACATTTAGTGAATCTGTTGCGTGATTTGCCACAGCTCTGTCATACTTTATGACACACTGGCATCCAATGCCTGGTTGATGTGGCACAATGTGCCAGGGGACTGTGGTGAATCAGTGAAGTGCAGGTTTTCTTTTTAAAATTTGTGCAACTCAGATTCATGAGTGTAGGTGTACGTAGTGAATCTGTACAGCCATGGAGCGCCTAATCGGGGAATGGGATGGTTAAACATTCACATGCGAGAGAGATTAGCAGAGACATCTCTCATCAGTGGTGCTGTGGGCCGTTTAGGGCAGCATCTGCACTCGAAGGTATAAAGGATGCAGTATGGGTAGAAAGATGAAGAAAAAAAGGAAGGAAAGGTCAAAGCATACGCAAGAATCGGAAATAAAAAACCAATGAGCAAGTGACAGTGGGTACCAGTCAGAAGAAGCCCTGCGGAGTGTGTGAGGTGTGCCTTTCTGTGGAAGAGAGGATTAAACCTTCTGAGTGACAGGGAACGGGTGATCATTTAAGAAAGCTATCTGCAGTGACTGGCGGAGGTGGCAGAGCAGGAGCTGAGGTGTCTTTCACTGGCTGAACAGACCCAAAGAGAGAACAGGTATGAGACGGACAGAAAATGGGACACTGGTATAAGAAAGTTGGAAAAGGTCAGTTCTGCTTTTATTGCTGTTTTTAATGATTTAGTGGATTTTACTTATTTATTGGTTTTGCTGATTTTATCTTCTCCACTATTTTGCAGATTATTTTTGGGAATACTCACAGCATCTACTGAAGAATTTTATCTGCACCACTATACATTTTTGAACCTTCCTCTGTGTCCTCACTTGTCCTAGTCCATCCTTGGTTATGAACTACATGCACCGGAAAATGGAAGGTGCCCATGGGCTGCACCGTTGTCTACTCTCTTGTATCCCCATAGTTCTTCACAGATAAACTCTCAGCTAATCACTAATAGAATAAGCAGAATTGGAAATGGATGAATAAACAGACGTCTCCTATAGTAACACAATAACAAAGTCATGAAGGTCGTCTTGGGAATGGCCGACTCACAGGGCTGAAGTTGTTTTCTTTTGCTTTCATGCGTTTTATGGGTCACATACTGGGAATCATCATTAACAGATTTGAGTGCACTGCCTGTGTGAAACAAAAGCAAGCAGCCACGCACAGATCACAGCCTGAACTTTTCACAAATTCTCCTTGATTAAAAACATGACATTTTTACACAGCACTTACAAGAGGCTGGTGTGCAGCAAACAGTCCCAGCCTGAGATAAACAATTTGTGAACTAAACACTCCTAATCATAATCAGGCGAATGCCTCCAGCCATGCAGTCTGTGCCTTTTCTTTTCAATTTTATCACTTAAATTGAATTTATGGAAAGAAGTCAGTGAGGAAGCCAGTGCCAGAAGTTCTGAATGGGAATGGAATTTTATTTATGGACAGATTTATTCCGAGTCCCACAATGTCATATGGTTTATGTAATCAGGATGAACTTCAAAATCAGGATGGAAGTTCATATGGGGGATTTCTGTCTTAAATGTTTTGCAGGCACATTGATCTCTGAGCGGAGAGGGATTGTTAAAATGGTCACGTTATGTTGAGAATTTCTTTTGAAAAGGGGAGCAGTTGTTTTTTTTGGAAATCTTGTATTTCCCTGCTCTGCTTCCATAGTTACCTGTCATCAAAATATCCTCAGGAGAGGACAGAAACATTCATCTGGGTGCTTTGACTGCTCTTCTTAATCATCATCTGAGTAGAAACTGTAGCCTTGTGCTTCAAAGTACCAATATGACCCCAAAGTATCATTTTTTACAGGCTGGAAACAAAGGAAGGGAAACCCAGCAATGAACTCCACAGAGCTGACCTTTTTAAATGCAGGAGTGCAAGAGAAATCAGCTGGCCTGCTCTCCCCAGTCGATCACTCCACTCTGTTGGCTACTTCCACTTGGAGAGCCTTTAGCTGAACTTGTCTGACAGGCCTTTACACAGTGGCTGTGTGGTAGTATGCCTAGAATGGCTGCCACATGCTTGGAAGTAGCCGAGTTCAACTTCTGGCCTGATCCCTGCCTCTGTGCAGGTTGCTTATTCTCGTGAAATCTGAGTGGGCTTTCTCCTTTTTATTTTTCTCATGTCCCAGGGATGTGTGTTTGTGTCTGGTGATTGACTGGCATTCCATTCAGGCTTAGCTAAGCTGCTGGGACAGACTCCCACTTCCAAAAAACTTGCTTTGGGATTATGAGTGATTGGACAGACACTTACTGTAATCACATGATTACATGGTCAAGCAACTTAAATTGTCTGGCAGGAGATCTCTTACCACATCCAGGGCTACAGCCATAGTCGGGGTCATTTGAATTTTCAGTCTTCCAGTAGATCCTAGGGGAGCAATGGCTCTGACCCTTAATACTAGCTCAGGATTATTTGTTTGTTGTTTCCCTTCTTTACACTGAACAGAGCTCCACTATGTGCATCTGGACCAGAATGGAGTTGTTAGTTCTAAAGCCCTGTACCCATCACGTACCTTATATTGGCCTAACTATGAGCAATCCAGTAGTCATACCAATGCTGAGTGAGAAGTACACAGAAAATATGGCACAAAAGTAGACAGTTCTTTGTACAAATAAAATAAGGTGACATCATCAAATATTAAAACATCTAAAGTGATGATGTTAAGTGATTTCTGTGAAAAAATCACACAAGCAAGTCTGTCAAAAGTATAGTTCTCAAGTGTATGAATAAAGTTATAAAAAGAAAATGTTTCAAACAAACATGTCCAGGCTGCTCAAAGGGACACAGAGGACACTGCATGTTAAAAAAAATCCCTGTCCATTTACTTTCACATTCTTTTGGGATTTTTCAGGAAACAAAGGACTTCTTTCAAAAGAAAAATACCTCATGCAATGTCCAACTCCCCAGATTTATCCTCACATCTAAGTGCTCTAGTGGTTAACCATGAATAAGTGGACTCTTTCTCTTGTCCTTACTTAGGCCTTCCTGTTCTTATATACTCTTAAGATCCTTTCTTCCAATGGTGATGGACGCCTCACCCTGCGCCCCCCAAATACCTAATGCACCTCCACATAGGCTGCTGTACATGCCATAACCCGGAAGGAAGCCAATAAATCCTCGACCCACGAGCGCACTTGCTAGCACAGCCACGGACGTTCCTGATTACCCACTGGTAAGTCATCTCACTTATCTCTCTCTCTGGCCCATTTCTCTGACTGAAACAGCTTCACTACTTTTTAATCTTTCTCTCCAACTGGTGCCTCACACCTGGATGCCTCCTTATGTCCCACCTTGGTCATGTGAGGTAGCCCTCCACCGCTCTCCCTCCCTCACTACCACACAGCTGCCTTGCTTGCCAGAACTCTTTCTTATAATGCTCAGGGTAACCGCCCCCTTATAACAATTTAAACTAAACAAAAAGACTAAAAATATTTACACAAAAACTCAGTAACACCGCCTCCATAGTGCAACACACCACATTAGGTTAGAGGTATTTTTTTATTGTTTGTCTGTGCTTGCAAATTATTTTAAAATATAACATTGGAGGTTTGGCCCATAATCTCAGATACCAGGAAGTTTTTCTCTGGGTAGAAACATCATGGAAGCATGTAAACAATAGGCACTGGATTGCATTGCCTATGATAAACAATAATGGTGTCAGGGCAAGATGTGAACGAATTTCAACATCGATAAAAACAAGATGCTGGAGTGGTAGCAGCCCATCCGTAAGGAAAGATAGCTTATCCTTTAAATCTGGATGTTTCACAAAAAAGAAAGCTGAGACTTTCATAGGACACAAATACTCTTAAATCAAAACCTCACTTAGATATTAGCGTTTGCCTTGGTCTTAATGATGCTGAAGATTGGAATGCAATTAGTGATCCCTTAATGGTGACGGTGTTTGCATTGCATGAGAATATCGTGAGTGCAGCCGCAGCTTATTCCCAGTTCGCTTATTTATTTATTTATTTTTTACATTTCCCATGACTTGTAACCCAAAGCAAAGTGAAGTCATTGGTCTTCCTAGACATTTAGTTTACAGTGTTCCTGTTCCTTATTGTTCAATAAACAAGCCCATCATTGGGCTAAATTGTTATTCAGTATGTGTTTCAGTTCCTTATCTCTGTGATCACTACAATACTCTTAAGTTCAAATAGATGTTGAGGAAAGGGACATGTTCCTTTTATTTTTTAGTCCTGTATCTGCCTTCTTTGCTGTTAATTAACTAAAGCTGCATCGCAGAAATAGAGCAAGGTGGCAGACTGGTACACAATTACCTGAATGTGCATGATGATGTGACCATTTTAGCATTGCAAACAATACATATGTGTCATGAAAAGTGCCAGCTCTGCGTAACGTAGCTCAGAAGTACAAGGTGCCTTGGATTTTCTTTGCAGGGCGTCTCATTTGCTCTTTTCGATCTACATGCTTCCGTTAGGTCAGATTATCTTGGGGAACAACATGAGTTACCACAGCTATGCTGATGACACACAGCTGTATTTATTAATTGCACCCGATGACCCAGACGCTGATAATTCACTAACATAATGTCATACTTGCCTTTCTAATTGGATGAATAGTAATTTTCTCAAGCTAAATAAAGAGAAAATAGAAATTTTTAGTGATTGGCAATAATGGAGACAATGAGATTATTAGAAATAAACTTGATGCATTAGGATTAAAAGTCAAGACGGAGGTAAAGAACTTAGGGGTAACTGTTGACTGTAGCCTGAATTTTAAATCACATATTAGTCAGACCACTAGGACAGCATTTTTTCACCTAAGAAGCATAGCAAAAGTTAGACCTCTTATATCATTGAAAGATGCAGAGAAATTAGTTCACGCTTTTGTTTTCAGTCGACTAGATTACTGTAACACAATCCTCTCAGGACTACCCAAAAAAAACATAAATTGTTTGCAACCAGTGCAGAATGCAGCTGCTAGAATCCTAACTAGGAAAAGAAAATCCGAGCACATTTCTCCAGTTTTGATGTCACTACACTGGTTACCTGTGCCATTCAGAATTGACTTTAAAATACTGCTTATGGTTTACAAAGCCTTAAATAATTTTGCTCCATCTTATACAGTATATAAGAATGTCTGACACCTTATATTCCAAATCGTAACCTTAGATCCTCAAATGAGTGTCTACTTATAATTCCAAGAGCAAAACTTAAAAGAAGCAGTGAGGCGGCCTTCTGCTGTTATGCACCTAAAATCTGGAACATCCTGCCAATAGGAAATCGCCAGGCTAATACAGTGGAGCACTTTAAAAAACTGCTAAAAACACATTATTTTAACATGGCTTTCTGATAACTTCACCTTCATTTAATCCTGATACTCTGTATATTAAATTCATTATAATAACTATTCATGGTGGCTCTAAAATCTGTACTAACCCCTACTCTCTCTTCTTTTTCTTTTCCCGGTTTTCTGTGGTGGTGACCTGCACCACCACCACCTAATGAAAGCACCATGATGTCCCTACATTGATAGATTAAAAGCCAGAAGTCTGCATAACCATCATCATCAAGTCCTTCCAAGAGAACCCTAAATACAAAGAGGACTGTTTCATTTATTTAAGGTAGAATGCCCAGAGGGTGCTGGGCGGTCTCGTGGCCTGGAACCCCTGCAGATTTTATTTTTTCTCTCCAACTGTCTGCAGTTTTTTTTGTTTTTCTGTCATCCCTGGCCATCGGACCTTACTCTTATTCTATGTTAATTAGTGTTGTCTTATTCTAACTCTTACTTTGTCTTTTTTTCTCTTTTTTTCATCATGTAAAGCACTTTGAGCTACATTATTTGTCTGAAAATGTGCTATATAAATAAATGTTGTTGTTGTTGTTATCTGTGCATGATGTAACTTGTCTACTTAATACTCACATTTTTTATAAACTGTCAACATTCTACACAGTTTATTTTTTGTATATTTCATAGTCCACTGTTAGAAAAAGGCCACCCAAAAATTAAGAAAATCCCAACTCCATTAACCAGTAATTAAGTCCCAAAATAAGTCCTTATACCAAACAATCAAAGACAGAATTTTCAATGTCCAAAACTTACAATCCAAAATCCAAGACTGAGAGACGATCAACACAAGCAAGAGCTAAGTCCTCAGCAATAGGCACTGTGGGCAGTTCCACAGCTGGTGTGTCGGGGAAGCCCCCGCCTCTTGGGCTCAATATTCTTTTACATTAGCGTGTATTCACTTGGACTTACAGAAGAAGTCAACATAATTGAACAAACATCAGTCTGTGGAACTGTTTGTGAACAAGTGTTGCAGGACAAGATTACTAAATTGTTCATCACAAGTGAAGAGCTCTGAACCAAACAGAACACAGAACTAGTTAATCTTATCTTAGCTGCTAGAAACCTCACCTCAAAACTGCTTTCAATTAGATGGTTAATCACAGAACAAGAGAATCTTCTGGTGCTTCCTAAACACAATGAGGAGGGTCATTTTCAAATGGTTTGGATTGAGATTTGATGCCATGTAGATGGGGTATCAAAAGATGCTGTTCACAAGCAGACACAAGTGGGCAGGAATGAGCAC
Source organism: Polypterus senegalus (assembly GCF_016835505.1). NCBI lineage: Eukaryota > Metazoa > Chordata > Cladistia > Polypteriformes > Polypteridae > Polypterus > Polypterus senegalus. The sequence goes on along the minus strand of NC_053171.1, from coordinate 65,581,272 downwards.
GGGGCCTTGTGAGTTCTCCCATTTATTCAGATGCTGGGACGCTGACTACTCTGTAGGCAAGAATCAAGGCTTTGAACGGAATGTGTGGCATAACAGGGAATCTGTGACCAGAAAACAGGAGTGACATGCACTTGTCTCAGCTAGTTAAACACAGGATGTGCTGCTACATTTTGAATCATCTGCTGCAGCTTGGTAGCTCATGTAGCACTTCTGCTAGTAGAGAGTAGTCAGGGTGTGACAAGATCAAATCCTGGACCTGGAGTTAGTCAGATACGGTCTGATCCTATACTGTTGCAGTGTGGTCAGTGAAGGATAGTTGGTCATCAATCATCTCCCAATGGCCGCCTACCAACTTGGTGGGCATTAGCAATAATGAGCTTGGTTGAGCAGAGATGGGTTGATGAATAGACGATTTGCCTGGAATGACCTGCCTTTGCCAGGTTGAGCAGGATGTGACATTTCTTCTTCCAAGCTGAGATATCAGTGAGACAAGCCAAGATTGTGGCTGAAATTGTGAAGTTCTCTGAAGGGAACAATTACAGCTGAGTACCATCATCATCATCATAGAACTGATTTGAGAAACTAAGGGGCTGGATGATTGGGCCTGATGAGGTGTTGAATAGAGAGAAGAGGTTAAGACCCAGCACTGATGCTTAGGACATCCTCGTGATTGCTTGGACTCTCCCCTCATAAGGACATGTGGTATGATCTGCCTGAGAGATAGGACTGAAACCATTTGAAAGCAGTCTGAGTGATGCCGAGGTCTGAGATGGTGGCAAAACAAGAAAGATAATTAACAGAATTGGCCAATCAAAATTAACAACTAATGTAATACAAGTTAAAGTACAATAAAGTATAAAAGGACAAAGAAAATAACAATATAAACAAAGAGGAAAGTAACTAAGCCAATGGTGGGGCCCCAGTCAAACAAGCAAAGGTATGAAAATTGTGATAAAAAATTATATCAAAACAATGTTAAACAAAATAAGAACATATATTAACTATCACTGCCACTGTTAAAAAAAATAAAATAAAAAAAGCAGCAGCTTTCCCCACACAGACAGAGGAGTCACCAAATGAAAATAGATAGGAAACCATAAAACATGCAAGTGCAATGTTGTGTTTTGACAGGTCAGCTGGACTCCACCCTTGTGGAATTAAAATTCTTCTGGGAATGCCAGAAGCCCTTCACTTGTGTCCATATTAAGGTCTTTATGTGAGGAAGCTGTGCTGATGTTTACCTTCTAAGGTCATTATGCAGAAATTTAGACCTTTGACATTAAAATGTAATTTTAGAACATCATCAGTTTATCATTGAATTGGGAATTGCGGGCCCCATTTCCCAAGTCTCTTGTTAAAAGATGGAATTTTGATTAAAATGTGTGGGTGCTGTGAAGGTGGAGGGGTTTTCCAGAAATGTCATCAGTCCTGGTGGAATTCAGAGCTTCACTAGCCCACCATAAGGTCAGCTGAATAATAATGGAAGAGATTGACATAAAGTCCTTAAGCTATAGCCATGAGTCATTAGCTTTCCATTTGGCAGCATGTGGGAAGCCGTCTGGAGCAGTTCAGTGGGAATCCCAATGATGAGAGCAGTCCATTTTTGGCTAAGGCCCTCCAGCATTGACCTGTGGGAAAATGTTTAAATCAGTCTACACAGTGACTACGTTTGAATGGAATAGCTGTGACATGACATTTAAATCCAAAAAGAATCCAAAGAACTCAAAAATGTTGAAAAAAGTAATAAAGTACAAAATTATACAAGAAATAATTTAATTGGAAATTGCTATATAACAATAGCCTCCCTTAGGCTTGCACCTAAATGGTTAGGTCCAGCAGTAATCATAAAACAAACCAGTCCAGTTAATTTCCAAATTCAAAGGGGTATCGGCACGAACTCCAAGCTTGACACTATTCATGTGGCCAATATCAAGCCGTACTTCGGCCCTCCCTTGTCCAAGGTTTTGGGGGAATGTAGCGGGGCTACATAGTAGTAATAGTGTTGTCAGTGTTTGTACCATGTGTGTCTTGTTTCCACTGTCCCGTTTACTGTTTGTGTGTGTCAGTGAATGATGATGGAAGGAGACCACAGCCCCAAACCAGGAAAACACCGGTTTACAATCAATCAATTACATCTGTCACAGGACTATAAAAACAATCAAGAGGGAACAAAGAGGGAGAAGAGAGAGGAGAGAGACAAGGAGACTTTAATTTTGAACGACCACTAACCATCTGTACCTGCTGTATTCCACATCACGCATTTCCATCCAGTTTGTTTTTCATTCCACCGGACTTATTCCAATACCCTCATCACGAGAGACCCGGATTTCATCATCCACCACGTGCCAAGGATACACAGTGAGGCTGCTCCATTTTGTTCCGGGAATTACAAACACTCCATATATCGGTTAACCAGTCATCTGCATTCAGGACAATTGTTACTCGGACTCAAGTTCACGACCATTCATTTCCGTATATCATTCATTTTTGTTATTCGTGTTGCTTGTTATATGTTACAAGGGCAAGGGAGGGTTTGTTATATTCATATAGGTTGTTGTCATGTTGTTGCTTTGGTGGAGAGATATTTATGTATGTATGTATGTATGTATGTATGTATGTATGTATGTATGTATGTATGTATGTATGTTTTCTGATTGGTACCATTCAGGTCATAAAATGATTTCTTCAAAATGTCACATATGTCTGTTTCTTTTTTGCCCGATGCTGCTTTGACATTATGGACCAGAAAGCATGAGCTTATTCAGTGCGAACAGGAGCACATATGTGGCCAGTTGCTGAGTGCTACAATGTGCTTGACATGAACGCACATGTACTGTACAAGGCATGCATGGGTCCACTGAGAAAAGAGTGTTCTTTGCTCATCTTGCACAGGATCTTAGTCATCGCTTCTTACAAGAAAAGGTGATGGAAAAAGAAAAAGAGGATGTAACATCGACAAGCTTCTGTTCCAAGACCACCACTTCCCCCAGGAAAGCAAACTCAGTCAGTGTCAGGCACCTCTTCAGTGTAATAGAAACCACAGCATAGAGATAGAGGTGTGTACATTGCAACTGGTGTGCATGTCGTAAATGTCAGAAGGACGGTCCTTGGGTGTGCGGGAACTGTTAGCATTTGAACTTGATGATATCATATAGCGCAGAACTGACCTCTGTACTATTCTTTCCTCTGTATGTCCTGGAGTACAAAAGAAACACCACCATGCACCAAAATGTGGGGACAGGGCAATATTGAAAAAAAAAAGTGGTCACTGATTACAAGTGCAAGAAGGTATGTGAATAAATATGAATAATGTTGCATCCGTGCCACAATGTTTTCCTAAATGTACTATTACAGGTCATAAAATGAGTTATTCCAAATATCATATATACCTAAGTCTAAGCAGGAACACTCAATAAAAAAAAAGTGAGCTACGAAGAAGGCAGATTCATCAGCGTTTGTGTGTCAGCTTTTATCCCTCCAGATCAGAGAATTTCCAGTTTGATTGTCTCAAAACACCACTCACATCTACAGTTATTCCCAGTTTCAGATAAAAACTAACAGCGTCAGATCTGTATGTTGTATCGTGACTGTGACTAAGAGAATAAAAGTAAAAAAAAAAGGTAACTTTTACAAGTTCTATAAATTTACACCGGCTGTTACAGACACAAATCAAATGTATGTTTTTATTGTATAATATTAACAATAACAGTAGCTCACTACTCCAAATGGTAAATTTGGGGTGGAAATAGTTTCAAACTCACAACCTCTGGATTATAATTCAGCAATTCTTACCACTGCATCACAGAAGCTGTCGGATTATCCTTGTATCTTTTGTGAAAGTGTTCATTTGATATTTGGCCATCAGCCTTCACACATTATACAGTTCATGTCTACAGTTTGTTAATTATTACTAAAACATGAAAAATGTTTCTGTTTTAACAATGTGTTTACATACATTGTTGAAGGCACAGAACACATATGAAATTATTTCCTCTATACAACTCTAGGTGGCTCACTCCCAGATAATCAAGGCTGTAACTGGGAGAACTTCATGCCCGTTCTGTAGCGGTGGGGGGATGTTATAGCAGGCTGCTTGCTGCTAGGGCTTATCAACACATTTACAAGACAAAAGATGCTGACAGAGGGATTTAAGGTGGGCCGGTTTTACAAGTTTTTTAGTAGGCTTTGGTAATTCTACAGTAGTGTTAAAGAGGCTAGCAGGTACAGATATAAACCCTTGACACATATTTTTAGGAAGTCACTGCACACTGGTGAGATTCTGAAGGACTGTAAAATAGAAAATATTATCCTGTAGTAGACCCCTGCAAAATTGTGGTTCATCGTTCGCAGCTTTTTCCTTAGAACCTATCTAATAATTTTTAGCAGAAACTGCATTTATCTGTGGCAATACTGTACTCTAGAGAGAACAGGAAGCAACCGTAGAGGAAAACGTAGCTTGTGATGGTGAAAGTTGCCAATCTGAGAGTGTTGTAGCAGTGCTACTAGAATTTGAAACTGCAACTCCCAGCAGTCCCTGCAGTGGCTCTGATTGGTCTTCTGCTGAAGGTGCAGGGGCTGTTGGGGTCAAAGGATGTCAGCACAGCTTTTAAAAAGGGGGCCGGTGACCAAAAGAAAAAAAAAAGTGTTTGGAATTTGTGTTTCAAGTTCCTGTCTGTCTGCCTGTCTTCTGTTGGTTACCTGTACTTATTTGTTTTGTCCTTGGTTCATTTTGTGGTTGGCGTCTGGATTGTCTGCCATCTGCCTGCGTACACGAGTACTGTAAGTGGATTCCTGTGAAGAATGGAGAGCTCCTGATCCCATCCACCCATCATCACCATTTCAGGAACTACCGGTAGGACTATCTTTACATTCCCAATCAACATGCAGATCTCTGCACTATCTATCTTCATCATTACATTTCATCCGTTGTGGTTTTTCATGGACTTTACTGTGTGTGTTTTGTTTGTGCTTTGTTGTATTTAATGTATAATCGCCATAAGGCGAACAGGGGTGGTGTCAGTGTTTTCATTTATTTCATTTGTTTTCATTACATTTTTTAATTGTTGTTTGATTACCGGTTTGCTTTGTTTTTGTCTCTGTTTGTGAGTGTGTGCGAGTCGGGCCAAGGCTGGGTCCATCCCTGGAATCTCCACCATAAAAATAAATAAATCATCCTCCATCCATCTTCCCGACGGAGTGAATTTTAGCGGCACTGGACCACTACAACGTTATTCATTTCTCCTTGCTGCTGATTGACTGCTACCCTGTGACGCATCTCCAGCTGAGTATTCTCGTGTTTTCTGTTTTGTTCTTCTTAAAGCCCCAAGATTCTGCTGTTTTTTAGGGTATATTTAGGGCGTATTTAGGGTTTAAACTATAAAAGTAGGTGTTTTTAACCACATCCAAAATTTGTGGTTTTTCACAATTTGCAGGTGCTCTAAGAGTGTAACCCCGGGGTAATACAGGGCTGTACTGTATATTAAAAGGGTGACAGGACAGATCCATGCAACTATATGCCAGTATCCTTAACATGCATCACAGGAAAATTAATAGAAGGAATTATTAAGGATAAGATTGACCAACACCTGGCAAGGGCAGGAGTTATTCTGAACAGTCAGCATGGGTTCAGAAGAGGGAGGTTGAGTTTTACTAACATGCTGGAATTCTATGAGGAAGAAACAAAAGGATATGATCAAAGTGGAACATAAGTTATTATTTATCTGGACTTTCAGAAAGCATTTGATAAGGTGCCACATGAGAGGCTGGGCATCAAACTAAAAGAAGTGGGAGTTCAGGGTGATGTTTGTAGATGGGTGCAGAATTGTCTCAGACAGAGGAAGCAGAGGGTGATGGTGCGAGGAATGTCATCAGAACTGGTGGTGACCAGCAGGGGTCAGTGTGGGGGCCACTGGTATTTTTAATACATATAAATGATTTAGATAGGAATATAAGTAACAAGCTGGTTAAGTTTGCAGATGATACCAAGATAGCTGGATTGGCAGATAATTTGGAATCTGTTATATCATTACAGAATACAGGCTTAGGCAGATTTGTGGCAGATAAAATTTAATTCAGTAAATGTAAAGTATTACACATATGAAGTAAAAATGTTAGGTTTAAATATACAATGGGACGTCTGAAAATCGAGAGTACGCCTTATGAGGAGGATTTAGGAGTCACAGTGGAGTCTAAGCTATCGACTTCCAGATTAAAAAGGCTAACAGAATGTCAGGTTATATAGCACGATGTGTGGAGTACAAGTCACAGGAGGCTCTGCTTAAGCTTTATAACACACTGGTAAGGTCTCATCTGGAGTACTGTGTGCTGTTTTGGTCTCCCGGCTACATAAAGGACAGAGCAGTTCTAGAAAAGGTCCAGAGAAGAGCGACTAGGCTGATTCCAGGGCTACAGGGGATGAATTACGAAGAAAGATTAAAAGACTTTACAGTTTAAGCAAAAGAAGATTAAAATTATGAAGGCAAATAGTCCAGTAAATCAATACTGTTATTTTAAAGTGAGTTCATTATGAACATAGGAACATAGTTGGAAACTTAAGGGTAAATTTCATACAAACATTAGGAAGTTTTTCTTTACACAGAGAACCATAGACTCTTGGAATAAGCTAACAAGTAGTGTGGTAGACAGTAAGACTTTAGGGAATTTCAAAACTCAATTTGATGTGTTTTTAGAAAAATTAAGTGGATAGGACTGGTGAGCTTTGTTGGGCTGAAAGGCCTGTTCTCGTCCAGATTATTCTAACAATAAGGCCTACTTGGAAATTAAGTGAGCCATGCTGAGAATAAAGAGCCGTAGTTTCATCTAGTGAGAGGTATTGAGTGTTGTGGATGCCACCATATTTACATTATGTGATGTCAACAATGTGACAGTGTCATATATTTTGTAGCTAGGGATTGCGTTCCGCAGAGTTGTAACCTACAGGTAATTGCAGCAGTGGTGTTAAAAGGTTGCACAATTCTCTATATTCTCATTCAGGCTACGGATAACAAAACTTGCTTTATGCCTTTCTGAAGAATATATGTTTTTTGATCTCTGGTTTTCAGACTTTAGCTATGTTTATAGATTTTGATTTTTGGCTCTTTGTTTTGGTTTTGGCACTTTGGTTTTCTTGCTTTCCCAGTTTTGACCCTTTGGCTGTTTTTGTCTATTCTCCCAGTTTCCCATTTGAAAAATGTCAGCTTGTTGATTTAATAGACAGATGTGATCATGTGGGATTACACATGAGGTGTGTACCCCGATGTCCAGGCTAAAGTGCCCATCACTATTATATTTCAGTGATTCTTCTTGTGCTTTGTAAATTGCACTGCATTTTTACTATTCTTTGGGATTTTGTATCAGGGCTTTGTTTTGCATTGGATTGCCTTTTCAAGGCCACTCCTTTTTGCCTTTGTTTGCGCCACTACACTGCTTAAAATAACATTTTTCAGTATAAATCATTTTAAATATTTTACATGGCCCTCTATGTTACTAGCCTGGTTTTTTTAACAGTGTTTCACTCCTCCAGTGGGCATTTTTAGAACTATCCCTCTTACCTACTAGCTAATGTGTGAGGAATGTTCTGGTACAAAAATGGCTGCTGTGTTATCATTCCCGGATCTCCCAGTTCTGCCCCTTTTTCTTTTTTTCGTCTATTCTCCTAGTTGCCCATTTGAAACATGTCAGCTTGCTAACTTAACAGACAGGCATTGCCATTCAGTATTTCACAAACCCCAGGAACTGAATCCCAACATCACTTAAACATAAAAATACACAAAAGCAAACCACAAGGGTGAATCAAAGGAGAAGTCAGGGACAGAAGGAAGTCAAGACAAAAACAAAAGCTACAGTAGTGCTAGGCTTAGTTGGAGATTAACTACACTAAGAAGGTTTTATTTGAAGGACTTTATCCCTTGAGGGATAGCGCTACACTTACGGAGCCTCTATATTTAAGGTGGATATTCCGCATATGTCATTGATGAGCCACCCTCGATCACATGACATGTACTGCATGTCTCATAGGCAAACGTTGGTAAGAACCAAAATGAAGAATTAAACTTCGTCAAAGCAATAAAAATTAGATAAAAAATCACAAAATGAATTCTCCTTAATGAAAAAACTATCCTTCAGCACAATAAATGAACTTAATTTATGACAACAAGTAAAAAAGATGGGCCAAAAATGGTAAAGGATTCCAACAGGCAAAAAATTCTGAATCGTGACAAATACACAGCTCAGTGGTAGAGATTTGCCTGCAGTTCAGCCTGTCTATGATACAAATTCAATGAATATTTTCAATCTAAAGGACATTACTTTATATGTTTTTCCCTCTCCCTTGAGGCTTTGGTGGTCTTTCCTGGATCTCTCCCTTTGACTTCCTGTGCTGCCAATGAATTTAAAATGCAAGTTGTCATTCCCTACCTGCAGCATATCATTCTTCCTATGTTTTTTAGACCACAACAAGCTGAACAAAACCTTGATTTTCTGGCTGCACAAACCCCAATCCTGTTCCAGGATAACATGATGAATCGGCACTCGTGGGTCACTTAGCTAGAATATTTAGCTGTGGTTTGGACCTGCTGTTATACAAAATGGCCTAAAGGTGTTCCTATTGCTGATTAATTTGTTCTGTTTTCTCCTACTGTAATTTTGGTTTCAAAGGCAATTGGCAGCTGTACAGATCGAATCCTGTAGTGCAGAAAATCCATTAGTTTAAACCCAAGGTGTCACAAGGCAGAGGTGCCAAACATCCTGAAACCATGAATTCCACTGGCTGCCATTTTCACACTGGAAGTCTTCTTTTTTTATGCATTACCATAAATTTTCCTGTAATTATCTTAACAGCTATTATCAAGATAGACTTTCTCAAGCACGGAGCACTGATAGCTATCAGCTATTAGATTGCTTCCATATGCTTTTCTGTGGTTATGCAGTGAATGAAATACAGTAATGCTAGATCTGAAATATTCAGCTTAAAATATGGCTTTTCAGAAGTTCCACTTGTGTTGTCTAAATACTGTCCCCGTGGCCTAGCTTTGCATATGCAATTATGAAACGATAGAGAAATTAACTTCATACTGGCATACTATAATTTCATAAAAGAAATTCAAACCATCCATGCAAGTTGTGGAAGAAATTATTCTCCAGTCCTATACAGCAGTAATCATTTAGTCAGATTAGTTGTTAATAACACATGATTAAGTGATTATAAGTTGCAGCTATTACTCATAGCAAGTTAATGCTCACATATGCAATTATGTTTTTGCTTAGTTTATGGTATCCCAGTAGCAGGTACAATATGCAGCATTACATTCATTACTTGTTGAATCAGCCTTCCATTTTAATATCTGTAAAAGTTTGTTACCTGGTCCTTTATGTTAAGGTGACCATCCGTCCCCGTTTAACGGGGACAGTCCTCGTTTTCGGACAACTGTCCCCACTCAGAAACATGTCCTCGTTTTGTCCCCGGTTTAAGATTTCGTCCCCAGTTTGCACAGTGTTTTGACGGAGGTTATGCTTTACCACATTCTGCAACTTTGGCAAGAAATCACGTGATAAGCTTTCACTTTGTATGTAGTCTATGCTCCTCTAATTATGTCCCTGGATTGGCCCAAAAAATTCTGGGGTCTCATTTATCAAGCGTGCATTAAACAAGCTCTAAACTAGTGCGTATACCAACAGCCGTAAGCACAAGAAAGTTGGGAGTTATCAAACGTGAGTACGCACAGCTGTACGAAATGACTGATGATGAATCGCACTCCTTCTAAATTGTGTGTGTGCATAGTAATTTAAATTTGCATACAGAAACGCCCTCAAATTACCTTATTTGGCAAACAACCTTCCTTACAAAAACCCAATGCCGCCAGGGCACTATAGAACCGTTATCATAGATCCCGTGAAGAGAGGAAAGAAAAAAAACTTCACAGACAACGAAGTGAAAGTGCTTTTAAATGAGGTACAACGTAATAAGACAGTTTGTTTGCTGCTTTTTCAGGCGGAATGTCAAAGAAAAAAAAAAGACTTGGCGTGAGGACAGGTTACTAATGCGGTAAATGCCGTCTCACCTGTATGTAGACCTACTGCAGAAATCAAGAAAAAGTGGTTTGATTTGAAAGTGTCCTCTAAAAAAAGAATTGCAGCCCACAAAAGAGACCTCGTGCCACGGGAGGAGGCCAGAGTCTTATTTCAGTGTCACCATTGGATGACAAGATAGCGGCAATTATTGGTGAAACGTCAATGAGCGCAGTAATCTCCGATGGTGACACAGAAAGTGCAATACCATCAACTGCAGGAGAGGCCGATAGGTTAGAAGGTTTTCAAATGTTTGTGTTGCGATATATTATTCCTAGATAAATAACACTCACATTGCAAATGATTTGGATTGTTCATTTAACATTTATTTTATAGATCTGCCAGTTTTGCCAGGTCCTGCTCCGTCTGCCACTTCAGCACGTCTGATGCGTTTCGAGGCACGAGTCCTGACTGATGCGGTTCTGAAAACACAGGAGGAATTAGTGAGAGGCATTGCAAGCATAAAAGAGGAACTGCACCAAATCAAAGTGAACTTGAGGAACATTAATGATTCACTAAATGCATCATGCAAGTTCAATAAAAGCTCCAATTGATCTCACCATTTTCTCACAATTACTCCTTATTGTGAAACAGATTTAGAACCGTTCGATTATCCCTGCTCTTAGTTGCACGGCCACAGCATTTGGCATGGGGTCAAAATCTTCTGCCATGTGGCGATCTTCTTGTATCGGCATCTCATCCAGTGGTATACCGTTTTCAATGGCAATATTATGCAGCACACTGCATGTTTTAACTATATAGCACACCTATAGCAAACTGATAAATATTGTTGTTATAAAATATAATTAAAACTTAATTTAAATATTTAAACATTCAAAACCTTGTCAGGTTTGTATTGCAATATGCCTCCTCTGCCTGACAGACACAGCCATCGAGCGTTCAGCAAGCCTATTGCACGTTCTACTGTGCTTCTTGTGCACTCATGTGCTCGGTTGTAATTCAGCTCCTTTTGGGATACAGGGTTTGCCACTGGGGTCATCAGCCAGGATTTAAGGGCATATCCTCGATCCCCTGCAATGATGTAGATTAACATAAAATACAGTACACTAGATGGTGTTGAGAAGTAATCTAATCATTACACACTTACCAATAACCCAGCCTTCTCCAGCAGCGCTTTGCTGAAGACGAAGTCCCACGATGCTGTTCTGCACGGTATTTGGAAACGTAATGTACTGTGATGTAAGTGATATAATTGCATGTAAAACGTGTGGCATAATTCGGCTCACGGTGGGTTGAGAAATACCAGACCTGTCACCAATTTCCCTTTGAAATGTGCCTGTGGATAAAAAGACAATTGTAGAAAGAACCTGAGTGTGCACGGGGACTGCACTGGTGCGCTTTGTCGGCCTCTCCAAAAGTTGCGAGAACTGCTGACGCAAATCAAGCAAAATTGCCCTTGGCAAACGAAAACGACTAATGAGCCACTCATCACTCTCAGCGAGTAAGTCTGTGCGGTCCCTGAAAACAAAAGTGCTTGTTGCAAATCTTCAAGAGGCGCAAGGTCTGCCATTGTAGTCAATGCATTTCCAAAAACAGTTCTTCAATTGTGGATTTTATATTATTTACAGTTCCAGATAACTCAGAATCAACACTGACATTTAAGTGGTGAAGTATAAGGGCACTGGGTGATTACAGTTCTCTACCACTAGGGGATTCTGCTTACGCACAGTCAGGAGTTCTTCTAAATGTGCGCACATTTTCACGCACACGTACAAATTAATGAATCACGTTCTATTAGTGGAATTGTGCGTACGCATGATTTACACATAAAACCGTGCGTACGCACGTTGATAAATGAGACCCCTGGTCACCTTATTTATGTACGTACTAATGAGGAGAAGTCTTGTTAGTTGTCTGAAGTGACACCAAAGCTTTGCTTTACATCTCGAGGATGAAGAGGTAGAGCGGTGGCTGTCAAATGGTATGCTGCAAGAGGAGGCTTGGTGCACTGCAAACATTCTGGAAGTGATGAGCAACAAACACTCTTACCTGGAGAGAAACTTTGAGGGATGGTTTCGTACAGACAAAAACTCCAAGGGGGAGAAGTTGGAGAAGCATTAAAGTAGAGGATTGTTTTTAGAATGATTAAGATGGGCCACTTATTGTGTTTCACTGTAATCTTACTGCTTGTAGCTGCTTTTTTGGCAATGCCCACACCACTTTCCTTATCTTTTAAAAACAGTGTTTGTTAATGAAAACAATCTCCACCCACACTAGCATTTTCATATCATTTTAAAAAGTATTTCAGCCCACACTAAAACAAGTGAGAACACGTATGACATAGCCTGTTGCCTACACTGAGTATGTGCGAAACACAAAGAGGAAGTGTCCTCCATGCTAGACATTGATTTACAGCTTATATTTACACACAGAGAACAACAATGGTGAATACGAAACACAAAAAAAGGAGATTGTTTTGTATGGACTGATAATGAGGTTAGCGCACAAGTGTCAGGCAAGCAAAGGAGCTGAGAAAATGTAATAAGCATTATCTAGTCAGGGGAGGGCCTTGTGATAAGGACAAACCAGCCTGAGCACCATTAGAGTCTGAATTTTTCTGAAGCTATGCGCATGAACTTGATGTCTTCCTGTGACATTTCCTCTTTTTCTTCACAGTTGCGCTCTGAAAAATCTGTGTTATACTGTTGCAGCAGCATATCTTGAATTTCTGTTATTGACACACGATTGATTGAATGTTTAGGCATCTTACCACTTTGTTTTGCGAGGTCGTCTATCTCTTTGTATGGTCCACCAAATACCCATCCAAGTGCAGTCTTCATAGCGTGAGGTCCACCTCCTTGGCTAGGTATGATTCGTGACTGCTTGAAGATTTCTGGATAGTTGATTCCTATTAAAAGATCAACTTCAGAGTCAATATGAGATAGACGTACCTCCTTAAGATATGCCCACTTATTGATATCTTCTTGTAGAGGAATGCTTTCTCTGTTCACTGGAATGGAGACCTGTGTGAAGACCTTTGGCAAATCAATATATTCAACATCATTGAGACCACAGACTTGTAAATCTGATAAAACAGAACATTGGGTTAGCATTTTTGAATCATCATCGTAATTACTCATAGTTTTGAGGAATACTTGCGTCCTTTTCCCTTGAAGGCTCAGTTGTCTCTGGAGCCTTTCAGTGCAAATTGTTACTGTACTGCCGAGGTCTATAAAAGCATATGTTTCTACATACCTTTCACTTTTCTTGGATTTTACCTTAATGGGAACTACTTGTAGTGCGCATTCTTCTCCAGCCCCTGTAAAGTTACAAGTTCCAGTCTCGGTTTCCGTTTCGGTGGATGTTGACACACTAACCGTAGCTTTAAATACTGCTCCACTGTCTCCTTTAATGTGCAAGATATCTGGGTGCTGTAAGGAACATGTCTGACATTTCATTCTCTCTTTACAATTCTTACTTAGATGACCCTGTTTGAGACAATGAAAACATAAACCTTTAGATTTTAAAAAATCTATTCTTTCTTTATGTGGCAATTCTTTGATTTTTTTACATTCGGCGAGAATATGCTGGTCACTGCAAAATGCACAGGGTTTTTTAAACGCACATGTATCATTAACGGTATTTTTGACAGTGATTTCTTGAGTCTCTTTTTCGGCTACATCAGAAATATTGGTGGTGAAAATACTTGATCTCTGTCCGTACTTCTGAGGAGACCTACTTTTGTCAGTTTTTTCCTTTTTCTCCATGTTACCTTGTGTAACATCTCCATAAAAAGGATCCATCATCATCCTCACCTGGCGATGTAGAAAAGTAATTAATTCATCAATACCTGCCCTTCTACTTTCCTTTTCTTTAAATTTAAAAGCCCAGCTTCTCCACTTGTCTCGTAAAGTGTATGGGAGCTTAGAGATTATTATACGAATATTTGGGTTGTTACTGAATGTATCTCGACTTCCTGCACTTGTCATTGCGTCTATACAGCTATCAAGAAAGGATGCATATTCTCTCAGAGCTGCACTATCATTTTGTTTAATTTGAGGCCACTTCAATGCCTTTTCCATGTATGCATCAGCTATGAATACTTCATCAGCAAAATAAATTTCCAGTTGCTTTCTGGCCTTTTCATAACCTAGAGTTGATGGCAGTCGCACACAGCCTTTAACTAGACCCTGAGCAGGACCTCTTGTGAATTGGATTAAGTAATCTAATTTATCTTGAGGATTTTGTAACACATCCCCAATAGCATTATCAAAGGCTCTGATAAAATCTGCATAAGCTAATGGGTCTCCTGAAAATAAAGGGCCCTGCCTATGAGGTACTTCACCACGCGGAGCAGGGGTGTTGGAGCAGGTGTTGTCTTTTGATCAGTTAACGATTTAGCCATTTCAGTGATTGCTTTACTACATTCGAGTTTGCCCCTTTGACATTCGGTTTGATTCTTCTGATATTCGACTTGACTCCGCGCTAGCACATTTAGTATATCATTTGCAGAGCTCTGAGTGTCGGTTTTTGTGATAAATGTGGTTTGTTCCAGATCTTCTACTTTAACTTTAAGTTGACGTAGCGTTTCTAGGATACTATCGAGTGTCGATTGTTCAATCAATACTGCTGTAGAAGATGACGATACGGCTGCGTTTTTCTGGGCTAAAGAATCAAGTTTGATATCAAGGGGCGCTTTAACTGAGGAGATGTCTTTCGTTTTTTGACTTTGACGAACCCGTTCTTGTAATTGCATCTCTTCGAATTGATTAACTAGATGTTCATCAGCTTTATGTGCTAACAGTTTATTTGCGTCTTCTAACCATGCCGTAGTAGCGACACCGAATTCATTCCATTTCTTAGCGCTTTCCACGAATGTCTTTTTCTGTTTCTTAATTGCTCCCTCCTTACTTAAGGTGGATAGTAACTTTTCGTGTAATTCTTCCATCTCTCTATGCGTCACACAAAAATCTTCAAATCTTTTAGCTACAATTAAGCGGTTTCCTGGAATGTTTTTAAGGCTTTCGATCTCAGTTATTAACACGGAAAGATTATCTTTCCTCTGACATATGTGATCTTTAAGATCTCTAATTATATTTTCTGACTTCGAGTCTGTACTCAGATCACTGCCGATCTCACTTGAGCTCTGTTTAGACATTGCCATGACAACAGTTCGAGCAAATGACAAGACGTTTCTTGACAGCAATTTCGTCACAATAGAGACATTCCAACAAAGCAGATTAATTCCTTGAAACAAGGCTCCAATGACTCAAACCAAAGCACATCCAATCATCCAAAATGTCTTTTTCCAAGACGTCCTTTAATAATATCACAGTCTCTTAAATCTTCTTAAGGTACGGCGACCTTGCTTTCATTTATGATCATGCGAAGATAGTAGATAAGTGCACAGTACCTTCTGAATGATTCTGTTCTTTTCCTTCATTGATGAGTTCTGTAGCAGAAGTATCTTCTGTTCCCGAATGGTAGATTCCAGTTCAGGCCTTAGATAGCTAGCTAGTTTTCTGACGAATTCAGAAATAATCAAAAGTCTCTGTGTGTGGTGGGTAAAAATGCTGGGTTAGTGTGGATAAAAAAAGCAAAAGTGGAGACTAACGTCTATTTTTAAACAAAAACTTAGTATTATGAACATAGCCAGTTTTAACATTTTGATCATTATATTGTGATGAACTTTTCTACTCTATAGAGATCAACATAAAGCTCATTGGTTTAATCTAGAAACCCACAGATCTGGCACAGTGTCTGTCACAGTGAAAAGACTCTGCATGGATGGTTTAGGATGGAGTCAAGGATTACCACCAACATCCAACAAGGCAAAAGGAAGCCCCTTCTCTGACCGACCTGTGTGAGTGAGCTCTCACAAGGAACACATGTTGTACCATCTGTGTCTACCTGATCAGTGACCTTTGACAAGTGCCAGCACACCAGGGTTCAAACTCTTTTGTCCTGGGTTTTAGTCCAGTGTTAATCTAGCACGACAAAAACAGTTTGGGATCTGACTGCCAACTGCTACTGTACGTGTCAACCAGGCCGAAGTACTGTGGGCTCAGAAAGTATTCACTTCACCCTTTCACTTTCTACACATTATATTGCATTATAAGTTTAATTTTAAATAGACACATTTGCCATTGTTGTCTATAAACTGGAGATGACTTAGAGGTGATGTCCTTACCCGGCCTGGATGCCGGGTAGGATTGGGGCAACAACTTGTCTGGATGCCCAAAGAGTACAAGAACTGGCAGAAGAGCATGTCAGGTAGCAGTTCCGTTGCTTTAACAGGTGGCAGTGTCCCTCATATAGAGTTCCAGTTTGGACACCTGCAAGACTGCATGGGATTTGGAATCCACAGGAGCAGCCCCGTAGGAATCCCAGGTGGACTATAGAGGGCACTGCTGGGACAGGATCTCCCTGACTTTCTCATAACCTGGAAGTGCTTCCAACTGGCTACATCACGTCACCAGAAGTACTCCCTGGTCCTCAATAAAAGAGACCGCACTGCCTTGTCCAGGCAAGTCAGAGCTGGAAGTAGAGACAGGTAACACTCGACTGGAGGAGTAGCAGTGTGGTGGAGAGATAGTAAGAAAGAAGGAAACCTGTAATTGTTTGATAAAAGGTATTTGTTAATAAAGACCCTTGTGTTTGAACCTGGGACTGTTTGTGCATTTGTGTTTGGGGTTTGGGGATCAACAGCTCCCCCTATCCCAAAATGACAAAGTAAAAACATGTTTTCAGAGAGGTTTGCTATGGCCATATAAAAATCTGTAATGCCTCACTACATACCATCAAAGTGAATGCTTAGCCAACACAAATGCGGAGCAAAATGTATCACCCAGTGAAGAACTCGAAAAACCAAAAATGATGTGGATTGTTCTGATAGTTGTGGACACAGGCCAAGCAGTGCATTGTAATTTGTGGCCATTTGAATTATTCCTTTGAAGACAGATGTTAGCATTTGAAAAGGCACAGCATATTTTTCATAACATAAGTCACTGCGCACTGGGGAGATTTCTTACGATTCAAAGACAGCAAATAGTATTGTGTTATATGAAAAGTAACTATAGGCCATTAAGCTTAAAAATCTTGTGGAAGGAACTATTGAGGGAAAGACTGAGCAGCACAAGTCTAGGACAGGTTATGCTAGTGAACAGTCAACATGGGTTCAAATGGGGGAGTTCTATGAGGAAGTACTTCAAGGACCATCTGAAAGCAAATTTCATCGCCTCTCGGATTTCACCAAATAAAACGTGAGGTTCTTGCCAATGACCACCCAACCTGGAGAAAACCTTAAATAACTGGCAGCCGTGCCTTCAAAAGCCAATCGATGATACCAGAGAAACATTGAAGGGAGAGAAGAAAAACCTACCTGGTGGCCATTGCTGAGGATATCATGGATACACCTACCTTCCAGTGTGCAAAATGCCCCATGAAGGTTCGATCATGTCCGTACAGCCATCTTAAGACCAACATGAAGAGAATTTGTGGATCCACTTCTCAAGTCCAGAAAGGCCTACAACAATGATGAGCAAGTAACAAAAGGATGTGATCAGAATGATGCGTAAGATATTATTTATCTAGATTTTCAGAAAGTTTGTGGTAAGTCCCACATGAGATGCTTCAGATCAAACTAAAAGTAGTTGGTGCTCAAGGTGTAGTTTGAAGATGTGTGGAGAACTGGCTAAAACACAAAAATCTAAGGGTTATGGGGAGAGAAACATTTTAGAAATCAGATGATATTAGAAGTTGTATTCCTCAGGGATCAGTGCCTGGCTGATGCTCTTTATAATAAACAGAATTGATCTGGACAAGCTTATGTATAACAAGTGGATTGCATTGTCAGGTGATACCAAACTAGGTGGAATGACTGATATCCTTGAAATACTGGAATCTGTATTCGCCAGTGATCTTGTTTGCTGAATATTTTCCTAGAATTTTGCTGTGCATCTGGCTTTGACTTTTTTTCCCCCAGTGCCCAATGATGCTTTGCAAGGCCAGCATGACATGACAGATCAGTAGCATCCATGTGCAGAACCTTTATGTGGACATACAGTAAGCATGTGCCACCTCACATCTGAAATTTTCTGCTTGATCTGTTTCACACATGAGTGACGATAATAATAATACACTTTATTTATATAGCGCTTTTACCATGCTGTCATTACCTGACCAGCATAGCAGCTGACTTTGCACCACATTTTGAGGGGTACATTAGATGACCATAATTACAAGTACTGCTGCAGAATATATGATGCTGATCCTTGTTCGCTCACTCACTGCCAGTTGAAGGCAACCACAGTTAGCAAAGTGACACCACAGAGTGAGAGTAGTTGTACCATTATAATCCACACAAAACTTTTTCAGTTTCTCCTTCCCCATTAACTTCAATGCATTTTGCAACATTCTGTGAAATTCTTGAACGTTTCTGTGATTTTGCCGAACCCGAGGTGAAGTGAGCACCATGGGGTTTGCTCATGGGGACAATGTGCCAGCTCCACTCAAGTAATGTCCCTTTAACTGTGCTGTGCTGCAGCAGTGCCACCATGAATGCTAACCCCCATAACAAGACATTTCTGCATGCCTTCTACTTCTCTTGCTTCATCCCTGTTTTTAAATTCAAATGATTACTAGGATTCCACTTTTTGACAGGTACTGTTGCATACTTTTTGGTTTCGGGGTCCATTTCTGTTTGAAAAGTCAACACTGCCATGTATGCTTTGAAGCTGCCGTAGGTTTTCTCAGGTGACACCCATCCAAGGCTCAGGACCATGAGGTGCCTTCTCAGGCGTTTGGCTGCAGTGCCGCATTATTATTTTTTTTTTGAACAACATCTCAAAGATGCAGCAGATTTTATGAAGCGCCTTCTTTGAGAGCAGTAGTACATTTTCCTGGGCAGGACACTGCTTTCTGTGTCTGCTTGGCAGCTCCTTTTTGGCAGGATGGCAATGTGGCTTCAGGGCTTAATATACCATCGACCTCCCTCTCAGTGCAGATCTGTGCTTTTAGGAATGTTTGTCTAGAGGTTTATGCTTAGAAAAAATAAACCGCCATCCAAGATGTGGCTACACATTTCTTAGACGTTTTTGTAAAGGAGGAAGAAACAGAACTCGGCTTTCGCTTTTTTTGCTCCTTTTCGAAGATTGGAAAAATGTTTATGTGCATGTCTAGCTCTTCAGATTCCAGCTCTCTCCCCACCCCCCGATTTTTTTTCCTGCTTCATTAAAAATCCAAATTTTGTAAGATTTGGTGAAAAGGCATAGTGATGAATAGATCCCAGTCAAGTAAAGCACCCTTTATTGGAGTGGCCAGTCCTTCAACTTCCTAAAGTAAACATCAGCTTCCATCTTTGGTCTAACTTTCACCTGCTTTATGCCATTCGTCAAGTTAACTTCTACAGAGATAGCCTCCCAGAACTGCTTCAGCCTCGACACGGAAGAGTCAGCCTCCAGGTCGCGTGTTTGAGGCCAGACTGCTGTCTCTTGTCTTATTTATCAATTTATTTATTTTTTTTGCATGTTTTCTTCACTGTTCGGGGCTATCTTTACACCCTGTGATGAGACATAGACACACACACACTGTGATTAGGGCCTCTGGGTGGAAATGCACACATTGTGGGTAAGGCGAGAAATGGAAGATTGTGCATGTGTGTTACTGTACATGCCAGCAGACAAGTAGGCAGAATGCTGGGACAACTCTGAATGCATGTCATGTTGGCTGCTAGTTAATGGAATTTCAGAAGAAGCTTTTTACTCACAACTGGCCTGGCCTGAAGCATTTCCGAAAAACAAAAATAAGTAAAGGGTTAAGTAAAGGGGAGAAAAGCAGCCATTGCTGCATTGTACAAATTTCAGGTGAGAAGTACACTGTTTCAGTCATCCAGCCATCCACCTTCCAACCCTGCTTTATGCTTAGGGGTGTCACTGGGAAGCTGGAGCCTATCCCAGCAAGCATAGGAGACAAGGCAGGAACAATCCGTGGAGGGGATGTCAGTCCATCGCAGGGTGAACTCACACACACGTGCACACACACTGGGGATAATTAAGCATTGCCAATCACCAAGCTATTTTAAAAATTTTAATAATGTCACAATTGTAATCAGTCTTGAGCAAAACATATTGCCACTTTGACCCTGAGTGAGTCACTTCACCTGTCTGTGCTCTGAATGTACAAAAATGTATAAAAGACTTTTATTACACCTTGGGACTGTGGTCACCTTAGAAGAACATTATAAGTAAGCATGGTTTTAATTTCTCATTTATGTAGTCACTTTCAGCTTGTTTATTCAATGTATACTCTATTAATATATACAGGTACAGTATATCAGTCCACCCATACCTAGTAAGTCATTTTAAGCTTGGGTCCTTTTCTCTACTATTCTGGCTTCAGCCTCTTCCGGTTATATCACCTATTGTACTACTGAGTCACCTGGTGGCACTGTCCTTATAACCCACTTTAGTAAAAAGGACCAACACACCCATCAGACAGCCCCAGGTTCAATATTTTGGTTTCCAAAGTAGTCAGCTGTCTCTCCCTGACAAAGTGGGATACATGTGCAAAATTCTGTTAAGAATGGACCAAAGATTGGTCTGTAATTAATGCTCCCGTTCCACAAGATGTCTTAGCACAAAGATCTGTCCTCAAAGGGTGCAAACTTGGTGCCGACTTTCAGTTGATGATCTTCTTAAATAGGGTCTGGACCTGAACAAGTGGAACCTCCAGAGGCAGAGTGGAAGAGATGCCACAGTTCACCCACATTTTCATTCTCCACTCTAAGAGGAGAGAGGTACAGGCGACGTGTGCAGCGGGTATATACAGCATAACTAATATTTAGAGCTCACTGTGTTTATTCTTTATACAATTACACACCCTTGGTCTAATCTATTCAACACTTTGCACACATATCCCACTTTACTGTCAGGAAGAGACATTTAACTATTAGGAGACCCAAACTTTTGACGCTGGGGGAGTCTGTTCCTTTTTACTACAGTGGGTTTTTAATGACAGTGAGAACTGTTGGCCCATCTGTGTCACTGAGGTCCAGAACAAGTGAAACACCAGAACTGACAGAAGACTGGAGCAGATGTTAAAAAGGACTTGCCCTACCCACATCAGGGGCTGCTGCTAGTTTGTATGTATATATACTTATATATATATATATATATATATATATATATATATATATATATATATATATATATATATATATATATATATACACTAATAAAAGGCAAAGCCCTCACTGACTCACTGACTGACTCACTCACTCACTGACTCACTTATCACAAATTCTCCAACTTCCCGTGTAGGTGGAAGGCTGAAATTTGGCAGGCTCATTCCTTACAGGTTACTTACAAAAGTTAGGAAGGTTTCATTATGAAATTCTACGCATAACAGTCATAACTGGAACCTACTTTCGTCCATGTAAATGGCCATAGCCTGCAGCTCGGTCGCCGTGTGAGGCGGAGTTGCATCCCGCATCATCACGCCTCCCACGTAATTGAGTGCCTGCCCATATAAGGTAAATATTTGTGGGTGAAGGACTGTGCTTAGCATATTCATAAGTGCAGCTAGTGCGGAAACCCTCTGACACTGAACAAGCCTTTGTACACATATCAATAGGAAAGCAAGGTGTAAAGCTTAGTTTAAATTACGTTCATAGACACGCTGCCGCTAAATATTTGCCAGCAAATCCACACCTTAATACCGGGAATGCCTATTAAACATCTTAGATTCACGAGTACCGTTTTGGGTAGTGATCACTTCAATGAATGAAACCTGTTCAAAAAACTCATTACACAATTGAGAAGGTAGCAAAACAATATGAAGCGAGTGATGCATACAAGCATATTCATAAGTGCAGCTACTGCGGAAATAAAGCACGGTGTAAACCTTAAGTTTAAATTAAGTTCATAGACACGCTGCCGCTGGCATTTGTCATGCCTATGATGAATACGATATTCGCGAGATATAAGTTTAATGAGAAGACGCAGGGTGTAAACGAGACTTTTGATCACTTTGTAAGGGAGTTAAAATTGCTGTAAGGGAGTTAAAATTGCTGTAATGGCATTAAAATTGCTGGTGAAGGACTGTGCTTATGCAAATGAATATAGTGTTTGGCACAAACTCAGCGAAAGTGCGAGAGAAACTTTTAAGTGCCGGGTCTGAGCTAAAATTAAATAAATCCGTGGGCATTGCAAGATCCCACAAGATATCTGCAAGATACAAGTTTAATGAGAAGACGCAGGAAAAGTCGAAGTCATGGAGAACATGGAAGGATGAGTTCACATCATACACAGAACTTGCAATGCCAGAGGCAGAGGAAAACACTAAGGTCAGATTATTCCGTTATCTTATTGGAGAGAGCAGCAGAGAATTGTGTCAGGTGCTGACCGGTGATGTAAGACCTGATGAGTTAACCATGAGCTTGATCAGTGGTGGACCGTCAGGGCCTGCAAGGCCTTCTCTGCTGGCCTAAAAAAATATCACAAACTGATGTTAATCATATTTTATCCATGAATACTTATTAAATAATTCCAAATAGTCTGTCCACTTCCTTTCATAGCTTTTCCGATGGTTGTGCTGCTTCCAGACATGTATTTTCCTATTAAAGCATTTAAACAATCACATTTCAGCCATCATTTGTTGCCAGGCAGAGTCAAAGTCAAAGAGGCCTTCACAATCCATTCTGCAGGCCCTCTAACACAAAATAAATGTCGATTAAACTGTTGCTTCAACCAATCAGATTTTGAGTTGGTGTCAGTACGGCTCTCTACCAGCCGTTCGGCAACGTCACTGTATTCAGACCCATTGATTGGATAGAAGCCGATATGAGGAACTCTATGAGACAACTGAAAACACCGCAGGCGCTCCGAGCGTGCGTGCACTACCGCAAACTTCATGGCAGGATTCTGGACAATATTATTTGCCAGGCACAGACCAGATTTCAAGACCACGAAAAACTAATGTTTGTCACACTCCTCGACCCCAGGAAGTTTCGGGAATACAAGAAAAAATTCCCGCATACAGCCTTCTCCAGTTTAACACAGAGCCACAGAGGACTTTTTGATCTGTCTTGGCTAAAAACAGAACTGACTGTAATGTATGCCATGGATGATTTTGCAGGAAAATCTCCCACTAATCTCCTTGACTTCCTACATCAGTAAAATCTGAACAAGAGCATGGGGCAGCTGTACACATTGGTATACTTGGCGGTGACCATTCCCGTGTCTACTGCTTCTGTCAAGCGGACATTTTCAGCCCTAAAGCAAATTAAAACTTATGCCAGAAGTACGACAGGGCAAGTTGGACTTTCAGCATTAGCTTCGATGGCGATAGAAAGGGACTTTTTGATGGAACTGAAGCGCACAGATAATCTGTACGACAGAGTAATTAAACTGTTTTTGAGGAAAGAGAGGAGGATGGATTTTGTTTACAAATAATCCGAATTTTTGGTGAGTAAAATTTTGCGTTTTTCCTAAATAATATTGCAAGTTTATAAGTTATTATTGATGTTTATGTGTGTCGCAGGTGTAGCTGCAGTAGAAAGGAACTTGTTCACCCCTGGTTTGTCTATTTAATAAAGGCATTTATTGTGGCTACAGGAGTTATCTATCTGCGATGCAACAGCTCTTTATACTGTATTTCTGCATATTAAGATGGTTTTTATAACCATAAATTAGTTTTTGAGGGGCAGGTTGATTCAGATGGGGCACTACTGAAGGCCTAGGTGTGAAATGCACGGTCCACCACTGAGCTTGATGATACGTAAATTTGATGAACATTACAACCCGAAAATAAACAAAACTGTAGAGAGGTTCAGATTTTTTTCAAGAAATCAGCCAAGGGGAGAAAATATAGACGACTACGTTACAGATCTGAGAGTGTTAGCAGGCACATGCAATTTCGGGGAGATTAAAAGTTCCCTTATACGTGACCTAATTGTGTGCGGAGCCAGTGATGCAAGTTTGCAACAAAGATTACTGAGAGAAGACAAACTGACTTTAGAGAGGTGCATACAAATATGCAAAGCCACAGAACTGTCGATGGAGAAAAGCTGAACAGTCACACAGGCTTCCCTATTCTATACTTCTCCCAGTGCGTCTCTCTAAACCCTCTGTGCGGAAACATTATCATAAGGCTTAACAATCTTATTGTTACACCTTCTACATGCACCCAACTGTCCTTATTACGGAGTCTTCCTTGCTTTACTGCTGGCTGCTTCTTTCCATTCACGTTCCTAGCTCTTTATTTGAACAGTTTTCCTTCTCACTTTTCCTTCTTCTTTGCTGTCTTCTCCCTTTTCATTCAAAATGCGCGCCTCCTTGCCTTTTTACAGTCAGCTCCCCTTACGTCACACCATGGTACGTTTAGCACAAGTTAATACCGGGAATGCCTGTTAAACATCTTACATTCACGACTAGTGATTTGGGTAGTGAACACTTCGATGAATGAAACCTGTTATCTTTACAACGGTTGACAAACACGGATGTAACTTCAAAACAACACGTCCTCCAAATACGAACCTGATTGAAAGAAATAATGATAATCAAATC
Organism: Polypterus senegalus; assembly: GCF_016835505.1. Lineage (NCBI taxonomy): Eukaryota > Metazoa > Chordata > Cladistia > Polypteriformes > Polypteridae > Polypterus > Polypterus senegalus. Next base: position 65,556,682 of record NC_053171.1, on the reverse strand, counting down.
CTTGATGACAGCAACACTCATAACAGTCACAAAACAATTACATTGACAATCAGGTTATGTTATTTTTAAAATGTTTCCTTTTCTTTTTCATAACTTCTTTAATACACTACTTCTCCACTGCAAAGCGCGGGTATTTTGCTAGTATATATCTATACTAATAAAAGGCAAAGCCCTCACTCACTCACTCACTCACTCACTGACTCATCACTAATTCTCCAACTTCCCGTGTAGGTAGAAGGCTGAAATTTGGCAGGCTCATTCCTTACAGCTTACTTACAAAAGTTGGGCAGGTTTCATTTCGAAATTCTACGCCTAATGGTCATAACTGGAAGGTATTTTTCTCCATTAACTGTAATAGAGTTGAGCTAGAAAGACGTGGGGGGCGGAGTTTCGTGTGACATCATCACGCCTCCCACATAATCACGTGAACTGACTGTCAACGCAGTGCGTAGAAAACCAGGAAGACCTCCAAAAAGCGCTTAAGAAAACATGCATTATATAATTGAGAAGGCAGCGAAACAATAAGAAGCGAGCGAGTGACATATACTACCATATTCATGAGTGCTGCTACCTCGGAAAGAAAGCAAGGTGTAAACCTAAACTTTAAATTAAGTTCATAGACAGGCTACCGCTGGCGTTTCACATGCCCACAGGTAATGCGGGATACAAGTTTAATGAGAGGACGCAGGATATAAACGAGAGTTTTGATCACTTTGTAACTAAGTTAAAATTGTAGGTGAAGGGGTGTGCTTATGCAAATTCCGAGAGACTGTGTTTGTGGGGGATTGACAGTTAAGGCGGGTGGGGGAGTCACATCATCATCTCCCCTCCCATTCATCTCATTTCGCTCTGAGCTGAGCTCAGCTAACGCCGCTTCGCAACAACGTCAGACTGCCACCAAATACTCACAGAAAAATCCACAAGTTAATACACACGCTGTCTCTAGAGTTTCTCCACACTGAATCCTCCAGGCACTACTTACAAAAGGTCACATTGACAATCGTGTTACGTTATTTTTAAAATCTTTCCTTTTCTTAGCATAAGCACAGCTGAGAAGCTTCGATGTATGTGCTCCATAACGCGTTAAAAAATAATGCATTTAATCACACTTTGCATTACAAGCAAAGGGGAACTTTTGTCAATGCATGATTTCCTGGTACACCAATTACATTGATCAGTGCATCCCAATTCATTTTACCCTCGCACCACCTTAGTTTGAGAAGAAGTATGAAAAAATATGAGGTTAACACAGAAAAACAGATCACAAATTCAAGCTTTATGAATAATCGATTCGCCATCAATAATTGTTTTGGTAAAGCCATCCTCCTTCCATTTTATAATTTTTCTGCCACTAGCCATGATTAAATGAACGGTAAAAAAGTAAGAGCAAAGCGAGGGTGACTTATTTAGGCAGGCATATATATGACAGCAACCCTCATGACAATGTCAATCATGTTACGTTATTATTAAAATGTTTCCTTTTCTTTTTCATTACTTCTTTAACACACTACTTCTCGCTGCAAGTAGGCGCAGGTATTTTGCTATATATATGTATGAATGACCTCCAAAGAGCACTGAGACTTTTGATATCATGAACGTGTCTGCAAAAACTGGGGTCTCCTGCCCAGCAAAAGTCGAGCAGCCAGCGCGCGTGCATAGCTGTGCCGGCCTTTGAGACGCTGACTGCGCTTCTGCTTTAAGTCAAAGTGAGCACTTTTAATTTTTTTCATCCTCCCCCTGCGCTATAGCCCAGACAAGTGCAAACACGTGAGCCTTTTTCTACACCACGGCAAAATAATATTAAGGCGATTCACACTTTCTTTTGCACGTATACGATTATCAGGTCCTAAACTCGGATTATGAATTCACGCACAGGAGTGGAGGACTGACAGTGCCATCACAGCCGATTAATGGCGGGGACGTCTCACCAGTCTACACAAGACCCACCGCGATTGTCCCCAAAAGACGATCATAACGTCAGCGAACACATCTCTCTATACTATATAAAAGAAAAAGGCAACTTTCCTTTCTTTACACCTTTTTTCCTTTTATCCCAAACCAAAGCCTTTCTCTCTTAACAGTGCAGAGGACACAAAACTAATTTTCTTTAAATGCCGGTAAGGCACATTACCAGAGGCACAAATTTGAACTTTCACATAGAAAATGTAATTTCAATGTACCTGTACTTCTTAAAACGTTAATTTTTTACTGTTTAATAACTTATAGACTATAATTTATTATTTTTCCCTTGCACTCAGTGACCAAACCTATACACACACATATAGACACATACAAACATACACACAAGTATATGTATGTGTATATATATACACACACACACACACATACATACATACATACATACACACACATATATATAATTTGTGTGTGTGTATGTATGTATGTGTGTGTATATATGATGTAGATAGGTATGTATGTATATATATATATATATGTATGTGTGTGTGTGTGTGTATATATATGACAGCAGCAATCCAAACTGTGAGAAAACAGTAAAAAGGAGGCGTGTCAGATGTCGTGGTACATTTTCTGATGCAGCTACCGAAAACAACTTTGTGACGCTGCTGCCGAATACACAAAACAATTACTTTGACAATCATGTTACGTTATTTTCAAATTGTTTCCTTTTCTTTCTCTTTCCTTCTTTAACACACTACTTCTCCGCTGCCAAGCGCGGGTATATATATATATAGATAGATAGAGATATATATATATAGATAGATATGAGAACAACATATATATATAGATAGATATATATATATATATATATAGATAGATAGATAGATATGAGAACAACACTCATATCAATGACAAAACAATTACATTAACAACCATGTTACGTTATTTTTTAAATTTTTCCTTTTCTTTTTCGTACCTTCTTTAACACACTACTTCTCCGCTGAGAAGCGCGGGTATTCTGCTAGTATATATATATACAGTGGTGTGAAAAACTATTTGCCCCCTTCCTGATTTCTTATTCTTTTGCATGTTTGTCACACAAAATGTTTCTGATCATCAAACACATTTAACCATTAGTCAAATATAACACAAGTAAACACAAAATGCAGTTTTTAAATGATGGTTTTAATTATTTAGGGAGAAAAAAAATCCAAATCTACATGGCCCTGTGTGAAAAAGTAATTGCCCCCTTGTTAAAAAATAACCTAACTGTGGTGTATCACACCTGAGTTCAATTTCCGTAGCCACCCCCAGGCCTGATTACTGCCACACCTGTTTCAATCAATAAATCACTTAAATAGGAGCTGCCTGACACAAAGAAGTAGACCAAAAGACGGAGGTGGCTTGGCCACAGCCAATTCAGTTAACACCTTTAACTGAAGGAGGTGACATCGAGTCCTATTTTTTGATTTTTGAAAGAACCGCGAAGCGGAATGCTTGGCCGAGGTCAGAGTGGGCGTACCTACTGGCTCCCTATTTGAAGGGAACGGCGCAGAGGGCCTATTACGACTTAACCGAGGAACAGGCAGCCAACTATGACGCTCTGAAGACTGAGGTGTTCAAGCGCTACGGCATTTCACCCGAACAACAGGCGAGAGTGGAGGGAGTGGCAGTTTGATCCCGAAAGGCCGCTAAGAACGCAGGGCTTTGAAGCTTGGGGAAAGGTGTGTTGCTGGCTACGGCCCGACATTAACTCCTCCCATAAAATAGCGGAGCTTCTTGCAAGCGAGACCTTTGTCAATGCCCTCCCTGACCACATCGCCCACCAAATAAGAAAACAGACCTACGAGGATATGGACACCCTGATTCAGATAGCAGAGCGTCATTGGGCGTCCAGTAAATCGGGGTGGTCGGAACGGACTTCTCGCCAAACCCAACAGATGCGTGGGGCAGTCCCTGAGCCCCCCCGACAAACTCCCAAACCTGCCGTTCGTAGAAGGGACAGACCAGCTGGACCCCCTCGCTGTTTCAATTGCGGGGAGATCGGACATCTGTCCCCGAACTGTGCCACGAGCCAATGGATTGCTCGATAGTAAGGGGAGAAAGGTACTGTGCCACAGTGAATAACCCTCTGTCTCTTCCATATACAGGTGCAGTTATTATAAATGGCAGAAAGGTAAGGGCAATGTTTGACTCCGGGAATAACATTTCCATTGTTGCTACCCGTTACGTATTACCGCAACAGTGGACTAAGGAGAAAACTAGTCTAAAGTGTATACATGGAGATATTAAATATTACAAAACTGCCAGGTGTGTGATATCAGTAGAATATAAAATAATAACTATGGCTATGGCAGTATTGCCCGATCCCCCTTTTCCAGTCATATTAGGAAGAGATTGGAATAAAATTAACAGCGGTAAGAACGTAACTGCATCTAATAAGAATTTGGGCTTAGTAATGGAGAATAATGCTCCGACTGCCTCCACGCTGTGTCCCTCAGTAGCACGGATCCATACGGGTACCCAGTGTGAAAGTTTTGATGTCCCATCGTCCTCTGCGGGAGCTGCTACAGTCGACGCAGAAGACGTAGAGACAATAGCTCCTCCCATTGAATTAGAACAAGATCCTATTCAAAATTTAACGCACAATTTAGATTAACCCCGTCATCATTCAAAAGAGAACAATGGAATGATGATTCATTAAAAAATGCTAGAAATGCAATAGTATCTACTGACGGTTATACAAACCTAGATGCCATGCCACCAATGCTGTTCTTTGTAATTAAAAATGAATTATTATATCGAGTGGCAGAACACGAGGGTGAAGTGCGGGCTTTGTTGTTAATTCCACGTACGTTTCGGCGAAAAGTATGTGAATTAGCACATGCCCACCTTCTAGGAGCCCATCTCGGCTCCGATAAGACTTTAGAGAGAATAAAACTCAGATTTTTTTGGCCGGGAATTAATGAGGTGGTCAGGCGATTTTGCGCTTCATGTCCGGAGTGTCAATTGCGCCAGATACCTAGAAGGTCTAAAGCTCCTCTTATTCCCCTTCCCCTCATTGATATCCCGTTTGAACGAGTAGGTATCGATCTCGTTGGTCCATTACAACCCTCGTTAAAAGGATTTAAATATATTTTAGTTTTAGTAGATTATGCCACTCGCTTTCCAGAGGCTGTTCCGCTGCGCCAGCTAATTCAAAAATATCGCACGGGAATTCGTAGGGATATTCACGCGTGTTGGGATCCCCAAAGAGGTCTTAACAGATCAAGGGACTCCTTTCACTTCAGAAACGTTCAGGGAAGTGGCCAAATTACTCAGGATAAAACATCTAAAAACATCGGTTTATCATCCTCAAACTGATGGATTGGTTGAACGTTTTAACCAGACGTTAAAACAGATGTTGCGCAAGGTAGTTAACGAGGACGGGAGAAACTGGGATCAGTTGCTTCCTCTTGTTTTGTTTGCCTACCGGGAGGTGCCGCAAACCTCAACAGGGTTTTCTCCTTTTGAATTATTATATGGAAGACAACCCAGGGGGATTTTGGACATGTTAAAAGAGGGTTGGGAGGAGGAGGTACTCCCTACCTCAAATATTCTTGAATATATCACGCAATTACGCGATAGACTAGAGAAAATTAGGCCTATCCTAAAAGAGAATTTAGAAAAAGCGCAAGCAGCAGTCACGTTACTATAATAGAAACACCACCATTCGGAATTTGTCCCGGGTGATCGTGTTATGGTATTAGTCCCAACATCCCATTATAAATTGTTAGCCCATTGGCAAGGACCTTATGAAATTAAAGAAAGAAAAGGTCTCGTCGACTATTTAGTTAAACAACCGAATCGTCGACCGAGTGAAAGAATATATCATATTAACTTGCTGAAACCCTGGAAGGAAAGGGAACCCGACCCCTCCTCCGGACAGCCTAGTTCACTTTTTATGTCCTGTGCCAAACTTAATTTTGGTTCCAACTTAACATCAGAACAAAGACAAGATCTCGAAAAGGCTATCTTGTCTGTACCTAAGGTGGTAGATGAATTACCTGCACGTACTGCATTGATTGCGCATGATATTATTACGGACCCTGGAGTGATTGTCAGGGAGAGATCTTACAGACTCCCAGAGGCAAAGAAAGCGGAAGTAGAGTTGGAAATCAGACAAATGCTGGATTTAGGGGTTATCGAGGAAAGCTATAGCCCTTGGTCTAGTCCAGTTGTTCTAGTTTCTAAACCCAATGGGTCTTGGAGGTTTTGTAATGACTTCCGACGAGTTTGATGCGTATCCGATGCCACGAGTGGATGACCTGCTCGATCGACTAGGAGGCGCTCAATTCCTAACTACCCTTGACATGACAAAAGGGTATTGGCAAATTCCCTTAGCGGATTCTGCAAAAGAAAAACGCATTTAGCACTCCCAGTGGACACTGGCAGTACAGAGTCCTTCCATTTGGTTTGCACGGGGCGCCAGCTACTTTCCAACGTCTGGTAGACACACTGCTACGGCCCCACAATTCCTATTGTGCCGCCTACCTAAATGACGTCGTCATCTATTCCAGCACATGGAAGGATCATGTATGGCAGGTGAAAATGGTACTTTTCACACTAGCAGCAGCAGGGCTTCGTATTAATCCAAAGAAATGTTTCTTTGGATTGAGAGAAGCCAAATATTTGGGCTATCTGGTGGGGGGAGGTGTCGTGAAGCCACAATGTCTTAAAATTGATGCCATCATAAATCGATTAATAAGCGGCAAGTACAAGCATTTTTGGGATTAGCTGGTTACTATCGTCGCTTTGTGCCACATTTCTCAGAAATTGCTACGCCCTTATCTAATTTGACAAAGAAACGGGCACCTATAAAAGTGGTATGGGATGATATAGTAGATAAAGCATTTAGTGACTTAAAATCGGCCCTTACGTCAGCACCTGTTTTAAAATCTCCTGACTTTTCTCTTCCTTTTGTTCTCCAGACCAATGCATCGGCCACAGGACTGGGTGCCGTGTTGAGCCAATGTATCGACGGTGCTGAACACCCCGTTATGTATCTGAGCCGGAAACTGCTGGACCGTGAGACGAAGTATGCTGCAGTGGAGCGAGAGGCCTTGGCGATTAAGTGGGCTATCACATCATTAAGGTACTACCTATTGGGGCGAGAGTTTGCTCTGGTGACGGACCATGCCGCTTTGCAGTGGATGTCCCTTCATCGGGAGTCAAATCCTCGTGTCACTAGGTGGTTTTTGGATCTTCAACCGTACTGTTTTAGCATTACTTATCGTAGAGGTTCCTTGCAGGCCAACACAGATGCTCTCTCCCGGGTTCACGACCTCTCGGTGCAGGTCGCCCGACCGGATGGGTCTGGGCTGAGGGGGGGGTCATGTCACACACGTGCGAGTTGGAGGCAGTCAAAGAGCCTAAAGGTGAGTGAAATCTCGCAAGACAAGGGTTTATCATGTGGTGCTTACCTGACTCTCTTTCTATCTACAGAAAACCGGAAGACAAGTAAAACATTTTCAAAATCACAAATCTAAAATGGCCGCGATGATGTCACTTCCGGTTGCCATCTGATGACGTCACTTCCGGTTCCCACTCGATTATTTCAGTCTGCTCCTGGTGACGTTGGTTCCGTGGTCCCGCCTCCAATCGTCACTTCCTGCCAACCACTTCCTCCCATGATCCCATCTTCTATATAAATGCCATTTTGTTACAGCATTTGATTCATTTTGTGTACTGAAAAGTCATATTTGGATCATTCTTTTCATTGTTGTCTGGACGACAATATACAGGGGATAAAACCCCAAAACTTTTTCTATTTGAAGGACTCTTTATTTATTACAATATATATAAATATATATATATATAGTCACAAACTCCACAAAGAGCCATAGCAAGGTTTGGGGCAGCCACCCATATACTGTATTTGGTTTCCTGGCTGCAAATTGATGATTAATGATAGCATTGCTTTGCACAAAACCGAGTCTAAAACAGAACTGAGGGAATAAGGAAAAGGTGGAGGCTTTTAAATGGGAACACAGGAAGTGAGGCCAAAGGGGTCAGGCTCATAAGGGTCTTCAACCATAGGCTCCAGCCCGGACGTGACATCACAGGGGCCGGAGCCGGCAAGGTCTTTTTCTATATGCTCAGACCTGGAAGTGATGTCAAGAGGGCCAGGTGGAATTTCCCGTGAATGGTCTGCATGAAAGGGAGAAAAAAAAGTCAGTGAACTCTGTCACATCCTGACACGGGTGCCCACTCACAACTGATTGTCATCCCATTGATTGAAAACACCTGACTCTAATTTCACCTTCAAACTTCCTGCTAATCCTGGAGGTTCGCATACTTTTGCCACATACAAATACGTAATATTCGATCATTTTCTTTAATAAATAAATGACCAAGTATAATATTTTTGTCTCATTTGTTTAACTGGTTTCTCTTTATCTACTTTTAGGACTTTAGTGAAAATCTGATGATGTTTTAGGTCATATTTATGCAGAAATATATACAATTCTAAAGAGTTCACAAACTTTCAAGCACAACTGTAAATTTATTTTCTTCTCTACTTTCTGTTAATCATTGATTCTAATATAGCACAGAGCTCAGTGTCTGAAATCCAGAGACATGTTGTACTTTATTGCCTCTGTTTTTGTTTGTGGATTTTTTGCCTCGATTGAAGTATTCCAGCTGGAGCACAGCTAGGCATTCCCTTCCTAACATATACAAGATGCCGTCATTTATACTGGTGCAGTCAGAATGTGGTATGAATGCTGGAGGTAATCAAGCACTTCAGCTCCAGAAGGTCTGCGTTTTCCAGAGTAATAGATTGTGAAAGGCCGCCCCCATGTGGCAACACTACTAAATTAACCAGACCCATTTACCATAATCATTTAAAATCTATGGAGCAGTACCCTGTTTTGTGTTTGTTTTTTATTTATTTGAATTCATTTATTGTTACATTTTTTTTAAATGTACTTGCTTTTGCTTGATAAAATTATTAAAATCCATATTAGTCAGAATTCCTGAGGTACAGTGCCTCTTTGTCCTAGGCTGCCTCCTGCTTTATGGCCAGTGCTGCTGCGAGGAGCTCTGGCTTCCCAGAGTCTTCCTGTTCAATAAAGGTGTCAACTGTAACAGAAAAAAAAACCCAAAAACACAAGGCTGCAGTTCCTTCTTAAGCTGTGGGCCGGTCTGCGGTTGAGTTGTGTCCTGGGATGTGCTTACTGTATGTCCAAAAGAGATGCCATCTTCAGAGAGCACCTTGAATTGCAGTCCTATGACCTGCAGGTGTACAGTATTTGCTCTCATTGGGTGTTTTCTGTGTGCTTTGGGAACATTAAAAGACAGATACTATTAGTAATACCCTCTTGTCCCAAAGTGGCATTGCTTACCTTGCATGAGCTAGAAAGGTGACCCACAGACACACATGTGTGACTGTTTATACATATGTATATGTTGTGGAACACCAGGGCGCATACAGCTGTCCTAACCCGACACAGACAGGCAGTGACACGAGCAGTACACAACACACTTATAATTACAGCTCCCTAGAGCACAGCACAGTACAGAGCACCAAAGTAAATGGTTCACATTCCTTTTCTTCTCTTTGTCTCTCTCTGCCTTTCTGCCTCCACTCCTTTTCCGGAAAGCCTCGTTCGCTTCCTCCTGACTCTGGCACCCTGTGTAGTAGTGGCTGGCTCCATTTATAGGACACCCGGAAGTACTTCCAGTGTCCAACAACCTCCTTCCAGGTGTGGCAGAAGTTTTGCCAAACGGGACTCAGCAAACGTCCAGGCTCCCCCTCGTGGTGGCCGTGGGCCCCAGCAGGGTTGAGCTTCCGTGCTCCAAACCCGTGGTCCTGCTGCAAACCAGGGGCACTGTCCTATAGCATTCCGGGGGAGATAAGGTCCTAAATAAGCTCCCTCCCCCTGCCCTTCCACTACTGAGGCATCCTGGCTGTCCACCACAATATATATATATTATTGTCAACAGGTCATCACTCATGTGTCTGTGCTAACCAACATGTCCTCATTCTCTGTCAACGTGATTAGTGAGCAGGATTTCCTTACCTTGAAACCTCTCAGATGAGACTTTATCATCTTTGCTCTAGGTAGTAAAACCCCCTGGGTCTTGCTGTCTTCTTAATGCAGAGTTATTAAGTATAGTGATGTTTCCAATTTTGGAGATCTGGCAGTACAAAATAAACTGTTCGTGCTTGGTATTAAAACTGTTTCCGTGACATTTTTCAGAAAGCAACTGAATATACCTGTATATATTTTATATGCACATGCAGTAGAAGAAAAATGTAAAACTTACAAAACAACTAATTTATGCATTCTCTGAATGCTCATAGTCCAATACAGGACAGAGAATGTCACTATAAAATGAAAGCAATTGGTAACGGCACTCACTGGCCTCACAGTTCAGTCTCTCTGTGCTGAGGTGGATTTTTCTCTTTTTTGTTTTTCAGAAGACCTCATTCCTAATTCTCTCTTTAACTTCTGTAGTGACTTTGGCTGCTCCACATCCTGCCTACCTGTGTGACAACCCTTGTCCCAACTTGCCTTTCTTACTCACTTACCCCTAAGAGGAGGGAGTCATGTGACTGTGGACAAGGATTTTTAGTACCCACTGGCATTAATATTATACCTTTGATTGTAGGGTAGTTCCATTAAAGTAAGTTTTCTTCCACCCATTAGTGGAGTGGAGTGGTTGTGTCCTTTGTCTGTCATTGTTTTATAATATATGGAATTTTATAGTAATAAAAGTAATATTGGCCTCTGTGTGTCTTTTTGTGCAATCTGTAGAATGAAGGCAGCCTACTCTGGACTTTACGATATTGGTCACCATTGATTCACAGTGAGACCTTAAGGAAGTCACTTAACTTGCAAGAGCTTAAATTATTAAAAAAAAATAGAAACAACTCTAAATTCAGAACTCATGAAACAACCTGGATATCAATAACAACAATAAATAATATAAAAATGAACTGCAAAGACACAACGGGAGTACCAGAGAAACAGAGGCCACTAGAGGACAGTATAGCTTGATGTTACCCTAAGATTTCATAGGACATTCTCTGATGCAGTGCTTCGCAGACTCGGTCCTAGGACCCCCAATGCCTGTAAGTATTTGTTCCAACCAGCTTCTGTTCTTAATTGGACCCCCATCCTTATTAAATGGGCTATTTCCTAATTTTTGTGTTTTTTGGTTAATGTAGAAATTACAAACTAAGTTTGGTCATTTTTGTTAGAGTGTAATAAACAGTTATATGGAGATAACATAGATTTTCCCTTTTATCAATATTTTTATCCTGATTTTCATTCTGCTTTTCCAGGTGTTCTGGCTATGTAATCCATTATTTACTAATTTATGGGTCTAACACTGAAGTTGTTGTGGCCTTTCATCGTTCAGCATTGTCAGCTTGAGTTAATTGCCATTATTAGCAAACAATTAAGGGAGCAAATTACATAGAAAAAGGCAAATTAATAGTAAAACAACAAAATAGAGTTAAGCCTTTAAAGCGATAGCAAAAAATACAAATGTTCCTAAATTATCATGTATAAATAAAGCTCAATGTGTTTGTCTGTGTTTGTTCTTCATACAGTTCGACACCCTTGGTTCCATCTCAACAATATTTGTCAGGTGACTACTTTGGAACCCAAAATTTTGACTCTATTGGTAACTGGGGGGCATCTTTTCCTTTATACTACAGTGAGTTTTTAAGAGTAGAATTACCAAAGCCTACAAAAAAAACTCGTAAATCCGGCCCACCTTAAATACATTTGCCCCTCTCCATTAGCATCTTTTGTCTTGTAAATGTGCCAATCAAGACAAGCAGCAAGCAGCCTACTATTCCATCCCCCCACCACCGTAGAACGGGCACAAAGTTCTCCCAGCTCATGCCTTGATTATCTGGAAGTGAAGTGTTGGAGTTTTAGAGTGAAAATAATACATTGTTATTTGGAACACATGCATTTCATGTGTGTTCTGTTTCTACAATAATCTGTGTAAACACATTGTTAAAACAGAAACATTTTTCATATTTCATTATTAAATGACAAAATATAGGCATAAACTATAAATGGTGTGAAGCCTGAAGTTTAAAGATCAAAAAAACACTTTCACAAAAGGTTCAAAGTTGATACAACAGTTTCCGTGGCACAGCGGTAAGAATTGCTGACTTGAGTCCCCGGTTTGTTCCTCACTGCCTTGTATATTTACCGTTTTGAGTAGTGAGCTGCTCGTATTGTTAATATTATACAATAAAATCATACATTTGATTTGCGTTTGTAACAGCCGATATACATTTATAGTACTTGTAAAAGTTAGCATTTTTTTTTCACTTTTATTCTCTCAGTCACGATCACGATACATATTACCAATCATGGGATCTGATGCTGTTAGTTTTAATTTGAAACTGGGAATAACTGTAGATGTGTGTAGTGTTTTGGGACAGTCAAACTGGAAATTCTCTGATCAGGTTGGATAAAAGCTGACACACAAATGCTGGCGAGTCTGCCTTATTCGTATCTCACTGTCACTTGATTTTTTTTAATTCATTTTTATTGAGTGTTCCTGCTTACGCTGAATTAGTATGCGCCTTATGGTCCATAATGTCAAAGACGCACTGACAAAAAAAAAACAAAAAAACAGAAACATAGGTGTATAGATGATATTTGGAATTATTCATTTTATGGCCTGTATAGTACATTTCATAAAACATCATGTCACAGATGCAACATTTTTCATATTCATTCACATGCCTTCTTGCAGTTTTAATCAGTGACTGTGTTTTTTTTTTCAATCTTGCCCATGCAGTCTCCACATTTTGGTGAACATTGCTGTTTCTTTTGTACTCCAGGACATGCAGAGGAAACAATAGTACAGAGAGATCAGTTCAGCGCTATATACAATCATCAAATTCAAATGTTAACAGTTCACACACACGCAAGGACTGCCCTTCCTACATTTACGACATGTGTACCTGTTGCAATGTACACACTTCTCTTTATGCTGAGGTTCCTATTGCATTGAAAGGGCACCTGACACTGACTGAGTTTACTTTCCTGGAGAAAGCGGCAGTCTTGGAACAAAAGCTTGTCGATGTTGTATCCTCCTTTTCTTTTTCCATCACCTGTTATGTGCCATCTGTTGGAATGACAAATGCATTTTAATACCACTGTTCATGCATTACAAAATACATTCTAATGGATGGTGCGCTACAAACATTCACTCTGAGGTCTACATTGATTACTTAGATTTCAAACCATTTCAGATGATTAGCATGGGTAGCACAGTTAATGTCTTATAGAAAATGTGGAAACCACACTCCTGTACTTTTATAAATGATGAATTAGAGAGATCATTTTGAATGACTCACTGAATGTGAATCAGGTTGGAACAAAAACCTGCAGCCATGAGGATTCCTCAGGACTGTGATTGAGAGCCTGGATAGATAACAATGGCTACTGCCTATGAGTACTCAGGAAGTTAAAAGTGAGGCGGTGAGGGGAGGCAAAGGTAGCGTGAGAATAAAATCTGAATGTTGAGCAAGTGGGAGAGAAGCCCCCCTGTGTATGCAGTTCATTTCTTTCCTGCCACTATACTGTGTGCATGTTACCAAGATGAATACCTGCTGTTGAAATTTAATATAATTACAGTTGTTTTTTAAAGCTTTTTGAGGTGCATTTGCATGTACTGCAGTTGCTATGTCTGTCTGCCTGCCTATCCACAAAACAACATGACCCCTAGCTGACCGATTTTGTTGAAATTTAGCATGCTTATTCTTTAAGGACATTGGTTAGGACTGTTCAGTTTTTGCTTAGTTAACTTAAATAGGATTTTGAAACAGTCAGTCAGATTAATGGAAAAATACAATTTTTGCCTTAACACATATTTTGGATCTCAGCAACCCTGGTCTGGATTAAGTAGGTGAGAAGATGACTTGAAATATTGAAGACGATGTTTGCCTTTCCTCCAGTGCAACTCGGTCACGTTGCTTTTACATTTCTGCATAACTTTTAATTTCTAGCAATCATATTCTTCTGCACCAGTATGGCTGGCCTGTCAAGTATCATTCTTAGTTGGTTTACTTCACATTTATCCAATTATTTTGCACATCCTTGTCTGATGTTAAGCAGGGTACCAAACTGAGTTAAATGCAGGGATGTTATGGTTTTGCTTAGTTTATATTTTATTATTCAGTATTATTTCTGACATTTGTGGTATGATTAGCATTTTTTACATGGAAGCTCAATCCTTTTAACATACTGCAGATAAAACTAACTCCTGTCATATTTTCATTATCATGCACCACCATTTTTCCTTTTAATGGGCATTGTCGTTTTGAGAGCTGTATTGCTTAAGTTTGCTACCACTGCAGAAGGAGTGAGCAGTATGCAACGTCATCGTTGCAACATTTTAAAGGTTGAATTTATATATTTCCAGGCTGTCCATAATAATAGATCAATTCTTAACATGCTTTTTGTTTTGAGTTTCAGGTTACTAAACATTTGGCCATCTTTTTCTTTGACTTAGACATGTGCTTAGGATTGGGCACTAGGTATAATAATATACATCGCTTAAGTATTAGATTTGTTTTGTGCTGAAGATTTTGTTTTGTGATTTATTCTTCTTGATTTTTGACCCTTGATTGAATTTTAATTTTGTTTCTCAAATCTGTCTCAAATCCAGTAGCTGAAATATCTATTTTCTTTTCCCTTTAAAGGCGCTGTTTTCAAACTGTGGAGCCTTTGCCTCCATGGTCTGGTTTGGTTAGGTAGGATGTGAACACGGCAATTGCACTGTTGTGCAGACCAAAACAACTGTACCACGACCCTTTGGGAATGGTAGTTTCAGTGTAGTACCAAGCAAACCTATGCATGAGGTATGAATGTGATCCAACACAGGACCAGTTTAACTACAGGAGATACTGTGCATTATGGGAAACATTTGTACTAGTAAGTAGGCAGTTGGAATATATAAATAAAACCACACATGCATACAAGCTTGTGTAAAACAACTGGCACAAGGACCAGTCAGTCAGGGCAATGCTAGCACCTGGTTCAGCCTCAGAGCTTTTTTACCTCACTCACGATCAGATCAGATAGCAGTTGATCATGTGGAAAAAAAGGTGCAGATTCACGTGTTTGGGTACAGCAAACCGACAACATACAAAGTTAGTGAGAAAATAATGCCAGCTGCTGCCATCGATCAGTCTTATACCTCAAGAGTGACGCCCACAGGTGAGGTGTCCTCTCAGTTAGATCTCACTTCTGGCAGGATGCACATACTGGACACTTTGATTTTTGTTTTGTGGTGTAAACATGTCCAGAAAAGGCATTTTAACCTCTAAGGTTCTTTTATATTGGTGGATAAATCAATACTGTAAATTCCTGAACTGCTCACCTTGATTCACACATAAAGTATATTCTACATTGGGAGTGGATGCTTGGGAAAGGAGGGGTGGTTTGTACATGTCATGCAAATGTAATGCTGTTGTAAAATTGTCTGTACGTGTGATAGTCAGATTGAGTGGTCTTCTCTTTGGCAGTTGTTTCTCCTACTAATACTTCTTTTAAAATCATTTGAATTCATTGTGTCATTCATGCTGACTGCCTTTTGTTAGATATAAAATCAGTCAAAAATTCTGAACAACCGATAGGTTCCTATGATCTGGTCAATTGTTCACTAAGTTACTTTTCTCTACACATAAAACATGCTAATCTAAGCCTTTATTTCACATATTCTTACATATACACATACATATTCTTACACATACATATACTGGTGACTTTATCTAAGTGTAAACATACACATTCTATTAAACAATGGCACTCCTTGAATTTGACAGTCTTGGAAACGACCTCATGAATATTAATGAGTTAAGGAGGCCAATTGTACCTGCCTGCTATTTCAGTTATAGAGCATTTCCCACATGATCTCTAAGCCCACGTTAAGAGTCATTATCTAAAAAATTCTAAAATAAAACACACAGATTAAAGATTACAAGTAGTATTTAGCATACTGTAAAAAGCACAATTTTACAACAGCATTACATTTATATATACAAGGGGGCTCTGCCCTCTGCTCACTTCACTTGTCAACCCCCAGATATACAATTTAAAAAGATTGTTATTTTCATGGGCGGCACGGTGGCACAGTGGGTAGCGCTACTGCCTCGCAGCTAGGAGACCCATGTTCACTTCCTGGGTCCTCTCTGCATGAAGTTTGCATGTTCTCTGCGTGGGTTTCCTCCTGGTACTCCGGTTTCCCGGCCGGGACGCCTGGAAGGACCGGGAGGTGGCATGTACGTCCTCCAGGCCACAAGGGGACAACCGCCCTGGATCAGATGAGGACCACGGGAGAAGAGCAAGGAGGCTCAAGCCTATTGGGGCCCATGGCCACCGCCAGGGGGTACCCCGAGTCTCAGAGGGCCGGGAATGATTTACTTCCGCCACACCCGGGAAGATGGAGGAGTGCCCAGAGTGCTTCCGAGTGCTCTCCTGACACTTGCACCACACCAGGAAGTATCGTCAGAGGGAGCACCTGGAGCACATCCAGGTGAGAATAAAATGGCCCAACTTCCTACAGTCTGGGAGGTACAGTCGGGAGTGGGAGCGGGACAAGGCTCCCGTGGAGAGAGGAAAGGCAGTCTAAGGACAGAGAGAGAGAAGCCCAGAGGAGTGGTGATTGATGTTTGTAGCACAGTGTGCTCTGCGGGACTGTGTGTATTGTGAAGAAAATAAAACATGCTTTTTATAAAGATGCAGTGTCTGTCTGGTGGTGTTCGGGCATGTCTCACAATATATATATATATATATATATACAGTGGAACCTCTAGATACGATCACCTGTGTATATGAGAAATTCAAGATAAGAGGAAAGTATGTGTATGAGCGAAAAATTCAGGTCTAAATACGAGCATTGGCTTGCGTAATAAGCCACGCAGCCAGGCTGTGGTTATGCGTGACGCGTTTCCCGATGTGCCTCGACTCGGGGATTCACCCAAGCTGACGCTGCCAGCCCATCAGCTCACTCAGTGTTCCATGTTCTCCCGTAGCGTGAGGATCTACGCGTTTGTGATTTCATTGTTTTGCTGTAGCAGTTCGCTGTATAAGCATATCCAAAAATATCGCGGACATGCAGACGGAGAATAGGAGACGATTGCCCCCAAGAGGAGAGAGCGAGCGAGAGAGAGAGAGAGAAAGGCGCGCGCGCGAGTGAGCGAGAGAGATAAGGAGAGAGAGAGAGAGGCGAGCGAGCGAGAGAGATAAGGAGAGAGAGAGGCGCGAGCGAGAGAGAGAGATGAGGAGAGAGAGAGAGAGAGAGAAAGAGACGCGTGCATGCGTGAGAGAGATAAGGAAAGAGAGACGCGCACGAGAGAGAAGAACCATCAGCTCAGTTATGCTCACATGACGCTCAGCAGACAAAGTGTATCCATACTACTTGTATTGCAAGACATCGCTCATTTTATCAAGTCAAAATTAATTAAAGAATTTAGCTTGTCTTGCAAAACACTCGTAAACCAAGTTACTTGCAAACCGAGGTTCTACTTGTATATATTATTTATCAGTGTTATTTGTTAGGAAAATTGATTTTTATGTTGATATTTTTGGGGGTGCAGAACGGATTAACTGGATTTCCATTATTTTCAATGGAGAAGTTTGTTCTAGATACGAGAAATTCGCTATACAAGCTCAGTGCTGGAACGAATTAAACTCGTATCTCGAGGTTCCACTGTATATATATATATATGTAGCCACCAGGGGGCATCCCAGAGCCTCGAACACCAGACACAACTCAGCTAAACACAATTTTAGGTAAAATCTGAGATGTTTCTGAGAAAAAGAAAACCAGAATATACCTCTTGCAGTGTTTTTCAGCCCCATTAATACCATTGCATTACAGGTTGTGCAAACTGGTTAAATTAAAGCCAAAACACACAGAAAAACAATCCAGCTGTTCTGGGTGGCAGGCTATTGTAGTCAATGTGTCCAGAAACCAAAATATATAAAACAATAGTTCCACTTCCATTCTCTCCATTTAAATTAGGGGAAGATTAATGTTGAAGAACCTCTCTTCCAAACCTTGCCCACCCTAACATTACAGTGATTACTCACCCCAGCCCCACCCCTGAAATGTTAATTCTGTGGTGCACACACCCCTTCATTGCTGCTGAAATTTCAGGGAAGACCACTACCAACAGTAACTCCTCTGTAAACTATAATTAACACTTGCCTCTAGCTTGGCATCCAGTTAATAGCGCACCCCTGGGCTTCCCTTGTTCACGTTTATGCCCTTTGTTCAAAAATTCTGTACCACCAAGTAATTTCCATTGTTAGGTTGTATTTGAAAAAGTGCAAAATCATAAAGGTAAGCCATAGCTTAACCTGATGCCTTCATTATACTGCTCATGTGCTCTTATACTGCCTTGTATTTACTGCTTTATCAGTTGTTAGGTAGCACTCATTGTAGTGAGCACCATCCCTGAGCCATGTCATGGTTACTTCTTTACTTCTACAAGAGATACTGACAGGAGCTAAATGTACAGCTTTGTGATTTTATAAAACACAGACGCCATCACGAGACATTCATGTATTTCTACAGTGTGAGGGCACACTTGGGTCACACAGGAGCTAATCGAAAGGACTGAGCTGAGAGCCATGTTTTTACTGTTCCTATAGCACCTTACATCTTTACTTATTTATTTAAAACTCAATTACAGCCTAACTGCTAGGAATCTTAGTCTGTGGACAAATAGATTCAGTCTGGCTTGATTTTGTTCAATTTGGGTGCATAATTCTTATGGTATGGTTATAACATTTTATCATTATTGTGGTGTCCGTTTTTTGTTGTTTTCTTTTATGCATTGATACATAGGCTACCTCCACACTACTATGTTTTCATTTAAGCAGCCACAGTCTCTGTCTGCATTTTTCATATTGTTTATGAAAGTATCTCTATCCACACTTAGATGAGTGAAAACACATATGACATAGATGATAACCTACACTTGGCATACTCACACTGGAGAAACAATCCTTGAAGGGGCAGTAATGCCGCTGGCCACGGAATTTATCCAAAAACTTTAGCAACCATTAAATTATTTGAATTTTGCACTTGTATTTAGGATTCAACTGAACAAAATGTGTTTTAGATGCATGCAGGTAAGCAACACAACTTCCATGGAAAGCAACTGTGCTTTGCGCTATGCTAGACAATGTTTTTCTTCCACAAAGGGTGGCCAGTCATGGAATGAGACGTTATAATGAAAAGGATCTAGTCAGGGAAGGGCTGCATAATTAGTATGAAAAATGAAAGTACAACCTTATGATCTTATACAACACCACAGTGAATCCAAATCTAAGTGTGGTTAGTGTCGGCCTTTTCAGAACCCTACGCTTTCACCCATCAAGTTGCTCAGATTTGTTTGAACTTATAACACCCTCAATATGTTTGAGAAGTGTTTGAAGACCCTCTTGTTCAGTGGGTTTTGTAACTCACTAATATTTTGTTTTGAACTCTTCACTAGGGATGGTCAATTATGTACCCTTGTCCTGTCACACTTGTTCCCAAAAAGACCCCCAGATTGATGGTCCTCAATTATGTTGACCTCTTTTGTAAGTAGCTTTGGATTAAAACATCTGCTGAACCTATACAATAAATGTAAATGAATGTGAATGTAAATTTTGACCTTATTGCAGCCATATTGTTATTAATGATTATGTCTCGGTCCTACCATTGGATTTTTGATGCGTGTAACCATCATGCCTCCTGTTATTTTAGATGGTGGTATACTTTAAGCAGTGTTCAAGTTTACGAATGGACTACATATCTTTCACGAATGATTAGTTAGTGCAAAATCTCATTAGTGAGATAGGATTCCACATGTGTTTTTAACTTTTATTTCTTCTATTTATTTATTGGCATATCAAACTTGGTTCCTTGGGGTGTCGTTTGTGTTTTATGAATTTTTAGCCTCTGCATATTTCCCACCTTGTTGTTCTTTCTTTCACTGCTAAGCCTTGTACTACCTGGTCATCCAAAATCTAAATTGCATTAAAAAAACATTTCACATATTAGCCGGATGATTTGATGAATATTTGCTTTTCATTCTCTGTAGAGTCATCCCAGTTTTTAAACTGCTACTTTAACTAATGGTTTAAACAATCTGTTACATTTTAAAGCATATAACTTGTCAACTCTTTTGTTCATTTTCAAACCCTTTTAATCTTGTTTAAAGTTTTAAGAGGCGTGAGCCTGTCCCAGCATGCATTTGTTAAATGTTATTAATTTTTTTTTAGGGTTGAAATGACTTTAGTAACAGTGTTGTCTTAACATTGTTATCAACTGAAACATAATAAGATGGCTATTTGATAAATAGAGTCAAACACCCAAAGTGCAACAATGGAAACCTATGGACTAAGCTAGGCAGACAGTGTGGCCCCCTGGTGGCCAGGGCATTGCAGGGTGGAGCTATTATGTGCCTGTTCAGTCCTAAATTCTTACTCCCTGTGTGACTATCACTAAGTCACTTAACATACCATAAATATGGAAATAATTACTTTGTGTACAATATGGATGATTGGTATGGCACTTGGGAGGAAAGTGTCAGCTTTACAGTCCAGGACTGTAAGTAAAAATAATGGCCATGGGAAAAATAGTGAATTGTGCACAGGGGAGAGTAGAGCTAGTCCCAGAAAGTGTCCACTTTGTTTAGCTCACTCCTTTAGTTGTATCTCATTCTGTCAGAGCTGTGCTGTATGTTCTCGTCTCTTGTGGTTGATTCACTTATTGCCCATTGGTGTCCTTGAATATGGTTACCACTGTTTAGCTGCATCTAATTTATCAGTGATGTCAAGTGGTACCCATCTTGCAAGAGGTGTCTGGAGCAAGTCCCACAGAAAGCCTCCTGGAAGGAGCCATTATAGAAGCACAGAGACCACTTGGGGGCATTATGGTCTGTGTGAGTGCTGCTCATCTGCCACCATAAAGTGAACACCATAAGGTACCATACCAGCTGTACTTCAGAACAGGTAATACACCTGAAGCTAAGGATGCTTGGATCCCAATACCCTAGTGCAGTGACAGGGACACCATAGTGAAAAATGGTGCTGTCCTTCAGGTGAGACATAATGTGGTCATAAAAGATTCCTGGGCGTCCTTTGAAAAGAGTAGGGTGCACCCTGATGTCCTAGCTAAATTGCCCATCACTGCTGGTGTTCAGATTCTTCTTTGTTAATTTTTGATTCTTTTGTTTGTATTTACTTTATTTCTGTTTATTTGCATTATTCTTTCTATTTGATTTTTTCTATGCATCTATGCCTGTGTTATGTACTGTGTATTGCTGGTGGTTCCCCAGGAGGCGTGGCCACCTGCCCATCACTGCAAAGGACTGGCCTCAACTGTGTAAAGGCGGGACAGCCCACAGTTCTTGCTGGTTCATCTGAACATTTTTTTCTTGCTCTTTGTGAATTCCTCTCCATTTTTACTGTTCTTTTGAATTTTATATTGGAAATTTGTTTTGCAGTGGATTGTCTTTGCTGGCAACTCCAATTTGCCTTCTTGTGCTCCATGGAACTTCACTGTTTATAAAGCCTTTTTGAAAATAAATTATTTTATTTATAAAGGTTCTTTGTGGCCCTCTATGTTACTCCCAGTGTTTCCCCATCTATTGGCCATTTTTGGAACTGTGTGCTTTGGGACAGTTGTGTATCGCAGCACTAACTATCTCTCTTACCTTGTCACCACCTAATAACTAATGTGCAGTGAGTGTTCTGGTGCAAACATGGCTGCTATCTCATACTCCAGGTGAATGCTGCACATTGGTGGTGGTTGTAGTCGTTCCCCACTCAATAGGTAAAATGCTTTATAAATGTAACTGTCTATCTGAGGCTACAGTTAGAATAAATAACCTTAAATACCAAGAAATGAGACGGAAACATAGTTGAAAAATGGGCTGAGGTCAAAACCAAAACAAAGATTGATTACCAAACCCAGAATCCCAGTATGCAAAGCGAAAACCAAAGTCGTAAAGCATGTGAAAATCTGAACGGTCTTGGTAGAACTAGTCAGCGCAGGCCTTCTTTCAAAAAACGCAACTGGGGCTCCCTTATTCTAACAACAATATGTCTTTATATTGCCTTTATAGTTTAAGGACACCAGGAGCCACCATAGGGAGTTCTAACTTGGCTCTTCGTAGAACAAATGGAAGACCACCGCTAACACTTGTAATAAACAAGATTCAGACAGTATGATAAGTTAGGGTACCACCCTGGTAAACTCTGTTTAATCAAGTGCCAAAGAATGAACAAAGAACAGAAAGCAACATAAATGTTGTCTGCCATGAAGTAAATGTGTGGGTTATTTCAGGTAGCTTCTGAGTAGGAGCTTTGGCTCCCTTAGTCATAGCTTTAACACTGGACTATGGAAGGTAAAGGAGAATGTGTTATCAACAGCACCCCCTCTCGACTCAGATTGGCATTGCTTACCTTGTGAGAGCCCTGAAGGTGTCTCTTAAACTTGCATGCTTGACGCATTAAGTACTTCAAGGTTTATAGGGTCATTCTTGTCACATGTACAGAGTCTTAAGTCCAAGTGTTAGAAGTGATTCTAGGACTTGGCTGTATGGTTTTATAAAGGCTATCCATTCCCAAAGGGAACTTGAGTTCAGTTAGCAGGGGTTGAACACTGAAGTGAAAGGAGATAGAGAGGTCATCATCTGCTGAAAGGTGCATTTAATATGGTATTGTGCTGGGCAGCTGGGTGAGCCACCCCCCTTATAGACAGTGTGATGAACGGCCGGCAGTTCCACCCGGCCGACACACCCAGGATGCTAGATGGTGACTTCCCTGCAGCTTAGCAGTGCCCTGGAAGGCACTATGGGAAATAGAGTTTGGCTTCACAGCCCTGCTGGGTACCGTCGGTACCGCCAGGTGACACTGCAGGGAGACACAGGGATTTTTGTTTCCCATATAGCCGGAAAGTATTCCCAAGTGATGGGGACAGAAGGACAGAGGTACTTCAGGGCTGAAGAAAATACAAGTCGGGTCAAGGACTATATAAAGAACTAGTGGAGACCCAGCAAGCAGGGAGTTTGGAGGAAGTGTAACAGAGCTTGCTGGGAGGAGAGGAGGAAAATTATTGTATTGATTTGTGGTTTGGTTGGTAGATGTGGTGCTTTGAGGGTACTATTACTAAAGACAAGATTAAAAATCTGCTTAGTGCTTTTACACTTGTGTCCAGAGCATCTGTCTGTTGGGTTTCACGGGGCAAAAGTGTCCTCTAAGGTCCACAACAGTTTAAACCTGTAGACTGAGAGAGACAGACTGTTATGTTAATTTTTGCCATTGAGTACTTTATACTTTTGCAAAAAAGGTACCATTTTGTACCCTTGGCTTCTTGTGTAGTGCACCTCACCATTGCACAGTATCTTTGGAATGTCTGAACACTGGCAGTTTTCTCTGCCAAAGCCTCAAAAAATGAGTTCCTTTATATCCTTTAATCAAATACTTTTTAATTAATTTACTTTAATTGCACACAGCGGCAGTCACTGCCTACCGTACAAAAAATAAAATTCAGACGTGAGTGCCAGTAAGGTTTGCGCCTTAGGAACCAAGTTTCAGTAATTATTTACCACTCTGATGCTGATCTTTCTGATCCTAAAATAGGTTGTTATGTAGGAAATTAATGAGAAGAGTTCATAATTAATTGCAGAATTACAATATTTGAGGTTTCCTCTAGAGCGTCGCTTTCTCCTGCGCATTTTGGCTCAAAAACTAATCAGCACATCATCATCTCATAACAGGCTTAAATTTCGAGCTTGGTATTTTTCCATCCAGCAGTTTTATCTGTAGACCGTCCGCAAGAAACTGTGACAGACAGACACACACACAGGCAGACACACACACCCATCATTGAGATATTGATCTTTTTGATATCATGGGACCCTAAAACATCAAGATCCATTGAAAACCAGAGGTTGAAATGTTTGACAAATCTAAAGCTTTCACTCCTCCACCGTAGAGGTGAGGTTATGGTGGAGAAGGGCACAAAGCACAAACACATCCATTCAGCTCATGTCCTTGGCCATTGCCTTCTACATCTTTTTATTGTGTTCTCAGGTTGTCTTTTACTTTATTTGCAGACAAGCCTGTCTGTACTGTTTTTAAGTTTGCTACTGTACACAGTAGATGATGTAAGCAAACACGAGCTGAAACTGAGGAAAGTTTTGGGGTCACAATCTGGAAAATTCCCTTTAATGCCAGGTCTGAGTCAGAAAACAACTGAATTAAGTACAACAAGACAGCCATGGAGGAGCTAAGACTTCTGCCAATGAAGCGCTAATCCATGTTGACCCACTCCTATTGAAGTTCCTGGTGGGCGATGGACATAGCTAAGCTACAGATGAAAGTTCTGTGCAGACTGGTACTGTATAGGTGCACCCAAAACCCCTGCTTTATCTGTGTCTCCTCTATTTCAGACCCCCGATACCACTGACTGATATAAGGTAAGGTGACAAGGTTAAAATTTCATTCTGCAGTTTCCGATAGATTTACACATTTTAGGAATTCTGGAATGCAATTTGTCCACTTTCTGAGTGACTTCTCTCTGTACTCACTGCCACACCTGCCAGCACGCTCTGTCTCGTCTAGGGTTGACGTTGTAATAATAATTTAGTTTTTATTTTTGAACCTTTCTGCAGTAATTTTACTTACTTTTGCATTGTTATTATGTTTTGTTTATATGTTCACTATCAAGTTGTATATCGCAGGTGTCATCAAGTTATTTTAGTTTTGGTCAAGCGATCAAGTTGATGTTGCCAACATGTTGTAATGTCATCGTGTGCAAAGTAGTTGCTGCAATACTCTTGCCATCTGAAATTGTGGATTGTGCTCATGAAGACCTCTGCAGTTCTAGCTTGTTTTAAAGACTTTAGAAAGCTGAACTTTGTGTGTATATTTCCATTGTAGATATGGATTTGTGCTTTGGCGCATCAGTATCTTGTGATTTCCTGGCTGTTGACCACTGACTGTCTCTGACTTTGTTCTGTCCATTTGTTTTCTGATCACTTTGCCTCCAGGCTGCCAATTCCAATGTGACAGACAAAGACATGAAGGGTACTCAGGGGAAGGATTTAATAGTTACACCATACATAACTTCACTTTTGCCAAACACTCAGAGGACTTGTGATATCACTAAGCTCTGCCTCTTCCGGCCTACTGGCTATAAACATGCCACACTCCCTGGAAGATGGTGTCATTATATTTAAAATAGGTAAATAAAGGGTGAATCTCCATTCAGCTATTGGCAATAATAGAACAAAATTTTTGATCCCAGTCTACCATTATCCAGAAGAAAAAAAAAGGAAGGTGGTGTCACTGCTGGACCAGACCAAGAACAAAATGTGTTAGTATTGAGAACACAAAAGTTTTCAGATGAAAACCAGCACCAAAGATTCCATCATTAAAATATGTAGCCTGTGGCATCTCAGAACTTTGTGACAATTCAGGTCTTTTTTTTTTTTCTCAATACTTGGAAATAAATTGCATAATCCAAATGAACTTTGGCAGAGGTATTTTATTATTTTGTTAGAACAGGCAAGCCACATATTAAGAAAAAAATCACTCATAGGTTTTATTGCACAAAGACAATGCTTTGTGTTTATTGTGTGTCTTGTAATATTCAATACTGTATTACTGCTGAAGGTTTATGTAGAGACACTCGTATGCTGGGCATGTCATCATTTTTTGCTTTCCTTATGTGTGTTGTCAGTTGTTCAGACTACTGTGTTTTGTAGCCTTTTCCATTTTATTGGTATGCTTGCTCACTGTAAGTAAAGTAAAGCCTCAGAGGATGCCCTCATCTAAACTGAAAATATCACACGTCTGCCTATGTGCCTGCCAGCCAGCTCAGAAAGGAAGCATGTCAATTGCTGAGCCAACACCGCCATCCATAAAATTCACACCATGCAGCTTTTTAGTGTGTTTTTATAACAGCCTGGCTTGGCGAGCACCAGTGGAACATGGATATCGGGATTTCTAACACAAAAATGGCTTAAGTAAATATAACCCCACTAAGCAGGTGATTTATTGCTGCACTGTGTGTTTTACTTTCCTCTATTTTTTGAAGTTGGTTCAATGCCTGTTTCTTCGTGAAGCTTAGCTTCTGAACAAGTCCATCTGCTGTCCTAATTTGCCCCCATGGTAAAATGTTCTTTTACTGTGTTTTAAAATGAAGCTGCTTAGAACAAGGAATCCAAGCTCTTGTTTAAGGGTTTGCATATTTGCTTCCAAACTTCATTCTTTGTACAAGTTCACAGAAGTTAAATCAAGTCTAAAGTAAAGGCATGCCAGACACATATATATTTCACCTTGCCCTTTGCCTTGGTCAGGGGTCCACAACCTAAAGAAAATGAACCTTCTAATTTTGGGTTTGTTTGCTTTGGCCTTTGGATTCTGCAGTTAGACAGTCAACATTTATTTTATAGACAGCCTTTCATTGCAGGGCAGCACAGTAGGCCAGTGATTAACTCTGTTGCTTCAAAGCTCCAGGGACTTGGGTTTGATTTGCAGCCTGGTCACTGTGCAACATCTCTCTGTGTCTCCATGGGCTTTGCCATGTTGTGTGTCAGACCACATTCTCGTGTGTCATTTCCCCATTAGCACTTGACTTTGCCTGATGACCATAATTACTTGGAGGTCACCGGAGACTCACTTATGTTTAGTTTGCCTCTATTCGGGCTGGTCCTGTTCTTTAGTCCAGCTCTGCTTTTAAGTTACTTCTCTGGTTTCCGGTCTTGTTCTTTGCTTAGTGTTTCTCATGTTTTT
The DNA here is from genome assembly GCF_016835505.1 of Polypterus senegalus. NCBI lineage: Eukaryota > Metazoa > Chordata > Cladistia > Polypteriformes > Polypteridae > Polypterus > Polypterus senegalus. Next base: position 65,529,935 of record NC_053171.1, on the reverse strand, counting down.
GGAGCTGTTTGCACATTGAGCAGCAATGACTTTCACCTCCACATCTTGCAGAAAGGCACATGCTACATCAAAAAAAGGTTGTTTTTTCTCACGGCCTTGGCCAATTGCCTAATCTTTATAAACATGCACACCTCAAAGTAGGCGACATAAGGATAAAAAGCTGAAACTTTAGAGAAAAACAGCACTTAGCTTGATTTTTGTTGCAGATTAAACTCCTCCAAATACCAGGAGACAGAAAGAAAATCAAACAACCAAAATTCAAGACTAAGAATTGTTGTGACAGAGATGAGAAGGGGCTGAAAATTGAAAACACTGATCAGGAAATGAGGGAGAAACAAAGTCCTTTTAACAAGCAGTGGTCAGCCACAGAGATATGTAACAGTACAACGTGTTATGAATACAAGTACTTAACTGCCCATTATGCTAGCTGGCATGTAGAAGTAGACAAAGAAGAAGAATGCCTTTTATTGTCATTGCACAAATGTACTATGAAATTTTAGTGTGTCTCCTGAATAGTACATACAATATAATAATAAAAAAAATCTTCAACAGGTTCAACATATGCTCTGCATTTTAAACTACACACATATTTTAATATGAAACCAATAAAACATTGAGTTCCTCTGTATGCATGCATATGTATAAGGCGGAAAATATAAATAGTAAATAGTGGAGTAGTTCCATTTTACAGTGATTGCAGTGAGCCCCAAAGATATTGCACTTTTATCCCAAGATGCCATGGGTGACAGTGAAAGACATAAGAACCAACCTTACACTTAGATGAGTCTCCACATTTAAAGGAACTTCAACCTTTTAACTGTAATATGCATTTGCATTTTTGATGGCTCTCTTCAAATTGGATCTGGCAGCACTATATAATACAGTATTGCCAGACCTAACGACTGTATTGCGCTCTTTTAGCCAAAGGACTTCCAGTCCTGTCTTTCTTAGGCGAATTTCTGCATAGTGCCCCAGCTGTCTTTGCCCTGCCTCTCTTCTGTTTACCATCAGGGATCAAGAGGAGATCTATTTTGTGATGGGTCTCATTCTTTTCTCATGGTGTGTCATATCCCTCTCCATCTTCTATTCATAATGATGGTGTCCAAGCTCGCTTCATTTCATCTGATGAGCAGTTCCTGGTTGGAATTGGTTCACAGGCAGAAAATGTGGAGGATTCCTTTCAGACTACTGTTGTGGAAGGTTGATAGTTCTTCTTATCCATACAAAATGTGGCTCTGGCAAAGCCTCAGCTTCATGTTGGTTCTGGACTACGACAACCTCCACCACATTGTTCCATATCCTGAAAGCGTTCTTGGCTTTGTTCAGTCTGCCCTTGACGTCTATACCTGACCCTCCATCATAGTCTGACAGGTGAACTCTTCAGTCATTGCTAAGTACTCACCATCCACCATTATTGGTGTGGGGTTTGGGATATAATTAAGTGTCATGACTTTGTGTTGATCGTTAAGCCTACTTGCTGTATATACATACAATACAATACAATACAATACAATACAATACAATTTATTTTTGTATAGCCCAAAATCACACAAGAAGTGCCACAATGGGCTTTAACAGGTCAAGACTCTTGACATCCCCCCAGCCTTGACTCTCTAAGAAGACAAGGAAAAACTCCCAAGAAAACCCTTGTAGGAAAAAAATGGATGAAACCTTGGGAAAGGCAGTCCAAAAACAGACCCCTTCCCAGGTAGGTTGGGTGTGCAGTGGGTGTCAAAAAGAAGGGGGTCAATACAATACAATACACAGAACAAAACACAAGTAATCCTCAATACAATATAAAAATAAAAATATTACAAGTATGGAGCAGAATTTAACAGTAGATGATATCCCATAATATGATTTGGATTTGTTTAGAGTCCTGAAGACATCAGCCATCAAGCTGCCTCCCCCAGTTGGCCATTCCTCAACTGAAACAGCACTGGGCCAGCCAATCCGATGAAAGGACCCCGCTACCCCATAATTCCCGCGATCCTCCATCAGGGATGACTTTACCTTAGGCAGTCAAAACAACTTGGCAGGTGGGCCGTGGCACCAAGTGCCACATTTGAGTACCAAGAAGAGAAACAGAATAGGTGAGGGTTAGTAACAAATTATAACTATCATGTTACTTATGTTCTGCGGTGGGCTGGCGCTCTGCCCGTGGTTTGTTTCCTGCCTTGCACCCTGTGTTGGCTGGGATTGATTTCGGCAGACCCCTGTGACCCTGTAGTTAGGATATAGCGGGTTGGATAATGGATGGATGGATGGATGTTACTTATGTTTTAGTGCTGATGACTAACAACAGAGATGCAGTCTGTACAGTTAATCAGCAGCTCCAGTCAGGATATGCTAAATTGAAGATGAAGTAGTGAGTCTTCAGCCAGGATTTAAAAGCTGAAACCGAAGGGGCATCTCTTATAGTAGCAGGCAGGCCACTCCACAGTTTAGGGGTCCTGTAACTAAAAGCTTGACCTCCCACTGTTATTTTATTAATCCTTGGAATCATAAGAAGTCGAGCATCTTGAGATCTTAATGTGCGCTCTGGTTTGTAAGTCATGATAAGTTCAGACAAGTAAACTAGACCTTGGCCATTTAAGGCGTTATATGTTAAAAGGAGGATTTTGAAATCTGCCCTAATCTTAAAGTCAGTGTAGGGATTTAAGAACTGGAGTTATGTGTTCGTATTTTCTTGTTCTTGTAATAATTCTTGAAGTTGCATTTTGGATTTGGAGGCTGTATAAAGAACAATTTGAACATCCAATGAACACTGTATTGCAGTAATCAATCCTACTAGAAATAAATGCATGAATTCATTTCTCAGAATCCTGTTTATTTAGAAAGCACCCTAATTTCCCAACATTTTTAAGATGGAAGAAACCTGATTTGTACATCTTTGTAATGTGCACTTTAAATGACATGCCAGAGTCATGTTGACACATCTTGAATGTGCTGATGTGTGTAAGAGAGCCAGGCAAGGTCATCTCCATAGTCAGTGTCCTCCAGCATGGAGAGAAAGATCCACCCGGTGCCACTGTTGTGCATCCCATCACCCAGCTGAAGAGCAATGCTGACACCATAAGTTGATTCAGGCTCACAGCTACAAAAAAGCTTGAATCCTTCAAACAGACCAAAAAAAGGACCTTCAAAAAAAGAACCCTTTCCCAGAAAACAAAATAATATTTATTAAATATTTTTTTTTATTTTATAAAATAAAAATATTCACTGAACATCACAAGGTGAAAAGCACCAAAATTTAATACTGAAGTTAATTTAGTAATCAGTTAATTCTAAACTTGCAACCATCAAATGTAACTTAGAATGAACAAAACCATTTCCTAAGTCCAAAAAGCAAAACTTAGACCTAAAACTAAAACCTAAACCAAAATAATCTAAACAAAAAGGTCAAAACACCAACAAATATTATATCTTAACCAGGAATCCTCCTCTGATTGTGGTTCAAATTCATGTTTTCTGTCTCTTTGGTTCCTTTTTGATTTTTGTCTCTGTATGTAAGCTGCCTTTGCTATGCTCCCTGTGCTTTGTGGGTGGTTCCCCAGAGGCAGGACCACCTGCCAGTGACTGCCAGGAACTGCCCTCAGCCATATAGATCCGGAAGATCTTTCTTAGATTCTGTTGGTTCATTTCAAACATGCTTAGAAATGGTGAATTTGTGTGCTTTTTGTGAATTTAATGTGCTTATTGAGTTACTGGATTTACATACTTCACTCTGTATTTCAACCATTCTTGGGATTTTGTATTGACACTTTTGATTGTGTTGAGGTGCCATGTTGTTTTTGCCAAATTGTATTGGCTTTGTGCTGCACAGAGGTTCATTGTTATTAAGGAGAGGTTTTTTGTAAAGAATAAATCATATTTTATAAAGATACTGCAAGACCCTTTTTGTGTCTAGCCAAGGTTTCAGGTAGGATTTCCTCCTTTAGTGGGCATTATTGGAATCTTTTGTGACTTACATACTTTGGGACTACCTAGTTCGTGACTATAAAGTATTATGATCTACTAGTTTCTTAAAAAACACAAGGCTCTGCCTCCAAAAACTAGGCTTTAAGGCTCCAGAAAATCAGCCTGGCCTTAAAATTAAGGAACAGGCTATGAGACTCCATGGGCTTAAAAAGAGGCCAGGGTTTCAATATTCAAAACCTGAGAAATGGGAGAGGGGAAACCCTGGCTCAAATTTACAGAAAAGTACAATGAATAAACAATATAAAACAATATCAAAAAAAGTTTAGGCAGAACCTAAAGCTAACTAAACACTGGCTGTAAACAAGAAATCAAATACCAAAGAAATAGGACCCAAAATAGTGATAGATATGATAAAAAAGAAAAACAAAATATAAATTTTAAATAATAATAGTAGTAAAATTAGAGGGCTCAAAAACTTATATTCACACCAGCAATAAAGTTAAAAGAAAAGTGCTTACACTGAAAAAAAATGCAAAGCTAAATGATGCCTGACGCTGTGTGTGCCAGTCTTACATTGGTGGGGTGACATGACATCACATCAGTGGGCATAGCAACATAAACAACCCAAAACTGAGACCACCATACCAAAACAAGGAATGAATGGCAACATCATTTTACTGCTATTTCTTGAGGATTTTTTGTAATTCACTCCCCGTTTTGTGCTATTTTCACATAGCTGCCATAGCAACATCGTATTATGGTTGGTAGTGATGTTGGTTTCTGACTATGCATTCACATGTGCTCTGATAATCGACGTCATCACACTTCGAGTATTGAAAACAGTGGAATGGCAAGCACTGTATATCATAGCTCTGGGAATTCTAAAAAATCATCTTACTGAGCGCTTGGTGATTATTTTGCCGCTTAGACTCAGCTTGTCATATTGTAGCTTAAGTGTGCATTACTTTTTATTAAACTCTGGATATTTTTTAAATGTTTTGGAAGTATTATTATTGGTTATGTTTTTGCTGTCTAGACTATAGTTTAATAGATATTTTATGTAAATTATTATTTTTTGTTATTAATTGTTTTGTGCCTTGTGCATATATATTGCACCCAAGGGGGCAGAAGGGTTTAGTTACGATTTGAACCATTTGGCTCTCTTTTTAGAATTTGGATGGCTTATTTTGTAAGTGCTCTTGTGTTTTGATTCTTTGGTCCTGGTTTTTTGTGTGGTTTAATGGATTAGGTTTTTGGGGTTATGGGTTGGCCAAAGAAAATTAACTTTAATAAAGCTTTGGACTCGGGTGGCCCAGGGTTACATCTACCCTCTCTCCATGTGAGGACAGTGAAGAGGCAGTTCTCCACTAGTGATGTTTGGGTGTGGAGCATAGGAACAGGGTGTTAGAATTGGGGTTTTGATAAATTTGTGTGTAGGCTTTTCTTTAACATTTTTCCTTGATTTACCACTAAGTTTTGGAACTCTTCCTAGCCCTGGAGTTCAAATCTGTTATTTGTGTCTGACCTTAGTAGTGTTTCTTAATTATTTGCTCTGTTTTGTGGGAACACAGTGTTGCAGTGATAGTGATTAGCTGGTGCCCAGTCCAGAGATTGTTCCTGCTCTGAGCCATGCGCAACCTTGTGATATCCCGTGTAGTGGGAAGTGGCCCCAGTCTACACTCTGGACATCTGATAGTTCATGAACCGAACGGGATCAATGGAGAGAAGAGACACAGACAAAAATTGAAGGGTGAATGGTGCAAGTTTATTTACAAGAGTGCTGTACACAAAAAATGCAGTAGTGTCAGGTGGGCTTTGAGACACAGTCCTTTAACCCTGACACTTCAAAAAGAAAATAAAAACAAACAAAAAGGAAAAATATGGTGTATTTACAAAAACAGTGCACTACACACACGTTCCAATAATGAAGGTTGTCTTCTCTTATCCTGGGTTCAAGACGTTCCTCCAGCAGGAAAGAAATATGTACAAAAACAAGTGTGTGTATATCCAAAAATAAAACAGTTGCACCAAACCCAAAATCAAAAACTATCCCAGCACCAAATAAGTATATATACCTCCACCAAAAATAATCACTAGGAGATATATAACTCTATATACAAAAAGAATATATGCAAAAGCCGCCAAAATTACAACTGCTCCTACAAATAGCTCAGCAGTGCTTATTCCTACCTCGCTCTTAGGTCCACTGACGACCCCTGTTGGCCGGTAACTCTTTAAATATAACCGGCAAGATTGTCCAGCCAATCTGTCAACATGTCTACCTCATGCACCTATCCCGGTAGACGGTAGCGCATTCACGTAACACGCCGCGACACGCCCCGAGCAACTATGTATTTAAAACCAAACTCCTGCGGGTCGCTACAGATAAAGCCCTCCGGTACAGCCAACGGCTATGCTGAGCTCAAGCACGACCGTGGTTGACTCACCAGTAAGTAAAATAGTTTCTCTAACATTATGGGATCCCCATCTCTGACTCAATCAATCAAATGCCGGCTTTCTCTTTTAGGCGCGCCGCACTTTAAACCGCCTGCACTAGGCAGGCTGCGAGGACACCGGAGTGTAAAAATGAACACGTGCGGCGGAGCCCGTACTGGCCATTATACCGGCCCCACGTGTGTCCAACACCCCGCGCCTCACAGCCCTCACCCGCTAGACGGCCCCGCGTTCCCGCGACAGCGCCTATACATGCTGCTACTTAACTTAAATTTGGTAAGACGCGACCCGCGCATTACCACAAACCTTCAATGAAATAATTTATTGCAGCAATACTGTCTCTTTCAAACGTGCAAACCTCCAACTTCTGTCCTTCCTTTACTTTCTCAAAGTACCCAATCGCCACACAATCAGCTCAGTAATAGACGTTAAGCCATCTGTAAGCTTAGAACGGCAATTCTTCAAAACTTTTTTTTTTATAAATTTTATTGCACTCCATACAAAGCTACGGAAGTGTATTACTGCCACGACATAAAAAAAATATGCTCACTATCATGTGATAACGTGAAAATATTACATTATAACGTGAAAACATCACGTTAAAACGACAAATAGTATCACGTTAAAACGTGATACTATTTCACGTAATTACGTGATAAAGTTTCATGTTATAACGTGAAACTTTTTTGGTTATCCAGTGAGGAGTGCACGTCTGCAAATGAAACGGTCACCATCTCAGCTGCATTCAAGCTGGGCATGTTGTGACCCAAACCACGGTGAGGCATTTAATAAAGTTTCTAGACCCCCGTGGTGTTGAGCAAAGACGGAGGAATCGACTGATGCGACGCGTGTACATTAATCCTGGACCTAATTTTATGTGGCATGTTGACTCTTATGACAAACTAAAGTCGTTTGGAATATGTATAAATGGAGTGATTGATGGTTTTTCAAGGCTCATGATATGGCTTCATGCTTATTCAACAAACAGCGATCCCAAGATCATCGCTGGTTATTTTATAGCAGAAGTGGAAATGAGGATGGGGACAGCTGCCAGAATTCGTGCAGATCTGGGAACAGAGAATGTCACACTGGCAGAGATGCAGAGATTCTTACGATGGAGTACTGGCCAGGACAGTAACTGTTACATTACTGGATCCAGTAATCACAATCAGCGAATCGAAAGCTGGTGGGCCTTTTTGAGACGACATCACGCGCAGTACTGGATGAATCGCTTCCAGGAACTGAAAGACAATGAATGTTTTAGTTTGTTTTCTCCATTGTGTATTCATAAGATGAGGCATGAACCACATAGAAAACCACATCAAGAATTAAGACATTTCTCTTTTATTCTCTTTTCGTGAGAATTTTTCTTGTTCTCTTTTCATGAGAATATTAAAAAAAGTTATCTCTGAAACTATTTATAATTTTGTCATTTTAAATATTTTAGATGTTCACAAAACACAAAAATATTAATGTACAATGTTCATTTTCTCCCCAAATTAAAACAATATACTGTAAAAACAATACACATTGGAAGCACAAGATTTGACTAGTGATGAACAGGACACTGCACCACAAGGAATCTGCAGCTAGGTGGGGATTTAATAGTTGACCTCAGGATTCTGGTCCCATTTTGTTACAAGGAAGGCAGAATATAATTATAGATCATAATGAAAACAAACAAACAACAAAACTATCAGATTATATGTTTAAAGATTCTTGGTATTTCCCAAAATCAACAACTAACCAAGCCATTAGTTTTCATTATGAAGCCATGCCTTGATGCTCAAGAGCAATATGGGTCATTTGTAAGTCTTTATGTATGTATGCTCTCAGGAAGAGATACAGCTCTATGGCTTCATCTGGTGAGGTAGGTGACAGTAAGAAGTTCTCTGCCATTATAAGGCAACACAAGTCAAAACTACCTCATCACAAGGGTAAGGCCCTCTCTGTTGGCATTCTTGTTTACAAGCCTCCACTGCTTCCTGTGAGACCTCTTTCAGGTGATCTTGTCCTCCAAACAGATGAGGGATGGTATGCATGAGAATTGGACGTCCCCTTGGAGCTACTGTAGAATTTGATCAAGTCGTGTAAATGAGCCGTTTCATTTGCAGGCGTGCGCTCCTCACTGGATAACCAAAAAAGTTTCGCGTTATAACATGAAACTTTATCACGTAATTACGTGAAATAGTATCGCGCTTTTAGCGTGATACTATTTGTCGTTTAACGTGATGTTTTCACGTTATAATGTAATATTTTCACGTTATCACATGATACGATTTCTCGTTTTAACGTGATGTTTTCACGTTATAACGTGATAGTGAGCATATTTTTTTTATTATGTCGTGGCAGTAATACGCTTCCGTACAAAGCAATCAAGTTTTTACAAAAAGAAAAATAGAGTTAAGAACAGATCGATCCCCACCTTTGAGAGAGAGAGCAAGCCAAACGGCTACAAATTTTACAGCTTTTAAACATACCTAAATTAATAAATTCTCTGTGCTTCATGAACTTATTTTTAAAATATTACTGATTAGATCCTGCCATGTTTTGAAAAAAGTCTGTACGGATCCTCTAACTGAGTATTTGAGTTTTTCCAGTTTCAAATAGTATAAAACATCGGTTTCCCACTGACTTAAAAGAGGAGAGTTTGGGTTCTTCCAGTTTAGCAGAATAAGTCAGCGTGCCAATAGTGTAGTGAATGCAATCACAATTTGTTTGTCCTTCTCCACTTTAAGCCCCTCTGGAAGAACCCCAAACACAGCTTTTAATGGGTTAGGAGGGATTGTAAGTCCAAGGCTATCTGAAAGGTAATTAAAAATTTTTGTCCAGAATAATGTTAATTTGTTGCAGACCCAGAATATGTGACCTAGTGAGGCTGGGACTTGGTTGCAACATTCACAGGTTGGATCATGCCCTGGAAACATTTTGGAGAGTTTTAGTCGAGACAGATGTGCTCGATATATAATTTTGAGTTGTATAATTGTATGCTTTGCGCATATGGAGCTCGAGTGAATTCTCTGCATTGCTACTTTCCACTCCTTTTCTGATATACTAATTGAGAAAACTTTTTCCCAGTGTCCTCTTGGATCTTTGAAAGGGAGGGATTGTAAAATGATTTTATATATTGTAGAGATGGAGTCTAAGTCCTTGAGATTGAGCAATATTTTTTCCAGCATGGATGAGGGTGGAAGATGAGGAAAATCTGGAAGATTCTGTTTAACAAAGTTCCTGATTTGAAGATAGTGAAAGAAATGTATAGCTGGAATGTTAAATTTGGAATGTAATTGTTGATAGGAAGCAAAGATGTTGTCTATATAAAGATCTCTAAGCAAGTTAATTCCAAATTTTTTCCAGATATTAAAAACTGCATATGTTTGTGAAGGTTGAAAGAGGTGGTTCTCTTGCAGAGGTGCCACTGATAGAAGCTTCTCCGTCTTAGAATGCTTTCTACATTGGTTCCAGATTTTAAGTGAGTGGAGCACAATTGGGTTTTTGGTATATTGCCGATAACGTGTGTTTATTGGAGCACAGAGCAAGGAATACAAAGAAGTACTGCAGGATTTTTCTTCTATTGCGGTCCAAGCCTGTGTATGTTCTTCTATTTGTGTCCAGGTTCTTATCGCCTGTATATTTGCTGCCCAGTAATAAAACTGGAAGTTAGGTAGAGCCATGCCGCCTTCTGCCTTTTGTCTTTGTAAGGTCGCTCTTTTGATGCATGAATGTTTTGAATTCCAAATAAATAAGGTTATTGTTGAATCTAATTGCCTAAAGAATGATTTATTAATGTATATTGGGATGTTTTGAAATAAAAAAGGTGCTTAGGAAGAATATTCATCTTAACAGTGTTAATTCTTCCAGCTAGTGTGAGATGAAGGGTTGACCATCTATGCAAGTCTTGTTTAATTTTTTCCATGCAGATGGTGAAATTTTGTTGATAAAGAGCTTTATGTTTACTTGTGATGTTTACCCCGAGGTATTTAAACTGTTCTGCAATGATAAAAGGTAGGGTATCTAAACTAATATTATATGCTTGAGAATTCACTGGAAAGAGTACACTTTTATTCAGATTAATTCTGAGACCAGAGATCTTTTGAAATTCTGTGAGTGCTGCTAAGACTGAAGGCACAGAATTTTCTGGGTCCGAAATATACAGTACCATATCATCTGCATATAATAAGATTTTCTGTTCCAGTCTTTCTCTGCTTATCCCCTTTATCTGATCAGTATTTCGACAATGTATTGCCAGTGGTTCAATGGCAATCGCAAACAGCAGCGGTGACAAGGGGCATCCTTGTGTAGTGCCACGTTCTAGTTTAAAGTAGTCTGAGCAAATGTTATTGATGCAAATTGAAGCTTCTGGGTTAGTATACAGTAATTTAATCCATGCACAAATGTTCGGGCCAAACCCAAACTTCTCCAATGTAGTAAAAAGGTATTTCCATTCAATCATGTCGAATGCTTTTTCTGCATCCAATGATAATAATATTTCTGGGGTGTTTGATTTAGTTGGTGAGTATATTACATTAAACAGGCGTTGAAGATTTGAAGATAAGCGTCAGGCCCCTAATAAATCCAGTTTAGTCTTGTGATATTACAGAGGGGAGCACTTTCTCCATCCTTCTGGCTATGATTTTAGAGAGTATTTTAACGTCGTTATTCAGAAGTGAAATTAGTCTGTATGATGCACATTGTAATAAGTCCTTATTTTGTTTTGGAAAAGCGTGATTAGTACTTGGTGAAAGGTTAGCGGAAGAGATTGGTTATCTCTGGCTTCTGTAAATGTTGCTAATAGGAGGGGAGCTATTGGGGCCCCAATACTTTCCTACCTGGCTGAAGTTTAATTCCTGTCCCGGTTTCTTCTGGGATGATATCCTGTCAGCTAAGCCACTGTGATATAAACACAGACCAGACATCATAAAAAGGTTTGGGGCAGCCACCCATATGCTAGCTGCAAAAGGTTTGTAGAATTGAACAGAGATGTTCACAACACTGAGTCCAAAACAGAACTGATTCCATGGTGGTAAAATGGCTTTAAAGGCCCATACAGGAGGAGACGTCATTAAAGGGGCGTGGCCCGGAAGTGATGTCGTCTGAACCGGAAGTGACTTAATCGAAGGGGAAGGCCCTGGAAGTATCACTGTCTGGGTCGGAAGTGATATCATCGAGGAGGCGGGACTGGAAGTTACGTCTTCTATGGTACCGGAACCAGTTAGGATTTCTTGGGAAAGGTCTGCAGGGAACTGAGAATGACAGTCAGTGCACCTCACCCTCCCCTGGTCGGATGTGGTATTAACATTACTGAAGCCCTTCAGCTGTCTCCTACTCGCATGTGTGTGACAAAACAAAATATTTAAGCTCATACGGGGTTAATGTCTTTAATGAGGACCTAAATGTCGGGGCAACCTAAGAGTATCTGGCTAGTAGGCCGCAGTGTTCATGCTGGCGTGTAAATGTGTAGGAGTTCCAAAGGCTAACAGGAGACCATTCCATTAAAACATTTTAAAAAAATAAGATTTTAAAATCAATTCTTTAGTGGACCAGAAGTCACTGGAGCAAAGTAATTATTAGTAAGGTGGTCGTGGTTGTGAGAGCCTGTGAGAGGTGAGAAGCAGCGGCCTGGATGAGTTGCAAGTGTCATAACGATGCCTGATCAATAACTACATACAGAGAGCTGCAAAAGTCCAAACACAATGTTATAAAGGCACAGATAGCCTTTTCAAAATTCTAAAGGAAAGAGAAGCTTTCACCTTAGTTAAAAGTCTCAGATGGAAAAAAACAACATTCAACCACAGAGTTTACCTGTTTGTCAAATTTGAATCAGCTGTCAAAAATCTCCTAAGTGAAGCTTTATGATGTAAGACGAGTGATCCAAGAACACCATCAGGGACACTCAAAATGACTAAGCATCTGGGGCCTCATGTATAAATGGTGCGTATGCACAAAAGTGTTGCGTACACCCATTTCCACGCTCACATCGCTATGTATAAAAACTAAACTTGGCGTAAATCCACGCATATTTTCATGCCAGCTCAAACCCTGCCGTATGCAAGTTCTCAAAGAAATGCTACTGTTCCTGTGTGGTTTCCCTTTCTTTTTTAGATCCACATCCCTGACGCGACTTTATCAAATACACTGAAATTAACTGCATATTGTTTATTAGTTTAAGGCATCTGATTGTAATTAACCTATAACAAAATAATGGTCCATGGAATGGCCAGACTATTCCAAATACCATAGCTGCTTTAGCGTCATTACTTTTAGTGCACCACTCAGAGCATTTATCCCACTGTATCTGAGTGTGGAATCACAGCTCCGCAGCAGCTGATCAGAAAGAGAATTATCGGTATACAGCATCAAGCACACACTGCCTCAGCCATGCTGTCTATTGAACTGCTCTCACACGGCAAATGTTTCAGAGCCTTTCCTGTATGGACTTTGTGGTTCAGAAACAGTTTCATCCCAAAAACTATAAATGCAATCAATCAGTCCATCAAATGCTTCTTGTAGATCCGTTTGTACCTATAAGTACAATCACCTCACTGTAAACTTATGATAGTTATAATATTGCACAACCTGAGCCACTTTATAAAGTGCATATTTACAGGTACATATGATGACGATATCATTTTTAAAATGAAATGCAGCAAAATATATTTATTACATTATACAGATAAAACTTTAACTTCATTTAAATAACCCATCCATCCATTTTCCAACCCACTGAATCCGAACACAGGATCACGGGGGTCTGCTGGAGCCAATCCCAGCCAACACAGGGCACAAGGCAGGAGCCAATCCCGGGCAAGGTGCCAACCCACCGCAGGACACACCCACACACTAGGGCCAATTTAGAATCACCAATCCACCTAGCCTGCATGTCTTTGGACTGTGGGAGGAAACCGGAGCACCTGGAGGAAACCCAAACAGACACGGGGAGAACCTGCAAACTCCACGCAGGGAGGACCTGGGAAGCGAACCCAGGTCTCCTAACTGTGAGGCAGCTGCACTACCACCTCACTACTGTGCCACCCATTTAAATAATATATATTGTTAATAATTAAATATGTGAGGACACAATGGCGCAGCACTAGCAAGGAGCTGGTGCCCCGTTCAGGAATTGTTCCTTGCCTCGCACTGTATTCTTGCTGGGGCTGGTGCGACACTGGAAGGATGGATGAATAGAATAATTAAAGATGTACTGCGGAGATATTTCAATGTTCCTTAAAAGTTTTGAAGAGGGTTGGTCTCATCCGATGCGAGAGATGGACGGCTGAAGTGGAGCTCCGCTAGCAGCGGTGTTATTTTTCATATTATTTGCTTATTATCCTGAGATATCCTGCATTTATTCAAACCAAGGAGACTGCTACAGTATATATGTAAGCATATATAAACATGGCCAGCAAGAAAGGGGTCTGAAAGAAAAGAAAACTAAAGCTGCACCCAAGCAAAGATCAGCAAGCCCTAGCTCAAGATACAGCCTTTCAGAGAGAGACCTGGAACAGCTGGGCGAAAGTACAGACTCTTCGGGACCAAGGTCCGCTACATCGTCGCCGGCTGAGAGTGAAAAGGGGAGCGAATGTACGATCGGGAGTGCAGATCTCAATAGCTCGCTGATCGGAGAACACCTGAAACTGGAAAGGGCCTTACAGTCCGCAATCTCAATTACTTCACGCAAGCCAGGAATAGCGGGGGAACCGGCTACAGCAGAGCCTGACGCTTCACCTACGGTACAAGAAAGCACAATTAAAATGTCTAAACTGGAGGTGATGCTCGCTGAGATCGTACAAGATATAAAGAAAACCGAGCAGTCAAATGAGAAAGCAAGGGCAAAGGCACATGAGAGGCTGAAACAAGAGTTGCTGGAATTGAAACAGGAATGGCAGCAAGCAAATGAAACACAACGGCTGATGCTGCAACAGGCAAATGAAAGGCTGCGACAAGAAATGCAAGTGGAAATGCGACAGGTGCAGGGTAAAATTGGAGGATCTCAAGGAGACATTCACGACTAGGATTGAATTAGCCGAAAATTTTGCTACCAGTGCTGAAGAAAAAGCAGAAAATGTCAGCTCCGAATGCAAAAAACTCAAAGACAGACTGGCTGATTTGGAAGATGGATGTAGAAGGTATAACGTCAGAATTGAAGGTCTGCCTGAGAATAGAGAAAGTTCAAACCTGGTGAAATTCGCTGCTGAACTTTTTTCTAAAATAATCGGGGATGACTTTAAAGCAGAATCTGAGATAGCAGCAGCTTACCGCGTATACGGATCAAACACCGTTAGACCCAGACCAAGGTCTTTTATAGTTCGTTTTGAACGATTATCATTTAAGCTAGAGGTGATGGCACTCCTCAGAAACAAGGAAGATATTACATTTGAAAATAACCACATTCATATTTTTCAAGACTTCTCTCCAGCAACAGCTACTAAACGCGCAGCCTTCTACAACATCAAACAGCGGTTACGGCAAGCCAGCGTCAAATATAGCCTCTTGTATCCGGCAAAACTTAAAGTGGAATGGCAAGGTCATTTCTATGTCTTCGCTAGCAAGGAAGAAGCAGAAAAGGAATTAAGAAAGCTGATCCCAGGACTATTCTGATACATAATAGTGAGTCATGGCGGTAAATGATAAAGCAAGGATTAATAATCTACTGTCTGATCTATTCGTTTTAAAATACGGGTTTTTATCAGCATATATTCTCATATATTCTCATTATTACTTAGTATTACTAGGGCACTATCTGTTTATGTTTTATTGTGCTTAATTACTTTTTCTTTCCTTTTTTTTTTTTCTAATTACTTCATCTCTACCCTAAATGAGACTGTTCAATATCATACCCTTGGTTTATTGTTATTGCTATTACTGCATTAAGACTTGTTATGCTTATTTTGGACACATCTTTAACACCATCACCCGGGTTTATTATCTGGGTGTATCATCTTAATGCACTAAAATTGCTGAAGACTATATATATATTTTAAGTGCAAAATTCTTTTTTTCTTTTTTAAACATTATATTGGTAAAGATATCTCTATCTTTTAACCCTAAAGCGCCGCTGCATTGGGGCTTGTTTTGCTTTGGACGTGCTCTGTCTCTGGGTATGTCAGAGGACTGGGACTGCGTGAAGTGGGTTTTAGCCTCACTTGGGAAGAAAAAAGGGCAGGCTTGATCTATACCTAATCTATCCTATTAATCTTAATAATTATAACTACCAACGTAATAATAAGCTGCATGGCAACAACTCTAGGGGAAATAGGAAATTAAGGCCGAAGCTGTCTCACTTCCAGTTAAGACTATAAAATGACATCAAAAACTCAGAATCAGTGTCTCCATAACTTCGTAAGCTGGAATTTTAAAGGCCTGAATCATGAATTAAAGAGAAAGAAAGTACTCTCTTACCTAACAGGTCTAAATGCTAAAATAGTATTTTTACAGGAGACCCACTTACTAAGCAAGGATGAGTTCCGGCTGCAAAAAGACTAGAGAAAACTAGAGGGGTGGGAATTCTCATACATAGAACAGTACCATTTGTAGTATGAGATGTAGTATTGGATCCTGAAGGGAGATATGTAATGGTCATGGGAGACTTATCTAACTGTAAAATGATTTTGATAAATGTTTATGCACCTAATGTTGATGATAAGGAATTTATACAAAATTTATTTGCATCCATTCCCAATCTGAACACTCATAAAGTTATAATGGCTGGGGACTTTAATTGTGTTCTAAATCCACTTTTAGATAGGACTTCCTCCACAGGGGGAACGGCATCTAACACCGCAAAGATAATTACAAAGTTTATAACTGATCACAACTTATCAGACCCCTGCAGGTTTTTAAACCCAAATTCTAGAACATATTCTTTCTACTCACCAGTACATCATTGTTACTCAAGGATTGATTACTTCTTTATAGACAATAACTTCTTGCCTATGATTAAATCTTGTAAATACGATGCTATTGTTATTTCTGACCATGCACCTATGATCTTGGAGCTGAAATTACTAAGCCCCATACACTCACCCCGCAGATGGCGCCTCAACCCGCTTCTATTAGCTGACGAGAATTGTACTGAATTTATATCCAAACAAATCAAATTCTTTCTAGAGACAAATACATCCCCGAGATCTCTGCAGGAATACTCTGGGAAACTCTTAAGGCCTTCTTAAGAGGACAGATTATCTCATATCTTTCCCACAGAAATAAATCCAAGCCAAGAAAGTAGCAGAGATAAAAAGCGAAATTACTAAAATAGATGAAGAACATGCCAGACTACCAAGCGAGACTCTACATAGGAGGAGGCAGGCTCTACATTCAGAATTAAACCTCTTGACAACTAAAGAAACTGAACAACTAATCTACAAATCCAGACATCATTATTATGAACATGGAGAGAAAGCTAATAAAGCTCACAAGCAAGAAGTGCATAGCAATCTCGTAATCACTAACACGAACGGAGATAAAATCGAACACAAAAATATAATGCACACTTTCAGAGACTACTATAAATCCCTATATACTACTGAGTTTAAAGAAGACAATACACAATCTAATGCATTTCTGGATATATTACAGATACCACAAATAGACGCTTTTAGTGTGGAGGAACTTGATAAACCTCTGGCATTATCAGAATTACTAGATGCTATAAAGTCACTCCAAGGTGGAAAAGCAGCAGGCCCTGATGGCTACCCTGCAGAGTTTTACAAGAAATTCTCCGCTCAGCTAGCTCCCTCCTATTAGCAACATTTACAGAAGCCAGAGATAACCAATCTCTTCCACAAACCTTTCGCCAAGCACTAATCACTGTCTTTCCAAAACAAAATAAGGACTTATTACAATGTGCATCATACAGACCAATTTCACTTCTGAATAACGACGTTAAAATACTCTCTAAAATCATAGCTAGAAGGATGGAGAAAGTGCTCCCTCGTAATATCACAAGACCAAACTGGATTTATTAGGGGCCGACACTTATCTTCAAATCTTCGACGCCTGTTTAATGTAATATACTCACCAACTAAATCAAACACCCCAGAAATATTATTATCATTGGATGCAGAAAAAGCATTCGACATGATTGAATGGAAATACCTTTTACTACATTGGAGAAGTTTGGGTTTGGCCCGAACATTTGTGCATGGATTAAATTACTGTATACTAACCCAGAAGCTTCAGTTTGCATCAATAACATTTGCTCAGACTACTTTAAACTAGAGCGTGGCACTAGACAAGGATGCCCTTGTCACCGCTGCTGTTTGCAATTGCCATTGAACCACTGGCAATACATTGTCGAAATACTGATCAGATAAAGGGGATTAGCAGAGAAGGACTGGAACAGAAAATCTCATTATATGCAGATGATATGGTACTGTATATATCGGACCCAGAAAATTCTGTGCCTGCAGTCTTAGCAGCACTCACAGAATTTCAAAAGATCTCTGGTCTCAGAATTAATCTGAATAAAAGTGTACTCTTTCCAGTGAATTCTCAAGCATATAATATTAGATTAGACACCCTACCTTTTATCATTGCAGAACAGTTTAAATACCTAGGGTAAACATCACAAGTAAACATAAAGCTCTTTATCAACAAAATTTCGCGTCTGCATGGAAAAAATTAAACAAGACTTGCATAGATGGTCAACCCTTCATCTCACACTAGCTGGAAGAATTAACACTGTTAAGATGAATATTCTTCCTAAGCTCCTTTTTATTTCAAAACATCCCAATATACATTAATAAATCATTCTTTAAGCAATTAGATTCAACAATAACCTCATTTATTTGGAATTCAAAACATCCACGCATCAAAAGAGCGACCCTACAAAGACAAAAGGCAGAAGGCGGCATGGCTCTACCTAACTTCCAGTTTTATTACTGGGCAGCAAATATACAGGCGATAAGAACCTGGACACAAATAGAAGAACATACACAGGCTTGGACGCAATAGAAGTAAAATCCTGCAGTACTTCTTTGTATTCCTTGCTCTGTGCTCCAATAAACACACGTTATCGGCAATACACTAATAACCCAATTGTGCTCCACTCACTTAGAATCTGGAACCAATGTAGAAAGCATTTTAAGACGGAGAAGCTTCTATCTGTGGCACCCTGCAAGAGAACCACCTCTTTCAACCTTCACAAACATATGCAGTTTTAATATCTGGAAAAATTTGGAATTAACTTGCTTAGAGATCTTTATATAGACAACGTCTTTGCATCCTATGAACAATTACATTCCAAATTTAACATTCCAGCTACACATTTCTTTCACTATCTTCAAATCAGGAACTTTGTTAAACAGAACCTTCCAGATTTTTCTCATCTTGCACCCTCATCCATGCTGGAAAAATATTGCTCAATCCCAAGGACTTAGACTCCATCTCTACAATATATAAAATCATTTTACAATCCCTTCCTTTCAAAGATCCAAGAGGACACTGGGAAAAGATCTCTCAATTAATATATCAGAAAAGGAGTGGAAAGTAGCAATGCAGAGAATTCACTCGAGCTCCATATGCGCAAAGCATACAATTATACAACTCAAAATTATATATCGAGCACATCTGTCTCGACTAAAACTCTCAAAATGTTTCCAGGGCATGATCCAACCTGAGCGTTGCAACCAAGCCCCAGCCTCACTGGGTCACATGTTCTGGGCCTGCACCAAATTAACATTATTCTGGGCAAAAATTTTAATTACCTTCAGACAGCCTTGGACTCACAATCCCTCCTAACCCATTAACAGCTGTGTTTGGGGTTCTTCCAGAGGGGCTTAAAGTGGAGAAAGACAAACAAATTTTGAATGCATTCACTACAGTCTTGGCACGCAGACTTATTCTGATAAACTGGAAGAACCCAAACTCTCCTCTTTTAAGTCAGTGGGAAACTGATGTGTTATATTATTTGAAATTGGAAAAAATCAAATACTCAGTTAGAGGATCTGTACAGACTTTTTTCAAAACATGGCAGGATCTAATCAGTAATATTTTAAAATAAGTTCATAAAGCACAGAGAATTTATTAATTTAGGTATGTTTACAAGCCTTAAATTTTACGCCGTTTGGCTTGCTCTCTCTCAGGGGTGGGGATCGATCTGTTCTTAACTCAATTTTTCTTTTTGTAAAAACTTGATTGCTTTGTATGGATTGTAATAAAATTAATAAAATAAAAAAAAAAAAGGAAAGTATTGGGGCCGAGTTTCTGGGTGGGGAGTTCGTCAGGTGGTCAGGAACGACTTGGTGCAGGTTCCGCTCCTTAGTAGTAGGCTAGTATCTTACCAGAAGGAGAGTGTGGAGGAAACATACAGAAAAGGGCTTATTATGCTCTCTCGGACGAGAGAGCTGAGCATCCCATTAGGACCAAGGACCCAGCTAAAAATGGGTTAACCCCAGACCAGCAGGAATAAAAACGTGGAAATTCAATCCTAAGGGATCAGTTCAGGGGCAAGCTATGGCCCTTTGGGAACAGGTGTCATTTTGGCTAAGGTCGTTTGATTTAACCCCATTCCAAATAATGCAGCAAATAGCCTGCTTTATATTTTTACAAGGACTTCCCCAGCACTTTGCCCAGCCAGTCTGGGGAGAATTCCATTCAATGGAGGAGCTGATACAGCTCATAAAAAAATATAATCCAGCCTCGAAATCTGGGAGAGCAGAATGGTCCTCTAGTGGATTCCCTAGAGATTACGTCCTACACCATAGGTCTCTTCCACATACACCAGAGCCTCTTCCGAAGTCCCTGGATCGCTTGGCGGACAACCTATCCGCGAGCAAGACGGAATGTAGGAGAAGGATGGAGGGCGGTTTGTGTGCCCTTGCTAATTCCCTGATGGTTTCACATATGGGACAAGTAGTCATAAATTGTTACAAACTCAGCGCATTGTTCGACTCCGGCAGCAACATTTCCATTGTTGATCACCAATATGTCTTACCGCGACAATGGATGAAAATAAAGACCTGTATTATTTTTACAGAGAAGTCTGTACCTATAAATATGCCCTAGTTTTTATTTCTTAAGGAGGATCAATAAAAAAATTCCCTGTAGCGGTCCTCCCTGATCTAACTTTTCCAGTAATTCTAGGGCAGGAATGGTTTAACAATAAATGCAGTGAGCTACAGACTATCAATCAATCAATCAATCAACATTTATTTATATAGCACATATTCATACAAAAAAAATGTAGCTCAAAGTGCTTTACAAAATGAATAGAAAAATAGAAGACACAATAAAAGATAAACATAAGTCAACATTAATTAACATAGAATAAGAGTAAGGTCCGATAGCCAGGGTGGACAGAAAAAAACAAAAAAAAAACTCCAAAGGCTGGATCAAAAAATAAAATCTGTAGGGGTTCCAGACCAAGAGACCGCCCAGTCCCCTCTGGGCAATCCACACTTGGGCCTAGTTATAGATGAGGATGATTCATGTGAAGCTGTCTCCACGTCGTGCACTCAGCCGGCCGACAGAGGTACGGAAGCCTGTGAGGAGAAAAAAGAGACTTCGGGACCGTCGCAGGTGGAAACATCATACACATGTGCCTTGATGGATCAGGACGAATCTCCGCCCCTTGAGGTCAACCCGGATCCTCTCTCACAAATTCATTTTCAATTTAGAGAAACATCAGCTTCTTTTTAAAAGGGAGCAATGGAATGATGACTCCCTTAAATTTGAAAAAAACGCAGTTGTTATTAACGGCCAACGCACGCATCAGTCCATGCCACAAGAAATTCACTTCGTAATAGAGAATGACTTATTCTATCGTGTCACTGAGCATGAGGGGGAGGTCTGGAAGTTGTTGTTAATCCCACGAACCTTCTGGCGGCAGTTTGTGAGTTGGCACATTCTCACCTCCTTGGAGGCCATTTAGGCACCGAAAAAACTTTAGAGCGGATCAAGCTCAGATTTTATTGGCTGGGAATTAATGAGGAGGTTTTGTACTTCTTGTCCGGAGTGTCAATTAAGGCAAATTTCTAGGAAGGACCGTGCTCCTCTCGTTCCCCTTCCTCTAATTGATGTTCCCTTTTGAAAGAATAGGGGTCGATATAGTGGGACCCATAGAACCCTCAGCCCGAGGACACAAATATATATTAGTCCTTGTGGATTATGCAACCCAATACCCGGAAGCTGTTCCTTTGCGCTCAGCTACATCTAAAGCAATTGCACGGGAACTAGTAGGGGTCTTTGCGCGATGCGGCATCCCTAAAGAAGTCCTAACAGACCAAGGGACACCTTTTACCTCGGAAACGTTCAGGGAAACGGACACATTACTGAAAATAAAGCAGTGTATCATCCTCAAACCGATGGTCTAGTAGAGACTCTACATGGTTCTCACCTTTTGAATTATTATACAGTCGACAATCCCGGGTTATATTAGGTACTAGCAAAATACCCGCGCTTCGCAGCGGAGAAGTAGTGTGTTAAAGAAGCAATGAAAAAGAAAAGGAAACATTTTGAAAATAACGTAACATGATTGTTAATGTAATTGTTTTGTCACTGTTGTGAGTGATGAGTGTTGTTGTCATATATATATATTTACACACACACACATAAACATATATATATACATATCTATACATATACACATATATACATACATATATATCTACATATATACACATACATATACATACACACATACATACATACACACACATATATACACACAAATACATATATATATATACATACACACACATATATAAACATATATATACATATACATACATATCTACATATATACACACACAGCTATTTCAGATCAGTGCAATACGCTGCTTGTTAAAATGGATAACTCAGCTGTTACGTGCAAGTCTGCGTGGATATTATGAACTATCGTATTTGTTCAAGTTCTATTTAAATTTTAAATAGAAGGAACTTTTATTTAGTCGACAGAAATATCTTTGTTAGGAATGGTAAAAACAGACAGGAATATTATTCCTGAATAAATCAACTCAAACCTTAAACAACTTATAATATTTTGCTCTCCATAAAAATATATCCTGTCTAAATTATACAAGTTAGAAATAAAGTAAACATTAAAAGAACAAACATTCAAATTTCTTTACTCTTATGTAATTTTATATAAAAATAAACTTAGATTTTAAATATCCCAAAAGATTTTGCTCTCCATAAAAATATATCCTGTCAAAATTATACAAATTCAAATATGAACATGCTGCATAACAAAACCTGGAAATATAAATAAAATGTGTTCCTTTCAGCAATAACAAATCAAATCATTCAGTTGTCTTTGCTCATATGTCATTTTAGAGCTGGACGCCTGGCATCTTTTTGGCCACAGGTTCGTTTCTGTTTGGTGTGAGGTTCTGTGTTGTGGAGATTCTCAGGATGGACTGCAGGTGCTCATCAGTGAGGCGACTCCTGTGTGCTGTTTTGTTAGTCTTTATCACTGAGAACAGCTTCTCACACAGATATGTGCTACCAAACATGCACAAGGTTCGAGCCGCATGTAGACAGACTTTTTTTGTTCTTCAAAGTCACCAAAGCGCCGTACAAACTCAGTGCGCTCAGTTTATCAGCAAAGTGCGTGTTTGGGAACACCGTAGTGACGACTTGGTTTAACATTACTTGGCAACAGGGAAAGAGGGAAAGTTGCACTGGTGCATTTGTGTCTCTCATAAAAGCAGCTTCACTTGAAATCACTTTGTGATTGTGCATGGGTAAAAACGTCCGCTGAAGTGTCAGATTCTTATTTAATTATTCTGCTTTCTGTATCTTCTGCATTGCATTCAGGTTACCCTGATGTTTTGTCTCATAGTGCCGTCTTAGATTAAATTCTGTAATTACAGCCACATTAGCTCCACAAATGAGACACACGGGTTCAGTAAACATATACTCAGCCTCCCATCGCTTTTAAAGGCTCTATTTTCAGAATGAACTTTTCTCTCCAGCATCGCGTGAGCTAGCTTCATAATAAGTGTTGGCAAGGCAGCTGAAGCGCTGCATTATGGGATCTGTAGTTTATTGTGTTACCAGCGCTTCATATACCTGGGCCATTAATAACAATAATACAGTATATAAAATGATCTCGGGCGGATATAATTACACGCCGTGCGGATGTGGCCCGTGGCCCTTGAGTTTGACACATATGGACTAAATAGAACTTGAAAAGATATATTTTTCAAATGTGATCGCGCAATTCAAATAGAGTTGACGCACTACAGCCTGCATCCTCCTCGCTGTTACTTTTTACCGTTCATCTAATGAATACACTGAGTATGGCTTTACCAAAACAATCATTGATGGCGAATAAAGTGTCCATTATTCGAGTATGTAGATCGGAATATATATATATACATATATATATACCCGCGTATCGCAGTGGAGAAGTAGTGTGTTAAAAAAGCTAGAAAAAGAAAAGGGAACATTTTAAAAATAGCGTAACATGACTGTCAATATACAGTATTTGTTTTGTGAGTGTTACTGAGTGTTGCTGTCATCAAGGATTTGATTATCATTATTTCTTTCAATCAGGCTCGTATTTGTAGGATGTGTTGTGTTCAAGTTACATTCCGTGTTTGTCAATCGTTGTAAAGATGACAGGTTTCTTTCATCGATTCGTTTCTTACTGCATCAATAAACAGCTCGTCTTCTTCTTTATCTGAGACCTGACACACTGCATGCACGGTTTTTTTACACTGTCTTCCTTTAGCGGGACATTGACTTTTTCCACCGTGTGCTTTGTTTCCGCAGTAGCTGGATTTATGAATATGCTTATCAGACGCTTCATATTTTCCCATGGAAAACTGCTTCCAGTTATGACCATTACACGTAGAATTTCGATATAAAACCTGCCCAACTTTTGTAAGGAAGCTGTAAGGAATGAACCTGCCAAATTTCAGCCTTCCACCCACACGGGAAGTTGGAGAATTAGTGATGAGTCAGTGAGTGAGTGAGTGAGTGAGTGAGTGAGTGAGTGAGTGAGTGAGGGCTTTGCCTTTTATTAGTATAGATTTTGAAAGAAGGTTGGGAAGGAGAGGCTCTTCCCTCTACAAATATATTGGAATATATTACACAATTATGTGATAGATTGGGAAAAATTTGGCCTACTCTAAAATGTCATATGGAAGAGGCGCAAGCAGCACAGGCCCGTTATTATGATCGTGGTACAACACTCCAAGAATTCCATCCGGGGGATCGTGCCATGGTGTTGGTTCCCACCTCCCATTCCAAATTACTCGCCCATAGACAAGGCCCTTATGAAATTAAGGAGAGGAAAGGACTTGTCAACTATTTGGTGAAACAACCTAATTGTCGACCAAGCAAGCGGATTTATCATGTAAACCTGCTGAAGCCGTGGAAGGACAGGGATCTCGATCCCTCCTCCATTCAGCCACATTCATTCTTTGCTGTAATAGACAAACTTAATTTCAGCGAGGAATTAACTTTCAGACAGAGACGGGAGCTGGAATCAGCTATCCTGTCCGTTCCAGAGGTGGTGAGAGAGAAACCCGGAAGGACCTCTCTGATTGTGCATGACATAGTGACTGAGCCTGGAGTTATTGTCCGAGAATGCCCCTATAGACTCCCGGAGGCAAAGAAAGAGGAAGTGGAGCTGGAAATCAAGCGAATGCTGGAACTAGGAGTGATAGGGGAAACTTTTAGTCCCTGGCACAGTCCAATCGTTTTGGTTAGTAAGCCAGATGGCAGTTGGAGGTTTTGCAATGGCTTCCATCGGCTTAACCAAGTCTCCCAATTTGATGCTTATCCCATGCCTCACATGGAGGACTTCCTCGAAAGGCTGGGCCAAGCAAGATACTTGACCACACTTGACATGACAAAAGGGTACTGGCAGATTCCTTTAACGGATTCAGCACAGGTTTAGCACCCCTAGCAGACACTGGCAGTATTGTGTCCTTCCATTCGGGTTACATGGGGCTCCTGCGACTTTCCAATGTCTGGTGGACAAAGTGCTCCGTCCCCATAATGAGTATAGTGCTGCCTATCTGGATGACGTTGTCATCAATCCAGCACATGGAAAGAACACGTACAGCAGGTCAGAGCAGTGTTGCGGACACTTGGAGAAGCTGGGCTCCGAATCAATCCAAAGAAATGTTTCTTTGGACTGAAAGAAGCTAAATATTTGGGCTACCTGGTGGGCCCGGGGCACTGTGAAGCCACAGTTTTCAAAAGTTGATGCCATTTTAAAATGGTCCCGTCCGCGAACCAAGCAGGAAGTCTAAGTATTTCTCGGATTAGCCGGGTAGTACCACCGGTTTGTACCTCAGTTTTCTGAGAGAGCAGTGCCCTTGACTGATTTGATGAAGAAAAGATCTCCTAACAATGTGGTATGGACTGACAAGACGAAAGCTGCATTCTGTGATTTAAAACAGGCTTTTACTTCAGTACCAGTGTTGATCGCTCCTAATTTTTCTCTCCCGTTCATTCTCCAGACGGATGCTTCAGACACAGGCCTCAGTGCCGTGTTGAGCCAAAGTGTCAATGCTGTTGAACACCCCATCATGTACCTGAGCTGGAAACTGCTGGATCGAGAGACCGGGTACGCGGCGGTGGAAAGGGAAGCCCTGGCAATTAAATGGGTGAATACGCAGTTGAGGTACTACCTCTTCGGCCAGCAATTTACTCTAGTGTCGGATCATGCTCCTTTACAGTGGATGACTCTTCACAATGCTAGGTGGTTTCTTGACCTACAACCTTACAAGTTTTCACTCATTCATCGTAAGGGCTCTCTCAATACCAACGCCAATGCCTTCTCTTGTGCTCACGACCTCTTGGTGCAGGTCACCCGACCCGATGGGCCTGGGCTGAGGGGGACCTTGTCACACATGTGCGAGTAGGAGACAGCTGAAGGGCTTAAGTAATGTTAATACCACACCCGACCAGAGGAGGGCGGGGTGCACTGACTGTCTTTCTCATTTCCCTGCAGACTTTTCCCAAGAAATCCTACCAGGTTCAGGTACCTTAGAAGACGTCACTTCCGGGTCCCACCTTCTCGATGAGGTCTCTTCCAGTCCAGATGACATCACTTCCTGTATGTGCCTTTAAAGCCGCCATTTTACCACCATGGAATCAGTTCTGTTTTGGACTCTTGTGAACATCTCTGTTCCAATTCTACAAACCTTTTGCAGATAGGGATATTATACAGGTGGCTGCTCCTAACCTTTTTATGATGTCTGGTCTGTGTTTATATCACAGTTTGTATATGTGTATGTTGGTATTGTACAGTATGTATGTATTGTATGTATTATGTATATGTTTGTTCACGTACATTCCTGATTATTAGTGTGTGTGGGTATTTTGAGCATATTTTTTTATGCTCGAGTTGGCATGAGTGTGGTTTTGTTATGCATATATATATATATATATTAGCAAAATACCCGCGCTTCGCAGCAGAGAAGTAGTGTGTTAAAGAAGTAATGAAAAAGAATAGGAAATAATAACGTAACATGATTGACAATGTAATTTTTTTTGTCATTGTCATGAGTGTTGCTGGTATATATATATATATATATATATATATATATATATATATATATATACTAGCAAAGTACTGCCTTAAAATTTTTATTAAGAAGAAAATTAAACCTTTTTAAACTGAGGGAAAATATACCAATAATTATTTGTTAAGGATCTCTTTGTATACCACATTGTGAGTTCGGCCCTCCGGTTGTAATATGACCAAGCTGTACGCTGAGCTTACTCTTGAGCATGCAACTTACAATTGGCCATGTGAACAGTAATCTTGTTTCAAATCTCACAGCTTGGATTGCTGCTGTCATAATCGGTTTGAGTTTCATGGTTTGTTTCAATTATGACTGTATTTGCAGGATTTGTTGTATTGAAGTGACATTCGGCATTTGTCAAGCGTTGTAAGCACACAACCGGTTTCAGCAATAAAATCACATCCAGCTTTTGAGAGTTTAAACACTCATAAACATCAAAGTGTCCACTACTGAAATTGTCACCTGTGAATCTAAGATGTTTAAGAGGCATTGGCGGTTGTTGAAAGGTGTAAAATATTTGGCCATTTCGGTACACTTGAAAGCGACAACCGAACAATTCAGCGGCAGCCATCAACTCACATGCAGAACCATAGGTGAAGGGCTTAAGCATTTCACTCTTATAATGCTCCTGTGTAGTATAATTATCTCCTGTACCGTCATCCGTCCACACATTGAACCTGTCACAGTCATTCAATACATAAGACACAATGTTCCTCTGGATATCAAGAGTGAGCCTGATATGGCCGTGCAATATGTAACAAAGAGAATGGAAAAGGTAGGTGATATCTCCGGGCATGGAAACCACTCGGTAAGTGATAGTTCTTTGATTGATAGTGATCATCTTGATAGACATGTTAATGGGGGTTGGAATGATAAAGGAAATGGGTACCTGAGCAATGTAAAGTAAGTGTAAAATACCTATACAATAATTATAATTGTAATAAACAAACAATAAAACAGCGGAGAAGCCGTGGATTAAACAAAAAGGCTGCAGTTATCAGTAG
This sequence comes from Polypterus senegalus, assembly GCF_016835505.1. Classification (NCBI taxonomy): domain Eukaryota; kingdom Metazoa; phylum Chordata; class Cladistia; order Polypteriformes; family Polypteridae; genus Polypterus; species Polypterus senegalus. Next base: position 65,502,070 of record NC_053171.1, on the reverse strand, counting down.
GGAGACGTGAATCCAGTGGCGAAGCAAGGAAGGGAATGTAGAGACTGGAGCGACAGACGGCCTTATATAGGCAGGCAGCCAGCCAACAACGTGGGAGGCGTTGGAATGGGAGACCCAACGCCGCCTCACACGGTGACCGAGCTGCAGGCTATGGACGTATATATGTCCGTAAGTAGGAATCAGTTAGCGATGGGAACCCGTGTACCAAATTTCTTGAAGATGGGCCCATAAGTAACAAAGACTGTTGAAAAGTTCAATATGGCGGCCGACAGTGGCATCATACCACCGAAATAAGTACCAAATTTCAGCCTTCTACCTACACGGGAAGTTGGAGAATTAGTGACGTTAGAAAGTTCAATATGGCGGCTGACAGTGGCATCATACCACCGAAATAAGTATGTACATTGGTTTCGGTTAGCGCAGGGAAGCCGCCTACCAAATTGCATGAAGATGGGGTCAGCCTTCTACCTACACAGGAAGTTTGAAAATTGGTGATGTTAGAAAGTTCAATATGGCGGCCGACAGTGGCATCATACCATCGAAATAAGTAAGTACATCGGTTTCGGTTAGCACAGGGAAGCCGCCTACCAAATTTCGTGAAGATGGGGCCATAAATAAGAAAGTTCAACATGGCGGACGTTGTCGACCGTTATGACTGTTACGTGTAGAATTTCGAAATGAACCCTTCTTAACTTTTGTAAGTAAGCTGTAAGGAATAAGCCTGCCAAATTTCAGCTTTCTACCTACGTGGGAAGTTGGAGAATTAGTGATGAGTCAGTCAGTCAGTGAGGGCTTTGCCTTTTATTATTATAGATAAATAGATATAATAAAGCATACTCTCCACCACAATACTCCTTAAACTCACACAAATACTACAATAAATCAATCCTCCAGCTCCCAGACGCGTTGCCACCCTTTCACCCAGCTCAGCTCGCCGTCTGGGAGCTCCCACAATTCTTTTATATCTTCTGACACGGAAGTGTTCCCAATCCCCAGTCCATGTGATTCTCAATCACTTCCGGGTCAGGTAAAAGCTATTCTCTTCAACCCAGAAGCCCATCGCTCTTCCTATGATGAATTTCCAGGTCATAGGGCACGAAGAAGTCCTCGGTCCTCCCTGCAGCTCCCTCTTGTGGCCCCCATGGCATCCTGCAGGGCTGTGCATAAAAAACACATTGTCCATGATGCCCTGCTGGTCTTCTGGGGACCTCCATGCTGCAAGGAAGGCTCCACCTGGCGGCTTGGGGGTATTGGCCGGGATAAACGGCCGGCCATCCTCCACAATATATATATATACATATATATATATATATATTGTATATATACTGTATATATATTTTTTTTAATTGTTTCTTTTAATTTATCTTATAAAGCACTTTTGTTCAGCTTAGGCTGTTTTGGTTGTGCTTTATAAGTAAGGTTTGGTTAGGTTTCACTCTCTTTATTTTGATAGCTTGTCTGACACAACAAGAGGCAGCTTAGTTGAAAGAGAGATTGGGAGAAAACCTACAACCACCCTCTAAAGTGGTCCTCTCCTTGCCACAGTAGAATTAAAGTTCAGTGAGATGAAGTCCCTTTAGCAAAGCTGGATTGGCATTGATTTAAAGGCGCTGGGTTCATGACCAACCTGTCTATGTGAGGGTGTGAGACCCTGAGTGAGTTCTCACCAATGACAAATTGTTAATCCACTGGGACCAAAAGCCTGATTAGAAATGTCACTGTTAAACCACAAGTTTTTAATTTACTAATAAAAGATAAAATGTTGTGCCTAAGCTAAAAGGGCGCGAGTCTTAATTGTTTTAACCAGCTTGTGAATGAGATGTAATTCATTGTGGAAATTCAGGTAAAAAAGTTGTAGCCTAAGTCACAAAAAATTCAAACTAGCAAACCCCAAAATGCTAACCTGAAAGCAGAACCGAGAAGGCATGTCAATGTTTCTAAACAGTTAGCTCTTTTGCACTTCACCTCCACAAAAGTTTGAGTTAAACTTGGTCAAGCAGAAAATGCACAACATTGAAAGTGATAATAAATTGATCGGTTATGGCAGAGCGCACAGACGCAGCGGCTCGGTGCTCTTCGTTTCAGTGTTTAGTGTGTATGTGTGTGCTAGTATTACTACTTATTTTACCTGCATCTTGTTGAGCTGACAACATCTACAGCTGACAGGAACTTCTCAAGATCGGAGCGTGCAGCGAAGGGATTGTTTCATCAGAGTTTCTCCGCTCCCACGACATTCCATCAGACATAGAAGGAGTCCCAGCTCTCCGTAGATTATCATCCCCGTGGGCAGGAGATGGAGGTGGCGCAGAGAGAGAAAACAAAAGCGAGGCTGCAGGGCTGGCGCGTTAGCAAGGTTACGTAGGTAGCTTGTTAAACCACCGCTCCCCACTGTTTTTCTCACCAATGCCAGATCTCTCGTCAACAAAATCGATGAACTGAGGCCACAGGTGGCAACAAATAACATCGTAAAAAACAGTTGCGTTCTGTTGATCACGGAATCCTGGCTTCACTCATTGATCCCGGACTCTGCTATCCAGCTAACAGACTACACTGCATAGCGCCATGACAGGACCAGTGATTCCGATAAGAGCAGAGAAGGGGGGCTGTGTGTGTACGTAAATAATAACTGGTGTACAACTACAGTGACTGTAGACAGTCATTGCTCCCCGAACCTGGAGTATGTGACTGTTAGATGCAGACCCATATATCTCCCTAGAGAGTTTACTGTGGTCTTGATTATCGCTGTTTACATAGCGCCAGATGCTAATGCAAACTCTATTGAACTTTTACACTGCAGTATTAGCAGTCAGCTGACCAAGCACCCTGATGCCTTGTATATCATTGCTGGGGACTTTAACCATGTGGATTTCAAACCTGTGCTCCCTAAATTCCATCAGCCACCAGAGGAGCTAACACATTGGATAAAGTCTATACAAACATTAAACAGGGCTACAGGGCTACACCGCTACCTCACCTGGGAAATTCTGACCACACATCACTGTTTTTAATCCCAGCATACATTCTACTTAGGAAAACTGCTCCTATCAGCACAAGGACAGTTAAAACTTGTCCAGATGGAGCCTCTCAGCAACTGCAGGACTGTTTCAGTAGGACCAACTGGGACATTTTTGAACACCCAAACCTTGAAGTGTTTAGTGACAGCGCACTGTGCTATAGTATGTTAAAAACAGCACAGACATTGTCACAGTGGATAAACCTTCTCTGTCATAGTGCCTGTGGCCAAGAAACAGACCAACAACAGGCCAGTTGCACTTACCCCTGTGGTTATGAAGTGCTTCGAGAAGCTCATCAGGAACCTCATCATGTCATTCATGCCTCCCATGCTTGATCTGCACCAGTTTGCCTACAGAACAAACAGGTCTACAGAGGACGCTGTGGTCACTGTTCTCCATGCTGTTCTGTCCCATCTGAAGCAGCAGGGGAGCTACGCACGGCTGCTCTTCATAGACTTCAGCTCTGCCTTTAATACCATCTTACCCCACAGACTGGTGACCATACTGTCAGACATAGGACTTCCACACTCCACCTGCCTTTGGATCAAGGACTTCCTGAGTGATTGCACTCAGAGGGTTAGAGTGGGCCCCTACTTCTCCACACCCATCAGACTCAGCACTGGCTCCCCCAGGGCTGTGTGCTGAGCCCCCTGCTCTATACCCTCTACACTTATGATTGCATTCCTGCCCATTACAGTAACACCATTGTTAAGTTTGCTGACGATACCACGGTAGTAGGGCTCATCTCTGGGGGGGATAAGTCCACCTACTGGGATGAAGTGGAGTGGCTAGAAATGTGGTGTAGGAATAAGAACTTGCTCCTAAATATAGTCAAGATCAAGGAGCTCATCGTGGACTTCAGGAAGATGACAGACAACATATAGATAACATAAGATAGCAATAATAATTAGAGAAATAAATTCCACATCTTCCAAACCTACCCAAATGATGAAGACAACATGAAAAATAACTTTACAGAAATGTTTACAAAGTTTCAAATGATTGTATAAAAATTCTGTTCTCGTGGGAAGCACTTAAAGCTTGTGAGTGGAACCCGGTGCCATCTGTGCCATCTCTGGTGTGAAGTTGGCCAGAATTACCACCTTGCTGTCCTGGTGAAGAAGCTCTGCCCAGTCCTTCTGATCAGCACTGTCCCTGTTGCTTTTGGTGGGAGTAACACTAAGTGCACCCTGCTTAGCTTAGCATCTGGCAAGAGTCCCAAAAGAAATAAATAGCCCTGTAATTACTTTATTATATGTAATAGCAGACCTCAATTAAATCAAAATAAATAGAAAACACATGGCTCTCTACGGGATAATTCTAGGTTAATCACATTTAATAAAAGTCTGGGGTGCTTAAGGGGTGTTCTTGTATCGTCTACCCTCTATGCAGCACAGTGTTTTTCTGCTCATGGAGCCCAATCTCAAATATTTATTGTAATTTACCTACATTCTGGCAAATTGTGTTCAGCATTGGGCCTCGAAAGAAAAGTTTGTGAATATCTACAATTAGCTTGTGGGTCAAGCTCCTTGAACTGAGACTTCGTTTTTCAGTGTTATATCAGTGAAGACTCACGATGGCCTTTGAGTTTCTATTATAGTCTAGATGTCTTTGTTTAATCATGTAGCTGTGCTATGATAAGCTGTGGTCGATTCGGCATTGTGAGGCATTAAAAACAAAATGTGTGTACAGGGACTCTGGAAATCTGCTCATCTTAGCTAGCAGATAATTTGGGCAGCTGACAAAGGTGACGTCCACTCTGCCACTGTCACCTGACTCAGATGGCATGGTTTATATATGGTCAAAAAATCAGCAATAAAAAAGTAAATAAAGTTGTACCTCTGCACCATATTTGTTAATAAGGATGGGGAGAGCCAAACAAATGCAGTGTGACTCTGAACTCTCCAGGGCACTATGAAGTGACCAACAAGGACCTCCTTCAGCAATCCAGTACTGCAATGCTAGGGCAAATCTTCACAGTAACTTGCAGCAAGTAAAACAGTAACAGACCTTCTACAAACAATTAAATTAGGAAAGAAACAAAGTAAATGTTGAGCAAAAGACATTCAGTATGAACAAATAAGAAAATAATCACCTTCAGGAAAACCAAAGAAGAAGATGGCAACCTAGCAGGACTAAGAAGAGATCAAGAAAATGCAGACAAGCCATCTGTTTTGGACATCAACTACCACTGTGTCACACACTGGCATAAGCAGCAAGCAAAGTGCAGCAGACAGACCAGTTCCTGGCAAACAGTGCAGTGATGTAGACAAATGAAGGGGCAGCTGTTAACACTTCTAGTGGGCACATGTCCCTGCTCTCCTCAGGTCGCGACATCAACCCGTGTTGTATTACGCACTAAGTTCAAATCTTTGATGTTTGCCTACAAAGTAGTCCTTGTGTCAGCACCTGTGTATATGGAGACACTTGTGAGGTCCTGTGCACCTTCTCAATCATTCAGGTCTGCTAATGAATGGCTTCTGGTGATTTATTGATGACAATGGGGAAGGAGAGACCAAACTAGTTTTGAGTGGAGTCTAATAGTGCAGCAGTCTTTTAAGTGTCTATAAAGACTGAGGAACTATGCCGAGCTGATTATTATGGCCTAAAATGTGACTTGAGCTGTGAGACAGTGGTGCAAACTACTGTGCCACCATACCTTCTACACAGGCAATGCCCTCCACCCTATCCTCAAACAACAAAAGACTCAGGTATAATGATAACCGCAAACAAAATACAAAAATGGCCACAAACTAGCAATAAGTAAAAAAAAAAATATCAAACAGCAGCCCTGGACAACAATGAAAAACATGATCACAGTAGCACAGGACAATACTCCAAGCCCGTTATTTATATTCGGTGCCCATGTTTGATTTGTGCCAGTGCTGCAGAGCAGCACTTCCATGTTTGAGCTTTGGCAGTTTATGTAGGAGTACTAGTGTGTATTGGCACAGCACAATCAAACCTCCTAGGAGGACAACACCCCAGAACCCTCCCGCTCTTAAAAGACATTGTATGTATATTGTAAATCTTATCATGAGGAAGAAGAAGAAGAAGAATCTAACACTACAGAGAGTACCATCAGTTACTTTGTTCCACTTCAAGCACTGCTCAAGCTCTGTAACGTCATTGTGGCCTCATGGTGTGCTTGGTAAAAAAACGTTTGCCTAATCCAATCTCATGGCAAATTTTCAGTGAAATTTCACAGGTGAACTCAGAAAATTTGCTAAGAAAACCACTTTGACGAATTCCGGCCATCGACACTACTTATAAGCACGCAGCACTCGCTTTGCCAGTTTGTGGACGCAAGCTAATGTTTGAGCATTTTAAAGAACTTCTAGATCGGAACTCTTGCCTGCCCCCTGAACAAAGATTTACATCTAATGTTTCTTCACTGTTCTGGTTTCTGAATTCTCTGTATGATTCTCTACTTAAGATTCTTGTACCAGGTCCTGGGCTATGATTACTAAATTTTGTTTTAGCAGCTTTAACCTTGGCTAGCCATTTTTTATGGTCCATCTTCTGATTCCAGCTCCATACAGAATGACCACTACCCCTGTAAACACGACCAGAAGAAACTGAAATAAAACAAATAAAAAGGTCGGGAACAAAATTTAACCAAATCCCAAAGTGAGAACCAGGATTCAAAGTCGAAAGAACAAAAAAAAAAAAGAAAAAAAAGGGTAAAAACCGAGAGTATTAGTTGAGAAGAGTTTAAACAATGTGTTTTTTTATTTTGTTCTTTTAGAGTTTTAGTTTTTGCAGATCAGATAATGAAATTAACTCAAAACTCATCTTTTTATTATTATTTATTATTATTCATCAATTAATCACAGGTCACGACCTCAGAGGTCACACCCCTAGAAATATGGCAGTGGACCTAACGACAGGGATTCAAAATGGCAGTGCTTGAGGGCCCAGAATGGCATCAAAATGTTGCAAAACAAAACAAAGTCATACCAAATATTCCACATAAAATTGAATCATAGCATGTGAAGTCAGTACCGCCATCACCATAAACAACATGCTGGTTGGCATGAAAACAGAATCAGAAAATGGCAGTGGCTTCTGGAAAACAATAAGCAAAAGAGTGCAGTAATATTTTCTTGGAAATAAAAATGTGCCACATTTAAAATTTTGAAAAACTAGGGGGCTCCGCCTCGTGCTCACTTCGCTCGCCCAACCCGGGTTTGGTTTACCAGGTACACAATTTAAAGAGATTGTTATTTTCAGGGGAATTGTTACATATGCCTTATTTTCACTTTTACTTTAAAACTTTAGTAAAAACAATATTTGGAATTAACTTTTCTTCAAGATCGCATTGAATTTTGATTCCGTGTTTGGACATTGTGATAACACAACTTATAACTGCCTGTGAGTGAATATCATTTCTTTCTCTCTAATAAATAAAATGACTTTTTAGAATGTTTGTTCATGCTCTTACTTCTTCGCTTTGTCATTGACGCGTCATCTAGAATGTACAAAATTATTTTCCAGATAAAATTTAAAAGTTGAGAGCACATGAAATGTGTCTGCCACATTTGTGTCTGTAAATGCGAACAATATATTCAATCTGTTTTCGCTGTTCCATTATTTCACCGAATAATAATAATGTGCTAATGCGATCTTTCCTATCCTTGTTTTGAGACTTTCAAAATTTTCGTACTTCCATTATCTCTAACCTGCTCTGCATGTGTACCGCGCCAACATTTTTGAATTCTTTACTATGTTCTACTTTATCATCTCTTTGTCTTTTATTTCTGGCCCCAGGCATTGTTAAAACTCTTGGCACAGAGACTCATCTCATGGGACGAATAAGTGTCTCTCCGAGAAAATCATGTCTCGTCTCCTTCCAAGATTTTTTTATAATAGAGAGATGTAATTCATTGTGACCTGCAGGAGACACTGCTGAGCATCTTCCAACTGAGAATGACACCCAGGCCCAATAAAGTTTATACAAAATTAGGAGTTTATTACCAGGAGTTGAGGGTCCCAGAGGGGATCTAACAGAAGGAAAAAAAGACTGTGTTAAATAACAGAATTGTGTCCCTCTGGGTCTACCATTGCTCAAAATCCCTGTCTTACTTGTTTGCCTTACTCCAGACTTCTAGTCTTTGTTTCCTTATCATTGCCAAGTGAATTGTTGTCTGGCTTCAGAGGGGGAGTCAGAGGTCCTTTTGAAATTGTGACCCTGCCAAGTTGTCCTTCTGGGGCACCTGTAAATGACCAGGCAACCAAAACTGTAGCAGGAGTACGCAGTGGCTTTCTGCTGCTTCTGACAGGCCTGGGCAACTAGGCTTTGACTTTGTGAACTCCTCTGAAAGTCCTGTCTGGTGAGTGGTCTCCTCCAACCGCAGGACAACTCTTTGGCATCCTGTCTGGGCAACGGTCTATACCAACTCTCAGACAGTTCCCTGGCATCCAGTCTAGGCAACAATTCATGCCAACTCCTTGGCATTCTGTCCAGGCAGCAGTCCATGCTAAATCCTTACCGCCTTTCTGTCCTTCACACTATGCAAATTAAAACTTAGATTTATGACAAGATCTGCTTGCCCTGCCAATCTGAGGAAAGGCAGACAAAAAGAAACAAAGGACAAAAAACAAAGTCGAAAGCCAAAAGGTGGGTTAGATTGAAATATGCAAACCAAAAATTACCATTTTAAAGACACCCAAGAAATCCACGCTCTCTTGGGAGATTTCAGGAATTACTACTACGTGCAGGGCCTTTTTTTTGGAAAATCTACAAACTTGGACAAAAAGAGTGAAGCCGTTCCAATGCTGGCCCGATGACAGTACTTCAGGCTTTCAGATTCTAGCGCTGTTTCTGACTAAAAAATGGCCAAAATTCTGGTGTCCACAAATAGACAAAATGGTGTTAATGTTAAAACTGTGTGGCTTGAGCAGGGTGACAGCAGTTTTGACAGACAAAACTGACTCGGAAGATGGCAGGGGCCCTAACTGGGAAACATACATTTTAATAAACAAAGATCAGGATGTGTGGTCAGAATTGTTGTCAACAATCAGAGCAGTTTAAGTTGTAAGCCAAAAATGGATCCTGTTAACAGAGGCAAAAAGAAAAAAAAACATTAAATGTAATTCTTACTCAAAGAGCAGAACACGTTGTTATAACCGCTAACATGGAAACTAACATTAAGAAAGACGCTAAAGGTTATTTGTTTGTGAATCAAAATCTTGGACGACCAGATAGAGTAAAAAGCTGACCTTCAAGCTTTTGCAAGTCAAGTCTAGCAACTGCATAGCAACCATCAACAAAACTACCCCAGAATGGCAGTGACCATAAGAAAAACAAACAAGAGCCGCGGGAAAATGTGAATCATCTTTAGAGCTGATTTACTGGGCATATTCTTCAACTCACATCCAATCCCACTCACGGTCACAAAAAAGAAACACTGACACTACTTTTATTGTTACTTTACTGAAGTCGTCTTGGTTCCATTTTGTGCATGTGATACTCTTGGAAGGTGGCTGCACAGAAACAATAGCGTCTAAGAAACTTTAAAAAAACTTGTGAAATATTAATTACTTATTCAACAAAGGGAATTATAGCCAGTTGGTTAACTTTTGCAACAACTTATTTTGACCTTTCAACAACTGTAATTTTGTTTAGCCTCGTGTGCTTCATTTTCTAGTTGATTTGTTTATTCTTTGTGGTGGAACGCAATTCTATCCATCATGATAACAACAGATATTTTCAAATGGCTAGTTGTAGTCATTTATTCATTAATTTGTTCACATTACACCTCAAAGCTACCTTTTGTGGCAGGTGTTCAAATTCAGATGCAGTCAAACTGTCTTATACTGCAGAAAGGGGGCATTTTCCTCTGCTTGGTGGTCTTGTAAAATATACCAAGTCCTGGTCTGAGGGGCTATTAAGAATGATAGTCCAGGATGGGAGAAGACAGAAGCAAAGTCACTGTTCTTTGTGGCTTTGATCTTCTGGGCTCCCGAGAACTAAACAGGAGGTGGGTAAGTCATTGTGTCACTCCCAAAACCTTTCCCAGTTTACCCTGGAATCTTTTGCCATAACAGAGAGATGCAGCCTGCACATTTCACAGCACAGGACATTGGCAGCAGCAAGGAAAATGGGAAAGTCAGTGTTGAGGAGACGTGCAACCAGAATAAAGCCTTGTTGAACTTTGGAGGCAGCTGAGATGCCTGTTTGATGTTTCATGTTTGCCTTACCATGCTAGACTTTGTTAGAAAAACTGACGGATGTAGATTGTGGCTATCTGCTTTTTCTTTCGGATCTTCTTTTTCCACTGTGTCACTGTTGATTGTCTTCCAAAATAGCGGTAGCAATATGAGTCTTGGAATCATGCGGAACATTGTGAGGAAATGGTCACCCTCTACAGTTCCTAGTCATTTCTGACACCCTCAGAGGCAATGAGATTTAGCTACTGCAGTTGCTAAATTTGGCATGCTGTCCGACTAGAGGAAAGGTAATGTCAAGTCCTGTAGTGTGACACTAGCCTTGGAGTTCATATCTGGATGAGACATTGGGGCAACATAGCTTTTGTCAGTTTTTAAGCTTATGGAGTCATGATTGTCGTGACATTCAGAGTATATTGAAATTCTTACTTTGATGTGCTGATCACACTGTGGCTAAACAAATGAGCTTGATGGACTCAATGGTAAGGTCAGCGTAAGGTCATCATGAACCATCATAGTTTCTGAGATCATCATCCTGTGTTTGAATCAAGGCATCCATCTCAAAGAAATCCAACAGCCCATTCCACTGCCCTACTAGTTTAATTTCTTTTTTGTAGTGCATAATCTTTCATAAGGCTCCTTGACATTTTTATAAGTCTGTCAGACAAAATATTCATCAAAATATATGGGTTAAGGGAGTCGTCAGAGGCTTTCTTTTTTAAATCACATAAATATTGGGTATCGCTAATTCTTGTTGACACTTGGCTTACATTTTTTGGAATGCTTCATCATACAGATTAATGCATTTTTTTAATGAAAATTAGATTTTATTTCCTCTCATTTACTGTAAGTATCCAGCAAGGAACTCGGAACACTGCCTTGGGTAATGAGGTAATGACAGCTCAAAGCCGCCCATATGTTCCTCCGCAACTGTTAACTCGATGATCTTCCTTATTTTTCTTTCCAAATCTCTTGCTGTTTTCTAGCTCTTTTAAATGCCAACTGGGAGAGAAGCCTGACTGTCCTGTCACCAGTAAAGCAACAAGAACCTTACTGCTGCAGCAAGGAACTGATGATAGTAGCATTTACCAATCCATCTGATTTCTTAACTTTTTTATTACAGCAACCTGACCTCCATGGCAATTGGAGCAAATAGATGTCAGTCCACTGCAGGGCACATTCAGACCTTGACTTGGAGATCGCCGCCCCACACTCGGGTCCCTTTTATCCAGTCAATTAACTTGACTTTTCCATATATATATATATATATATATATATATACTGTATATATATATATATATATATATATATATATATATATATATATATATATACACATATATTTATATTGTAATTAGGTGAAGAATTGATGCCAACAAATCAAAAACAGTTTGTCTTGATGGACTTGATGAAAGATGATTGAAAAATTGATCAAAAAACCAAAGCATTCGACAAAATACAGTAGACAAACTGTGATATATATATATACAAAATGGCGACCGGATGTGATATGGCAGGAAATGATGTGAAAACTGTAGGATGGAAGTGACATCATCATGGAAGATCTGGAAGTCACGTCACCATGGATGTATCAGGACTGCCGTCATCACATGGCATGGGAAGTGACTCAATCAGTAGGGGACCAGAAAAGTGACATCAACTTCTGGAGTCGGAAGCAGAAATGATGATGGACGGCCATTTTGAAATCCCAGAAATGGTCGAGGTAAGTAAATGGGATTGTTATTTTTCTTCTTTAGGAGAGAGGCATTAATACTCCAAATCAACCTTTCATCTTGCGATAGATCACTCATCTTAGGGCTTGTTGGCTGCCCCCTAATTGCACGTGTGAAAAAAAAAAAAAAAAAATATATATATATATATATATATATATATACTGTATATACATACACTGTATGTACAGTGGCTTGCAAAAGTATTTCATGTCTGAAAGTCATCATAATTTTTTCATGACAAAAGATTTGTACACATATTGATTCATACAGTATTCTTATTTGAACTATTTTGCTGTAACAACTGTGAAAACCAGGGGGCGCTACAGCTCCCCAAACCCAACACAAGCAGACGTGGACACAAGATCAGCACCGCACACAGGTTTTTCTTCAGGTGTGGGAAACTCTTCCTAAACGTTTTCCACCTGCAATGCACAGTACATTGAATAAGCACAATAATAAACCACACAGCATTTTGTCTTTGCTTTCTTTTCTCTGTCTCCCCTCTTCCTCTGTCCACCTCCAGTCCTCCTCCACCTCCTGACTCTTGCTCGTCCATCTGAGGCAGGCAGCTCCTTTTATCTTCCACCCAGCAGTATTTCCAGTCTACTGTACATGTGGTCTGAAAGCGCTTCTGGGTGAGATGGCCTACCCTTACACAATGTATTTATAAAGTCAAAATAAATCATTTGTTGGTCAAGTGTGTATTTTCTGATGGTTATTCAACAACAGTACAGGTGACTTTTCAGTGATTTTATTTAATAGTTTAAGCCATAATGGAAGATTTTCAAGATTTTCACGCTCACGGTTTTTCAACGTTGATTGACTTGTTCATAAAGAGTCTGTTCCCTGTGGATAGACTGTTAATCAATAGCATTAAATCAGACTGCTGAGGCATCTATGGGAAGGCATCATGAAAAAACGTCTGGAGTGGTTGTGCACCTAAAACTGGATTTTTCAGCAGGACAACACAGCTGCACACACTATTTTGTCAGTCAAGGGGTTTTTGACAAAGACACTGTGGTAGTTGCTTTGCACTCCCCAAGACACAGAAGCCACTCTTGAGTAAAAGGCATATGACTGCCTGCTTGGACTTCGAGAGCAGAAGACAAAAGATTCTCTAGTTTGATGAGGCTAAAATTGAACTATGTGGGCAGAACTCCTAGTACTATGTTTGGAAAAGTCTACCTGCCTAATATCATCGCTACAGTGAAGAATGGTGCTGGCAGCATCAGGCTATAAGGGTGCAGGGGCAGGGGGACTAACCAGAATTGAGGGAAGGATGAACACAGCCAAATACTAGGAAGTCCTTGAAGAAAACCTGTTTCAGAGCAGACACAACCTTATTGACTGGGGTAATAGTTCACATTTCAGCATGACCATGACCTGAAGCATACAGCCAAGAAAACACTGGGGTAGCTCCAGGCCAAGTCTCTGAGTGACATTGAGTGGCCCAACCAAAACAACAGACTTGAACTCCACAGAATATGTGTGTAAAGACCTGAAGATGGCCATTTACAGACGCCACCCCACCCAGTCTAATGGAACTTGTTAGGATCTGACAGGAGAAATGTGACAAACCACTCATATCTAGGTGTGTAAAGCTTGCTCCCAAGGGGGCTCCTTTAAAGTATTGAATCAAGACCCTGAATGCTTCTCTTGATGAGAGATTTCTGTTTTAAATTTTTAATACACCTTTCTAAAAACATGATTTCTCTTTGTTTTTATGGATTATTAGGTGTCAATTGATAGGGAAAAATGGATAACTCACCCATTTAAAATTAAATCTACAATGCAATAAACAAAGTGTGCAGAAAGTGAAGGGGTGTGAATATTTTCTGAAATCACTGTGTATAAAATGGCATCATGCTATTTTTACAGTTATTCAGAGCAAATCTCTCTATTATATAAAAAAATCCTGGGACGAGACGTGACTTCTACAGAGAGATACTTTCACATTCCGTGAGACAAGACTTTGTGCCAAGAGATTTAACCACGCCTGAGGCTGGAAATAAAAGACAAAGAGTAGATGACAAAGTAGAGTGTTGTAAAGAATTCAGAAACGTTGGCGCGATACATATGCAGAGCAGGTTAGAGATGATGGAAGTATGAAAAAAAAAAATGATAGTTAAAGATCACATTAGTGCAAACAAACAAATTACTACTCTATGAAATAATGGAACAGCGAAAAGTGATCAAATATATTGTTCGGATTTAAAATTTAAGTCAGAGACTTGTAGATCGTCTAATTCATGTTGTCATCAGGGAAAAGTACTGTTTCTTCCCAAAGAAGAGGCATGTCTGCAAGAGTTATAAGATTTGTTGTTTGGTGAAAGTGAAATCCACATACGCGAGCGGCAGAGATGTGAAGTGGCTGACGCGTAGCACAGGTTGGGGGGTTGGTGAGCGAAGTGAGCAGGAGCCAAAGCCCCCAAGTCATTTTAAATTTTCTAAGACTTTTTAGTTAGGACTGGTCATTCCAGTACTTTGGTTTTAACTTTTTTGCTCAAGCTTTTTGACTTTTTCGGTTTTTGTCTAGTTAGATCAATTGTGAATTTGGTTTCTTCCGCAGTTTTGATCTTTGTTTGTCTGATAGTGACTCTGCTGTCTCCCTTTTCACCAAATCATCTCCTGGGGCCTCATGCATAACGCCATGTGTAGAATTTGCACTATAACATGACGTAAGCACAAAAGCTAAAATGTGTTTATGCACAGAAAAATCCAGATGCAGGAATCTGTGCGTTCGCCAACTTCCGTGTTCTTCCGCTACATAAATCCTGGTCAGCGTGAAAAGTAACACTCGTGCACGTGCCTGCTGTCCCTTTTCGTCTCCTCCCACAATTACGCCTCTTTGAATATGCAAATCAATATAAATAGCCCTTAAGCTCGGCATTCTGTAAAAAGACAATAGGAAAAGCAAGAGGGAAAATGGAAGAATTTCAGCGAATACCAAGTGGAGGCAAGGAAAAATGTACTATTTGTTGGTTTAAACTTGGTATAAACAACAAAAGGAAGTTGATCGAATGACATTGTATGTCGGAGAAACTCGAAAGCTCAAGTTCACAAAGTTGCACAGTGCCCGAAATAAAAAAGTTGTCAGATATCAAAGTTGCTGTGAAAAGGCGAGTCGTAGCCCACCATCTGAGTGTCATATGAAAGCTTATTAGGGTACAGAGAAAAAAAAGGCACACAGTGGGGGAAAAGTATGAAATTTCCACTTTAATCACGTAGTTTATTTTGCCATTAGAGTAGAACATCATAAACTTCATCTTAAAATCATTTAATTAACAAGTTTCTCAAATCACATCGTAAGTAAAGTAGCACGTTAAATGTTTTGTTTTGTATGTGTTCTTCTATGTGCTCTATGTGTGCGAATCACTACGTGCTTTCTCTTTCTCCGATAAAACATAGAATCCATTACATTCGTGATATTACAGCTCTCTGAATAACTAAAATACTGAGATGTATACGTGATATCATTTTCATGATGATAGGAGTTACAGCACGTTATTAAACATGTGAACACTGTGGTGCAGTCCACTCTGTCCACTCTTGGGTTCTTAGCCACAGGAGCTTTTCAATGTGAACTTGCTGACTGATCAGGTATTTCACAAACATCACTGAGTTACACCATTCCAGCTGTACAGGATGATATTATCCACTTGTCATTCATATACATGAGATTTCCATACACTGTGGTTTCATTGCAAAACATTAAAGTGTAATTGGCAGCAACTTCCGGTTTTCCAAATGTAATTGGAATAATCAACTGCACGCACATTACTATTGCAACGGCATTGGACAAGTTACGTCAGCCCGAGGAGAATCACCAAAAGAATGAGCTGATATTACATTGTATCTACTTTTTGAAATCTATAAAAATGGCAGCTCCGCACAGTCACAGGTGCTTTTACCAACTAGTGCTGCAGAAGGCAAGCTGTCCTTTTAAAGATAACGAGTCATCTAAAGAGCAGAGAACCAATTTGTTTTAGCGCTTGGCTCGACGCTACACTATAAAGGCACCTTAAGTGAATGAATTTGTTGATGTAAATAGAAAGCATTTCTACTTTGTTAATGTGCTGCTCTATAGTGCACAGAAAGTGTGTCACAGTGTGCAAGCATGAAGTGTGCTGACTAATGTGGCACACAATCATGGCTCGCCCATACCTGAAGAGATACAGTATGATGAACCTGACCCCGACCCACCAAATTATCAGCCAAACAAGACAGCGTTATAACTTCGGTCACGTTTTCCGCCATAGTACTTGGTCCAGCATAGATGACAAATGCTTCTCTATCCCTCGGGGACACTTAAAAGACCACTGCACCATTATAATCCACTCCAAACTAGTTCAGTTTCTCCTTATGCATTGACATCAAAGCACTTTGTAGAATTGAACAAAGTGCCTGTAATTTTGCAAATTCAGAGGAGTTCGCTCATCAGTACCCATCACCAAAATCTGCAGTGTTTAAGTGCACAACATTTTTACTCCCGATCCTTGTTCAGTAAAATCTTCTTCATTTCTTTTGCAGAAAGTCAGCCTGATTTGGATGCTATTTTTATGGGGGAAGGATTTGAAGCTGTGGCCGCAGCAATCTAACAAGATTTGCAAAATTTGAAAGTCTTACCTTATAACCTTTTGCCAAGAAAAGCTTCAGTGACAGGCCGACATTTCATTGTTTCTTTTTCAATATAAATGAGATTTGTGGATATAGTCTTAACATTGGCAAAACCTTGAGTCTAATTTAGGGTTATGGGGGAGGGGGGATTTGATGGGGGGGTTGGTATGTCCTGGCACAAAGCAGGAAAATATCTGTGGACAGGTGAGTGTTATCATGTAGAACAAAAAAGTTAAAGCAAAATGGAATCATCCCAGCATGCAGTCTTATGTTTGTATGTCCTCCCATTTTTCATTGATGTAACTGCCTTTGAACATGTAGCAGGCTAGTCTGCATTGACCCCTTTGCTATAGTTTTAAGCCTATTTTGGGGTCATATAGTATGTGGTGTTCTGCCTAAAAGACAATGAGTGGATTATTTTTGTGTAAAGGATTGGGAGAAAGCCATAAACCAGAAAAGCAGGACTCAAACTGATTTTTAGTCAGAACAAAGGTGAAAGAAAAGTTGTATTTGAGAGTCCAGAAAATTAAGGTTAAACCATGAAAGCAGTAAAGAAACACAAGATATATTCAATCTTGGATACAACATAAAGGCAGTGTCAATATTTATATGGTCACGTCAATGATGTCACACACTGCAGTATCCCGGTGAATGGACCCATCGCCATGGCAACCATATGGCAATGTCCACAAGAAAAGCAAAATGGTAACACAGTATAACGGTAAAAACATACAATTTTCTCAGGAGGACATGGATCACAATTTAAATGTAATGCAGTAGCCCTCTGCTTAGATATATGTTATCAATCTTTATGTCCACTCCTGTACCCACACATCTAATATTGTCTCATAGCTAGTCACAGGGGGTCCCAGCAGCAAAGACCACAAAGCAACAGTGCGGCAATAGACAGCAGAAAGGATTGTAGGCATGAAAGTGCACTCCATTAAGGACCTGTAGATATCACGGCTTAAGAAATGTGCAGGAAGTCTAATCAAAGGGCATACCCACCCAAGTCACCATGTTTTTCAGTTACTGCCACCACTGAAATGGTGCCACTAAAAGCAAAAAGCAAGAAGCACTCGGCACATCAATGGTGTTCTTCCTTATTGCTGCTACTCTGGATATACACTTGTCTCAGACTGATTTCCAAACATCTCCTACCAACCTAAAAGTTGCTGAATTGATAAAGACTTACCATATATATTGCTAGGCATGATCGGAGATGCATTGTTAAATTGTGTTAATATATTTGTGCATTTGCAAATAATATTGTTATTCACTATTACTGTATACAATACAATGTTGTGATGTCATGTATTGTGTACTCTGCTGTTAATTGTATTTTATTTGTTACGTACCTCTAACATCAATGGAAATTCCTGCCAGTTATGTTGGGCCAACTTAGATTCACACATCAAACTAACCCACATATGAACTTATTGAGACACAGGTAGACCATGTACTGTATACTCCACACAGATGGTGAGTAGCAGACCAGGGCCATGAGGAGCCATCTGTCCTCTTATCAGAAGCAGGTACAAGCTGAGAAAAAGCCCCAGGTGGAATTCCAGTCCCATAGACATGACCAGTCCATGGCATAGGCAATGTAAGTGAATCTATGGCATCATCGGTGACCATCCACTTTGATTGTGGAAAACAACCAGATAGGTCCAGCCACGCCATATCAGAACTGAAGATGATGAAGTTGACTAAACCAGTCTCTTCAAGATCTGAGTTAGCAGTCCTGATCACTGCATAATCACTGCATTACTATGCTGCTCAGATATGTTGTAACAGTTTACAGGACAAAGTGACTTTCTTATCATTGTTCTGACTAAAAGAATCAGTCAGACTAGAAAAAGAATTCAGTGAGAGTCAGGAGAAAGGTCAGAGTCAAAATGCAAGCCGAGTCAGAAAGAGAGGCATCAAAATCCAAATAGTAAACCAAAAATCCGAGTCAAAAGTTAGAGCATTATTTAAATAACCAGTAATTAGAAAAATCAAGAAAATGAGTCTCTAGGTTTGGTCCAATCTTAGATTCAAGCCACTGTTTTTGAACACTCTTCCTCGAGGCACATCAATGACATCACAACTGGCCCTGGTGCATCTTGGGAGAATTCCCATGGAAACAGGTGACACCAAAGCTGCAAAACTGGTGCCAATCGTCAAAGCAAAATTGCGCAGTAAAATATGGTTAAAAAAAAAATCTACTTCAAAATGGAAGCTCTAAGGCACATTCTGACTGCAGAGTTGAATTTCTTGGGTACTAAAACCCCTAAAATTACACCAAGTAGAATGCTTTAAATAAAGCCAAGAAAACTGAAAAAGAATACAAATAATAAACATTTTCCTACAGAGAAGGGGAGTGAAAACAGCAGCCTTGAGGTTTGCAGTCCACCTGCTTAGCTGTTACGCCACTCTGCCTGACAAATGGCCACAGAGTGACATACATTTGATTCAGAGGGTTTCAGAATGAAGAATGGTAGTATTTCCTAGATGCTGCTATCCCCTTCACTGCGATGCAATACATCTTGAATGTCATTAGCCAGACTCCTTTATAAGTCCATGTCCACCTCTAACATTTGAGCCATTGAGGTCACGCACTCAATGCATGTGTGGTGCTGAATATCCAAAACATTTCACACCATAGCGTTTAGGAAATGTGTGAGAATGAACCGGTCTGCCAGTGCAATCCCCAGATTCTCTGAGTTGGGGCGGAGAAACAAAAAGCTCAGTGACTTGCCAGATGTGCACACATCCTTGAGGTCACCAGAGGAAAGCTGTGAACACCACCATGTCATTTTGCTTATTTGCTCAGTTGTTCCCAAGTGTTTGTGTCAGTGATGACTCTTGTCTTTCACCAGAGGTTTAAGCAGCACCAGAATGATACAGCTAGCAGCGGGATTGAGAACTAGTGGAACAGTAAATGAGTTCTGTATATAAAGATAGTCAAACTTTAAAAACAGTTCAAAATATACTTTTGTGACAGGTGAAAAATTAAAAAGTGTTCCTTAAAAAAAGTAAATCAAGATCCTTTCATCATTCAGCACACACTTCAAGCTTTCAGTGAAGAATATTTTCAAGGACTTCCAAATCAAAATAAACACAGTCCTTCCTCCGTATTGCCACTCTTTCTGGCAAATGAGAAGATCAGAGAGTAATACGACTCCTTCCTCTCTAACAGAGGACTAGCAGTCCACGTTGTAAAACTTTACACTAGCGCTGTGTATCTCCAGATCTCACCCTGTGAGTTCACCCAGCTCGAGTACTAAACGCCTCATCTAGTACTCCAACCAGTATGTCAGCCAGCACTATCTCTCACATGAATTACCTGCAGCAGTCAACTTTCAGAGTCTGGTCATTCAGTCTCATCTCCTCATTTCTGCACTGCACTGACCTTATGTCTTATCAAACACAGATTATCAGTAAGATCAAAAACCACTGATCCCTGCTGTCCATGCAGCCAAGTCTTTTGTGTGGTCGGGGTGCATCCCTGTGGTGGTGATGCTATGCAGATAAGTTGGCGGCTGACACAGATAGAGATGAGCTGACATCACCAGGATGAGCTCTGCTCACAGTGTTCAGTAGTAGTTTATGCACAGCTGACTAATGGAGCTCTTCATTTCACTCACACTGCAAGAAGACCACATCTGATTTCAATTTTGAGGGTTCACAGCGGACCACTGGCAGTTAGCACAGTACACATCTTTAAACTGTGATGTTTTGTGGTGTGAGTCCACAATAGTTCATTTGGTGGCGAGGATGGGATTTGCACTGTTGGAGTGTAATTGCAACATTGTGTAGAAAAGGTGGGGGTTGACAGAGAGAGTGTCAGATGATGTCACAAGGGAAGACCTCCGCTCACAGTGTTCAGAAAACGGTCTCTCCCTGGCTGACTAAGGGCATATCTCCTATTAGCTCACAGTTCTGACCTAGACATCACAGGTTCACAGCTGACTACCAGCAGTTCACCACTATGTGAATCTTTTAAATGAGCTGCTTTGTGGTGTGAGTCCACAGCAGCGCAGTCCCTTAATGGAGTCTGTGTTCAGACATTTTATCCCACCTCATCAGATCATTGTACAATTAGAAACTGTTAGATTAGCTTGACCAAAGTATCATCTTTGTTAAAAGAGAAGTTTTATATTTGATAATGATGTACTGTGTAAAACACAAAAAACATGTCATTTTTATTTTGAGAAATTTCATTGTTTGTCAAGTTGTGTCAAATTGTTATATATCAGTGTTGTAGCGCATGCACAAAAATTGGCAGCATACATGCGCAGACATTTATGTCCCCCATTCATGTGCTATGGGGGTTCCCACCTGTGATGTCACACCCCCTCATTTGAATTTCTGGTCAGATTTGTAGGCTATTTTACCCGCACATAAAGCATTTCAAGACAAGATGTAACATGTTATGTGAAGGTTAAAGTCAGCTAAGCAAATTTAAAGGGCATTGTTTCACTCTGAATACAATGTGGCCATAAAAATGCCATTCATTGCTGACCGGGTGGTTGTTTTTATTTAAAATCACTGACGAAAATATATAGTCGGAGAATGTGCACAGAATTGTTTTCTCTAAATTGTGTCACTAGAAGCTCCCATTTTATGTGAAATTCCCAACTAGGAAAATCCCATTTCTTCTTTGTCTGATAGCACGTGAACACAGCACCCTTGTCACATGACTACTCCATAGTTACCTCCACTATCACATGTGTGTGCTATCGGCTCACTGGGATTTCAAGCAGCCTCTGCACACTGGGAATGGATACAAGGCACTCACACAACAACTACCAGTGTATCTTTACTCTTCACCTGAAGAAGTTTCTTAAAGTTTGCTTTTCTTGTATTGCAGTAGCACATTAAAAACTTTCACTCCTTCCTTTGTTCTAAGGATCTAATTACTTGAGAGCTCCCAGCTCTCGTACAAGTAGTGTAGTTACAATGACACCTCTCTGCCATGGCGGTGCTGAAGGCACAGTAGGCTCCATGCAGAGTAGGGCTGGGAGATGCAACATCACTACATCCCAGCAGGCATCGTGCGCTGAGTGTCTGAGATCAGTCTATGAAAGACGTCTCAACCAGGGTTCAAATTCATGTTTTATGTCTTTATTGTTCATTTTTGATTCTTGGATTTATTATGTTTAAGTGCAATATTCTTTGTTTTTGATATATTTTGTGTATGCATGCTTCCCATGTTATGTCTCATATGTGTTTTGTGGGTCGTCCCCCAAAAGGCTGGGCCACCTACCAATCACTTCCAGGAGCTACCTGTCCTATAAATCCTGAGACTCTCCCACCGTTTCTTGTGCTTGGTTTCAAATGTGCTAAGGAGCTGTTGCTTTATTGTGTTTTTTTTTTTTTGCTGTGCTTATATGTTTACTGGATTTATGAACCTGTGCTCTGTTTTCTTGATTTTTTTTTTTAATAATTGTATTGGGCCTTTATCTGCCAAATAAATACTGTGAAGCCAACCAGGTCATCATTTTTAGTAGCTAAGCAGTCCCTCATAAGCAGGTGCACAGTGGCACAAATAACAACAAAACAAATAGAAGGCTGTATTGCCTGGCATGGCTATAGTAATTCAAGGCTCTGTAGGGCGGTCACAGGGTCAGGTTAGCACTTCGTCCAGCAGTCAGTCGACTCTTACTGAAATGAGACAATCCTTTCCAGGAGCAGCTCAACTTTATAGTCACAGGAGCATAAGTTAGCTACCCTCATTGGTCAGTTTCCCTGGACGCCTGCTCCTGCCCCGGAGTGGTAGTGCTTACCTTTGATGAACCAGGAAGGTGGTCCTCTGATATGTATGCATGACAACAGTAAAGTATTAAAACTGGCACCTATGCGTACCAACACATGCTAAACCATCAGCTAAGAAATTAAAGGAATCAGTAAATTAGTTCTAAAAACCTCTTACACATTTTCTTCGACATGCCCTACCACTGTGGCAACACCATAGCCTATTCGTAAAATGAATTTCCACAGAAACCCCCAGTATTTGGTACCTTGATAGAGATGGCTTCTGATCTAGGAATGAGCTACAAACCAAATACCAAAAGATACAACAAGCCAACATGTCAACTGTAATGTCTGCTTACAGCTTCTCTTCAGCAACTTGTTCTCAGTTTCACATTATGCAGCTCAGCCATTGCGGTTCATTGGGGTGCTCCTCATCACAGATTTCAATACCACTTCTAGCGATTTCCTGCTATTGTGCGTACGCCAGCATGATTTTATAACTATACTTTTATCTAGTTTTTCATTCTTTTTTCATTTGTGGTAAAAGGGATTTCTGGTGTAGCCATAAAAAATGGCATGTTTTGTCTACCCACATGCTGTTAAAGAAAGTTTGGAATTGGAGGGTTTATCATGCTTTAAGCTATGCTGACAGTAAGTGACAATTCTTAGCCTTCCCTTCAATTTAAAATCGTTATTAATCTAAGTAGATGCCACACATGTGCAGTCCCTCGGGAGACTGTGAGGGGAGTACTAACAACCCTTGGCTGGGAAAGTCAGACTCTGCGTGAGCCACAACTCAGTTTAATTTATTTTTATACAGCACACTCCCTTATTGGACAGGCTTGAACCACTGACCACATAAAATCCATCCATCCCTTCCCTGAAACCTCAAAATAAGCTCCAATGCAACCGGAGTCTACCCAAGCAGCACAGGGGCCAAGGCAGCAGTCAGTCCTGCAGTTCATTGCAGGACACAATCATTCAGTTTCACAGGAGAGAGAAATATTAAAGCTGGAATGCACACTGGGAGATATTTGGAGGAAAGGACCACGAGATGAGAGGTATAAAGGAGACATCAAACTCGTGCTTCAAAAGACACTGGAATGGGGTAAAGCTAAAAAATGGAGATGTTTAACAAAAATAAATGATGGGTTTCTGTGAAATTGCCCAAATACTAAACATAGTCTTAAATAGGTGGGGGGGTCAATGTCACAAAATGCCATGTTACCATCAACAGGCATAGTGTCAGAAAACAACATGGCTGTGTCCAGAAGACATCAATACAATATGGCAGCAGGAACAGTGACCACTCAAAATGGCATTGAGATGACATCACCATCATAACAATACAAAAATGGACAGAAATGATTACAAACAAACTAAAAAAAGTGGGACATGAGAAGAAACGTGGAAACAATAGATGGGCACAGAGAGAACCTGCAAGTCCACTCAGCGTGACCAGGTAGGATTTGAGCTCAGCTGCATGGAGCTGTCTTGTAAATCAGCTCATTTTTCATTTTTTATGCATTTTTATTATAATTCGATTCTACTTTATATTTGGAGCGCTTTTTTGCAGTGATCCTGGTGTCTTCAGTGTGTTTTTTTTAAGGGTTTTAAGACCCAAAGAATCATTTTGTGTAGTTTGTTTTTTTACCCGAAAGGTTTATTAAAAAGTACATTTTTTATGTTATTTTCCAATGCCATTTTGTATGGGCAACGAGTGTTGCTACTTTGCAGATTTTGCGTTTTTCACTGCCCAGATAGTATTTCCCACAATTTATCAGGATGGCATGACAATATTTAAAGATCGTTCTTTTTACTTCTGAGTTATCCGAAATTGGATAAAAACCCGTGAACTCTTTGTCGATCATTTCTTTGAATTTTCTGGATTAAAAAGAATTCTTTCTTTCTGACTTTCATGTTACAATTTTGGTTTTGCCCTTTTTGTTTTGAGAAATGATGGGAATGTCTTCTGGTTAACAAACTTTGCACGTCTCTAACTATGTTTTCTCTTCCAGTCCTTTTCAAAAAATGTTTTGCCTCATTCAGGAAGTTCCGTTTTTCTTTGTCAATTTATAAGGTTGAGTGCTTAGGGGTTTCTGGAGCCCAAGATTCAGAATCTTTTCTTCATTTTTCAATCTAAAGCATTCTTTGGTTGTTGTGAATTATTTTGTATTGTTTTTGCCAGCATTTTTGTCATCCTGTCATTTGGACAGCACCACATTGTCGGAGAGCACGTCCTCAGAAGTCAATAACCGTCAGTAATGATGCATCAGGTTAAAGGTCATCATTTCGGACACTTCCTTGTCCCAGTTTGCGAATTCCAAAGGCATTTTTAACGATTGATCTTTTGTTTAAAACAAACCTTCATCTGTACTCCTTTTTTTCTTCTCAGCCTGTGCTTGAATTTTTGACTAAAACTTTTGATTCTTGTTTGGATTTTGGCAGTGGCGCAGCAGTCTTCTTGGTTTCGATCCTTTTTTATGATTTTAATTGTGTCTTTTTTCCTGATTTTCTTTTAAAAATCTGCTTTGCTAGTGCACTAGCACAATACCATGAGGCAGTGTTGTTAACCAGAGTTGGGTTATTTTGCCAAAGAAAGCCATCCATTAAAAAATGAATAATTGCTTCGCTTAAATTATAACATGATTACTTCACTCAATATTTAAAAAAACAATGCAATCCGTAAATAATGACTTTTACATTACTCTTAAACTCTTGTGAAGTACAAGGATGACACCCAGACTTCCTTTCAACATTTTAATAAGGAGGAAATTGCAAATAAGAGTGAACGTGAATCGAGTTGTTAAACAAATCATTTCAAGCATATAAACCAGCAAGTATAGACATTTAGTTCACAAAGAGAATTCTTAATAAAAACTATATCTTAATAATTATAAATTAGACTGATGTAACTGATGTAACTGCTTGAATACTTGTAAACATGTAGTTGACAGATGGTAAAGTTACTGCTGGTGTATCAGACATCAGACAAGAGCACTTGTTGATCCAGTGGGCCGGTGACCTGCAGTGTTTATTGTGTAACACACTCCGTATGTCTGTGCATCTGTGTCTGGCTGCCCCTTACACTATCACAAAAGAGTGAGGTAGTCAAAAAGAAAATTAATTAACTATCTTGCATTCACAAACAATGAAGGTAAAGATTTGATTGCCTTATTTCATGTTTTCATGAGAATGTTTAAGAGTTCCATTGATTACAGATCGTGACACCACAGTTGCACCATTTTATATGGTGTTTTATATTGCCACCACCATTTTAAGGTGGAGTACATTGCCAGGATTGTTTAGCTTCGATTTTTCATTGCTGCTGATAGTTTGATGTCCAGGTTTGTTTATATTGTGCAAAGCAAAAACTTTGCATGTGTTAATAGTCCATTTTCTTGTTGTCCCTTACTTTAAACTGTGTGTTTGGTTATCATTAAAAGCTTTCTTCTTTTGGTTTCAAGCTGGTCTTTTAGTTTTAGACCCCAGCTAGTTTAAAAACATCTCTCTCTCTGTCCCTCTCTCTCTTTTTTCTCCTGGTGCTTGAGTTTTTTTTTCCGCCACCTCTTGACTTAATAGCACGAGAAAAATCCTACATATGGTATCCCGCTCAACTTGTTTTGACGGCTAGCTATGTCACACATCAAACTTTTTGGTGTTCCTACATTTTGTTGGACATCTAGACATGAAAACCCCTCATTTTAAGTTCATTTTTGAACCTTGTACAGGCCATGTCACCCTATGATGGGTTACCAGGGGTCACAGTTACTCATTTTTGCAAAATTGTGAAAAATGGGGATTGATGATATTGTCATGTGCAGTGTTGTTTTACACTGTTTCGAGGTTGTTGATCACAAATATGATCCTTTATTTGATATTTGATTCCTTTACAGTGGTTGTAGCCCTGTAAGAGTCACTCCCAGGTTATAAATGACAAATCTCAAACATAAGCATGTGGGTATTGTTTTATTAGACTACAGGTAAAATTCAGTTTCAACGAATATCTTTACAACAAAATTTTCATAACAACGAAGTTTTTTTATGATCCTTATAGTTTCCCCATATGACATGTGCCTGTCAAAATCTCGTTACTATGAAGTACATTCAGCAGATACTTTCATTACAACGAAGTGCCCAAAAGATCTTGAAATGCCTGAATGAATCAGCCGCAGAGCAGTTAGTTCTGTGGTGGCATCTCAGTTGTGCACAACAATCCCCAAACAGAAACATTGTCAATTTTTTTTCTTTCTTCGAACTTTCCTCGTACTGTTTATTTTTTTTTTGATGTGTCTGTTTTCGGTGGTTTTCAGTGATTACTTTTGCTTATTGTCGTCAACATTTGAAAAGCATCCATTACAATTTAACTCATTGTCACCCTCCTATAGAAACAGCAGACATGAAAAAATGATAACAGTTCATATTAGGAAAAAAAAAACTACATTTTTTCAGCTCTCAATTCTGGCAAAAATAAAAAAGACGTTGCCAGTGAATTCTGAATTTCACCATCGACACTGTCAACTTTCTTGTAAGACTGAGCAAAAAAAGAAGAAAAACCTTGGGTTGCAAACATATGCGAACTGCTGCATTTGAAGATGTCAGAGAAGCCGTTTTTATGTGGTTAAGTGATGATCGTTCAAGAAACATTCCTATTAATGCGGTACTCATTCAAGAAAATGTGAGGTTTCTAAACTCTCTTGGGAGCTCCCCCAACTGGACAACACGCTGAAGAGCATCCCGAAGTGAGATCACTGCATCTGTGGAAGACTGTTTATCTGTTGCCGGGGCAACACCAGGCTCACAGCTCTGCTGCAGGTTGGCACTAAAGCAAACAGAAAACATCTCGTTGGGTGATGCAAGGAACATTGTAAATGCTGGGAACAGGATTACTTGGCCAGTAACCTGGCCACAACCCTGCCTGACTGCTGTGTCTGTGTATAGAAGAGTGGCAGATCACGCTACAATAAATAACCCTGCTGTTTCTGTTTCAAGCTGAATAAAGCTGGTTCTGCTAAAGTACTGAGACTCAGCCTTGTGTTTTGGGGTGCAAGACAGGGACTTATAGTGCGACCATGATCTTTTAGGATTTACTTCTGTGTCACTTCACTGCAGCCCTGTGAGCCTGCTGTTGCCCTGCCCTGGCAATGGACAAATAATCTTCCACAGATGCGGCAATTGCACTCCGAGGCGCAGTTCAGCATGTTGTTCCCGTTGGGTGGGGGGTGGGGAGGCTCCCAAAGAGTTCAGAAACCTCACAATATGATGAAGAAGAAAAGGATGATTCGGCTTCTGATTGATAACTGTGCTGCCCGCAACATGCTTCCACATTTAGATAATGTTGCCGTTGAATTCCCCCCACCCAATTGCACAGCAGTGCTTCAACCATAGGATTTGGGCATCATTCGCACCCTATAAGTGTATTATCGCAGGGAAATGCTGAGAAACATTTTCGTCAGCATAACTTGTAGACAGGAGAAGATTAAAATTAACATGAAAGAAGCTATTGAAATGATTGCAAACGCCTGGACGCAAGTTAAAGAAAGCACTATAGTAACACATACAGAATCTCATTACAATGAAATTTTCATTACAACTAAATATTTTTTTAGGTCCCTGGCAGTTTGTTGTAACAGAATTTTACCTGAATTTCAGGGCCAATGGTTACATAGATGTCATATGTTTCCTGTCTAGCATGGAGCTCCACAGCTTACAAAGTTTGCAGCTAGACCTCTCTTGTGTCCATGGAGGTCTTGCCCAGAATTCCCTGGGGTCTGCTCATTTGTGATGTCATTCTAGCAACGATACAAGGATCACCCCAGGAGTTTCTACGGTACCCAAAGTTGATGGATAAACCGTGTTTCACTGCATTAAAAGAACTTTATTTCATCATTCTGCTTTTTCAAATCCCTGCTATTGTTTAGGCTTTAACAAAAGAACTCGTTGACTGCTGGTTTTGACCTTTAGCCCATTCATCAACATGCAGCTCCTCTGGTCATTTTTATTTCCGTTCTTCTGTCTCTTGCAAGTTGGTATACATATCTAAGGCAAGGAATGAAACTGGAAATAACATTTGAGTTTGATAGCAGAAACTGAGAAAAGTCATGCAGGATAGAGATACAGCTGTGGAGTGAACGTTTACTCAGCTTAGTAAGTGGTAGGAATAGTGTCATGTGTAGTAAATACAGTGACACTCTTACTGTTATGTCTAATCAACACATCACCACTCTCTGGTAACAGAAAAACAAGAATGTTTGAAAATACCAAACTCCCTACAGAACATTTATGTAATAGAAAACCCAAATCAGCTCACCTAATGTACTCCTATGCTCCAACTTTCTGAAATCTGGTAGGGCAGTAGTATTAGCAGTGGTATTGTCACGTGTACAATTAGTGGCTGAGTGAGACTAAAATGATGAGGAGGACGTAAAGTTGGACTGATTTGCAACTGTACAGTGGCCAGTGAGCATGATTGCCTTAATGCTTAATTATATAAAGCTGTCCGCATGGATTTACACTAAATCTGTATATTCCACATGCAGCCCAGATTTATGAAATGCCTATTCTTTTTACCCATTCATGGGCTTCATTAAACACTGTTTTCTTAATAATTTCTGTGTATTTTGGACATTATAAGAGGGGAAGGAATTGCATCATCCTGTCACATCTTATAAACTGAATCCTGCATTCAGATAAACACCCTCTTCAGTAAACGACCATCGCCACCTTCCTTCTCCAATCTAATTTTCTATATTCATGAATTTGGCAAAAAAAAAGCTAAGCAAATCTTGTTGGCTGACATTTTCCACATCTCTATGACATCGCTGTAACGTTACATAAAGGGACTTTGTTGAACTGTCACAGCATTCCTCACAGCTTCCTATTAATAGTCTGTTTAAATAGTCACTACATGTGCAGAGAGCACAGCTGGCAGTCTGAAAATCGTTTCATAATCGGCTGGTTGATGGGGTTTGAACTGAAAGATGCTATATGAAGATATTATGTGAAGGTCTGTTGAAATTAAAGACCCTGTCACAGTCTCTGTGAAGTTGTGTGCTCTATCCATCTCTGTGTGGTGTTTTTCTGGTTCTTTAGAGTCTTTCCCATATTCAAAGGTGTGATTGTGACTGTAAACTGGCCAAGTGAGATGGGATGGACTGGCCTTCTGCCAAGGGCAAAGGTTCCCCTTTGACCCTCAAGTTAGAATAAGTGAGTTCAGAAAATTGATTGATGAAACAACAGCCGCATCTTTTCCTTTACGCTTTTTTCTAGTTCCTTATGCAGAACTTGTGAATTTGTCCTACCTAAAAAGAGAAAGCACCTGTGATCACACCTGTGGTTTAGAAATGACAGGGCTGTCTGACTACACACCTT
The DNA here is from genome assembly GCF_016835505.1 of Polypterus senegalus. Lineage (NCBI taxonomy): Eukaryota > Metazoa > Chordata > Cladistia > Polypteriformes > Polypteridae > Polypterus > Polypterus senegalus. The sequence goes on along the minus strand of NC_053171.1, from coordinate 65,472,423 downwards.
TGGAGCGTGGAAGGAGTCGAGGAGTGGAAATCAACATAAATGGGAATGACGGGTCACCTCGGGTGCCCAAGTTTGAAACACATCTACTTTGCTGCATCACATCCACATCTGCAGCCTGTGACAACAAAAATGATTCAAGAAATTCAGACGAGAGCAGCTTGAAGCCGACATCAACATTATAAACAAATATTTCTAGTTGAAATATGATTCCATTTATCACAGACAACTTGTAGGTGTGATGCTGCCAATCCTGCTATATAAAAGCGGTCGGGATTGTCCTTCCGTCCCGTGAGTGCTACGCAGGCGCGGAGTTTCACACACGCCCGTCCATTTTGCAATGCACGATGGGATTTGTAGTTCCGTTTTTCCAGGTAAAAGATGATTTTCTACTCCAGACTGTGCGATATCTTCTTCTTTCTTACTATATAAAAGAGGTCGGTATTGTCCTTCTGTCCCGTGAGTGGAAAGCGTAGCGGTATTCCACTTATCACAGACTTACTACTTGCAGCTTGCGGTACGAAGCGACATGATGTGAGCAGAGTTCTGATGCTCCCATCGTTCCCTTAGACAAAAATAGAAAAAATGATGTCTCTGGAAATAATTAATGTTGATGGAGTACAAATGCCTCACCGCGTAGTAAATATCAGGGGGGTTCAAAAGGGCGATCTCAATATAGAAAAAAAGTTTAAATTTCATCACAAAAATAACAGAAACTACGAGTATTAAAGTAATACCGCTCAAACGCAATATAACCAAATTAATGAGTTTGTATAAAATATCAAATTGATCTACATATTGAATTGCCTTAAGAAGTGGTCAACATAAAAGTCGGTCGCCTTAAAAGGCGGGTCAGCCTAGCGTGCATTATATTTTCTCAGACTTGTTTTGTCTAAGGTTTAGTAATCCAGTTTTAGTTTTAGTGAGGACAGTCATCAGCCTGCTGACTTCTCAGGACAAAGGGCATTTTTTGATGACCAGTTATGTGGCCATGCCCTTTTTAATAACTGAACAAGGAGAGTAGCACCGATTTTAACTGGACCAGGAAATGAATCAAAGTAGTAGACAAGACTAGAAATGCTGAAACAACTAAGCAAGAACCTCAAAACTCATAGTCAAAAGGGCATGTCAAATATTCGAAATAAGCAGAGAATTAAACAAAAAGCAGCGCAAAGCAAAAAAAAGTTCAATCATAGATACCTGGAGCTATATCACAGTAATGATGTCTGAGGCCAAGTCATGTAAAATCAGATGCCTAGCAACCTGGAGATGAACCCTAATGATAGACTTACAACATGGAGGTGTGATAAATGATTATCATAGCTATAATAAAAATAAGCTCAACCCAGGACACTAAAAAATATAAAAAAAAACATGAATGATTCATCATAAGAAAAAGCATTTCACAAAGCAAAAGTTAATACATAAACTATTAATTCACAACATCTCAGATGCAATAAGTTTAGTTAAATGATTCATCTTGCGATGCAGTCAAACACATCACCACTGATGTTACCTGGCATCATAGGGTGCTTGTCTGAGGTCCCCAGCCAAGGTTGATCAGCCCTGACTTGTGTTTGAGCTTTATTCACAGCTATTGTGTTATGTTTTTGAAGGCTGTCTTCTTTAGGATGCCTGTAATGCCCAGCTGACTAAGGGCCTTGCAGATTGACTGCCAAACAAACCCTGTGCAACCTACCTCTAGTCAAAAAATCAAAGTATACTTTATTGTAATCTCAACCATATACAGTGCCATGCAAAATATCTGTGCCCCCTTGTTTAAAATGTTTGTTACTGCCATCGGTTAAGTGAGCAGAAGATGAACTGATCACCAAAAGGCATAAAGTTAAAGATGACACATTTCTTTTCAGCATTTTATGCAAGATTAGCGTATTGTATAGTGTAAAACGGAAAGGAGCACCATGCAAAACTTTGGAGACCCCAAGACATTTGAGGTCTCAGATAACTTTTCCCAATGTGGTTTCAGACCTTCATTAGCTCCTAAGGGCTATGTTCACAGTCATTGTTAGGAAATCCCAGATGATGCAAGTGTAAAAGCTGTATAAATTCTCTGACTCCTCAAACTTGTCCCACAATCAGCAGCCATGGGCTCATCTAAGCAGCTGCCTAGCACTCTGATAAAATAAAATAATCGATGCTCACAAAGCAAGAGAAGGCTACAAGAAGACAGCAAAGCATTTTCAGGTAAGCTGTTTCTTCAGTATATAGTGTCGTTAAAGAGATGGCAGTTAACAAGAATTGTGGAGGTCAAGATGAGGCCTGGAAGACCAAGAAAACTTTCTGAAACAACTGCTGATTGGATTGCTCGAAAGGCAAATAAAAAAAAAACCCTTATGACTGCAAAAACCATTTAGGAAGATTTAGCAGACTCTAGAGTTGTGGTGCACTGTTCTACTGAAAACATGTGAATAGATTTCAAAAGAGCAGTACATGCAAGATAGCCCAAGAATCTGCCAAAATTAGAAAACTTTAGCAAGAAAAAGTGGGAGAAAATACCCCAAGTAAGAACTGAACGACTCTTAGCTGGCTACAAAAAGCATTTATAAGCTGTGATACTTGCCAGAGTGGGTCTTACTAAGTACTGACCATGTCAGGTGCCCAAATTTTTGCTTCAGGCCTTTTTCATTTTTTGGTATTTTGTACCTGTGAAAAATTGATATAAAAAAATAAAAATGTAATCTTGCTTAAAATTTTAAAGAAATGTGATAGCTTTAGCTTTATGCCTTTTGGTGATCAGTTCATCTTCTCTTCATTTAACAATTCACAATAACAGACATTTTAAGCAAGGGTGCCCAAATATTTGCATGCCACTGTACATAAAGGCAACATGTCGAAACAATTAACTGCCACAATTACGCAGAGACCGATTTAAATGCAAATTTCACAGTTTGATGCAGTGACTGACCTTTTGTCATTGTACTGTAGATAAAGTGACTTAAGTGCATAAACTGATCATGATTTATGCTGTTTAGTTAGGGTAGAAGATCATGGGGACCAGATTGTATTGGAGATTCTATAGCTTGGGGGACAAATCTACCACATTACCTGACAGATGTGGCTTTGATGCTGTAGTGTCTTTTTGCAGATTGCAGAAGAATGAAGAATACTTGAGAAGCATGAGTAGGGTCCTTCACGGTGCAGAAGACTTTACGGATACAGCATTTGAATAAAGTGTCTTCCAGAGAATGGCTCAGCACTGTAATAATATTCTGTGTTGACCCCACTATTCCTTGCAGTCTCTTGCTATTGCACATGATGCATTTTCTGTACCAGACATTAATGAGGCTGGTCAGTACACTGCCGATGGTGCTTGTGTAACACGTGGTGAGAATCAGAGATGGGAGACTTGCTCACTTCAGTCCCCTAAGAAAGTACTGAACCTTTTCAATTAATTTTTACTTAATGAAGTGCTATTGTTAGTCCATGTGAGGTGCACACTGAGGAATTGATGCAGACTGGGATGTGGTCAGGGTGTTTTTTTCCTGAGGTTAAAAATGAGTTCTTTAGTCTTATTAATGTTGAGTAATAGATTGTGGTCCCTACACCAAACGGTCAGCTGTTCCACCTCCTCTCTACATGCTGGCACGTCATCCCTGCCTATCAAACCCAGTTGTGCCATCAGTGAACATGATGATGTAATTGGAGCTTTGTGTTAAGCCGCTTGAGGATCCCAAAGTCATACGTCCCAAACAGTCTCAAAAATGTCCACTGGGGGGGATAATCCCATTAAAAATATCTGACTAGTAACACAGAGGGTTACATAAAGAAAGAGCTCTGAAATAACATGAAGCTCTGTGGAGCACAAGAAGGAGTTGCCAGCAGAGGAAATCCTCAGGGAACAAAGTCCCAATTCAGTAATCCAAAGGCGACGTCAAAAATCTAGAAAACACAATAAGCATAAGCAGAGAGAGAAAAACTCCATAGTGTATTTTATATGAATCGCAAGGACTGTGAGAAATCCAGGCTTTTATAGGGCTGAGAGCTGTCCCAGGCAGTGGTGGGCAGATGGGGAACCACCCACAAAGCACATGGAGCGAAACAAAAAATCCATAACTCCACAGAAACTAGTTAAATAACAATATTAACATAAATAAAAGAATCAAAATTGAACAAAACAGAAATAGAGTGATGTGCCCCTTAGCAGTCACTTAGGTTCTGTTAAATGCGAGTACAGATTGGACAATTGCTAAAAGGGAAAATTCCTGAAGTTCACATGAACCCAGTTTTTACACTCTGTTCAATAATTTGTTTTGATGTGAAACATTTCTAACCTTGAATGCTTCATAGAACTCTTTACTCTGGTGTGAGGCAGCACCCCCAAGTGGCTAATGAGGGGTCTTGCCAAGCACAGTAATTACGAAGTATTTCCACTTGAAACCACCAAATGTACAATATAATTAAAATTTTTAAAAGCTTTAAAGAGTACTTGGAAAAATGTTCAATTTCTCTCTAATCCATATCTCTGGATTTTCATTTTAAGTCCAGTATCGCCAGGAATGCCTAGTGACATTAAAATATGTCTGTCATATGCTTATAAGCCAAAAATTGAACAGTCTAAAAGAAGGCCTTTATCACTTGATATCTATTGGATTATTATTTCACAAGAGAAAGGTGGCTTTATGGGAACCTTGAAAGACTTGCACTGTCTACCTTCTCCACCTGCTGTTCTCACCTGTTAAACGAGTAGACATTGAGGAGCAGCCATGAATAGACAAAGTACTGTCCATAACCAACATCAGCCGCGTTAAAATACGAAGTACACAGGAGTATAAGGCCAGCCATGAAAAGCCCCAGCAGTTTAAGTGTGCTCTGTGCAGTGCAGTCTAACTTGTAAAAAACGTTATGTAAGGCCAGAAAATGTTATGTAAAGGTAGCTACACTGGCGCTGAACGCGAGGAGGGGTGAGGACAGCAGAGAAAATCATTGGGTCCTCACTCCCATCTGCTCAAGAATTATACTACTCACGTTGCCAGAGCAGATCCATTAAGATCATAAAAGATCCCACACACCCGGCACATGGGCTGTTTGAACTTCTGCCCTCTGGAAAACGTTAATGCAGTATACACTGCAGAACGACCAGATTTAGCAGGGGCTTCTTCCCCCAGGCCATCAGAATACTAAACTCTGTCAAATAACCTTTGACCTTTTGCTCTCTTACTTACTGTGCACTTTATTACCAAAAATAGGTCTTAAGTTTACATTATATTGTATTGTAATATTGTACAATATTACATTGTATATATTGTATATATTATATTTAAATATTGTATCCATATAGTGCAATAATACAATCACTGTGAAATGATGTGTAATATTTTCTTTCATATTATATTTCACCCACTGACTGGCTTATATTTAAATATATCTTTTGTATTTATTGTTTGTACTGTGCTGTCTTACGCTGTCTTACCTACTTTCTGCGTAAGAAGTGAAATGTTTGTAATGTCTGTATGTTGTCTTCATCACTTTTTGGTCCACCTAGATTGTCTTTTTTTTTCACTGCCGGGACAGAATACAAAGAAACATCAACAGAAGGTACATCTCTAATGGCAACAGCCCCTATTCTTGGGAAGACTCTGCAGGTCTACTGTTACTGCCAAAAGGCAGCAGCATCTGCAGAATTCATGCCAAAGAAGAATGAAGGTTGTGCATTTTCCCTTCTTAATAGTGGCTTGCTATGTCACTGTATATCAGTTCTGCGGTGCAGTGCATTGACAGCAAACAACCATCCCATTTCAATTTATTTCTTCAAAGGTCTCATCAGCTCGTATAAACTGACTGAGTCTTTTCTTGATTCACCTCCATGTCTATTAATCCACTATGAGGAGGCCAAGGGGGTGCTGTGTTAAGTGCTTGGGAAATTTTTTAGCAATTTCCTACAGTAAGGGCATTTGCATTTTATTGTATCTATACAGAGCCTGTAGAGAGAGAGAGAGACGACTGTGTTACAGCCAGAACTGCAAGCAAGGCAGCACTCATTTATTCATATCTACTTTGTATGACCCAGTCAGACATGTGAAACGAACGGTGAGAAGCCTTCATTGAAAGTTAAGCTTATTAATGGACTGGGCACCCGGTGTGAACACTCAAGGAGGCAAAACTCCACGACCTGGAAATTGCAGTAAACACGCAGCTTAGCACAGCCCTGCCTGATGTTTGCCAGATGTGGCCCCAAACTGTTAACACCTCTGTTTCAGCAGCAGCTTCTCCGAGCTCTCAAGTGCTGGCCTTCAAAGCAAATGAGCGTGACTCCTGCCCTTTCACTTCATGCTAACAACAGCGGGTCTGTTTCACTTTGAGGAGCACCAACTTTAAAAAAAAATTGTTGATATTCCCAACTTCAATCAGTTCAGCAAATGAACTTTTGGGCCATGAAAGAAGCCACAGGCCAGCAGGCCTCACCTGGCGTAAGCTGACCTAGAAAAACAGCCTGGAGAAAATAGCAATGCCCTGTTATTGAATATAAAAAAAAGAAGAAGAAATCCCCAAAATGAATGAAACACACAGCAAAAAGCAGCTGCTCGATGTGATGTGTTCATGTCACTTCAGACTGGAAAGAGCACAAACCCATCCAAAGCCCCCACAGGACGACCACAGGAAAGGGACAGCCAGCAAAACATTTCTCCTGCACAGCCTCATGTGGTCTCAATGGCTAGCAACTCACAAAATGAGAAGGCCTGCCTTAATATTAAAAATTCCTGGAGGTCCATAGTTGTCAGTTTACACTATAAATGAATCAAACGTGCATAGTGAAGCTGAAAGGAGCCACTTGAGCCAAGAAGAGCAAAACTCTTTAGTGACGCCATCAGCAGAAACACATTAAAATCAAATCCTTCATCTAGCATCGTCCTTGGTGAACACAATCTGAACGTACGAGCAGGCGTTGAGAATTCCAGCTCCAGACCTGAAAGCCAAGCAGCCTGCAGTCACGTGGATTCCATTTTGATTTATACTTTTTAACATTATATTTGAGATTTCACAACGACGCTTTTGTATTTTGTGTTTTTATTATCTCACTATTGTGACTTATTTCTCACTTCTAACGTTGTTTTTCTTATTTTTAGACTTTTTAAAGTTAGATTTGTGATGTCACTTCGGCACCATTTTGTTTTTCTTGCTGGCATCCTCACCATTTTTCAAAACATCCAATTACTAGCATTATTCTTTTGTAATACCTATTTTATCGTTTTACTTGTGATGTCTTGTCGATTATGGTTTGCTTTATATTTTTGTTGCCTCATCATTGTGACATATTTCTCATTATTGATCCTGTTTTTCTTATTTTTCTGCTAATTTTAGATTTGTGATGCAACATTGTTGCCATTTTGTTTTGTGTATTTCTTACCTACATCACCACCATTATTAAAAATACCTAATTACTAACATTATTATTTTATAGCACATAATTTATCATTATGTTTGTGATGTCATGTCAATTCCGTTTTGCTTTTCTTGCTGTTGTCATGACCACTTTTCTGATTTTTCATCAATAATAATGTTGTTTTTCTTGTTATACGTTTTTATCAATACAGCTATATGCCACTTAAAGTCTGTTTGGGCACCTCTGAGTACATATCTATCTATCTACATCTGTGGTCCCATAAGGTTATAGTAGAGTTCAGAAATCCTAATCAGAGAACAGAACATAGGGGGTGAAATGGTGCACGTATTTATAACGTGCCATTCGGTTCATCGGAGTGGAATGGTGGCTCTGAGGTAGGGATCTGCAGTGGCAATTGGAAGGTTGCTGGTTCAAATCACATAAACACCAGAAGTGACTCTACTCCATTGGGCCCTTAAACAAGGCCCTTAACCTGCAACTGTTACATCCTGGGTATGACATTAATCTGCATCGAGCCCTGCAAGGAGGCCCCCCAACCTGCAGGAAAAAACCTGGGGAATAATAGCAGAATTAGCATTCCATCCACCGAAAAAAAATCTTCCCATTGTTCCATGCCATCTGAACTAGTGTGGTGCTGAGGTGTCACCAGCCGCATGGCTGCACTCGGGTCCTAATCTGGGATCTTGAGGTGGTTTGTCATGTGGTGGGTGTATCAGCACATTTGGTTCGGTATGAATTGTGATTGAGTGAATATAGTCTAGTCTAGCTTCAGCCACACACAGGCATAACTTTTTTATGTACTAATGATCAGGTGACTGAAACATTAGCGAATGAAGTAATACTTGACAAGATACCGTGTGTCCTCTTCTTTATTCCTATTTGTGGATGCCATCCATAACAGTGTAACATAGCAGCTCAATTAGCACATGTTCAGTGATGTGGCATCAAAAGTATGGCCACTGCGTAGTTAGAGCTTGAGGATCCCCTTGTGTACTTCAGGTCTCCTGTTTGGACACATTCTGGTTTTCTAGTGAACTAGAGTAGCAATGGGGAAAGTGTGCTGCGATTGTTTAACTGAAATCAGGAAATGTTCATGTCAGTACGTCAAACACAATTACTCATTTTGGCTGGAATCATGTTAATGTGAATATCACCAGCACAAGGGAATAAATAATACAGTGTAATACAAACTTTACTCCTTGTGCCACTTAAGCAACCTGTTCCTGGGCAAAAGCAATAACAAACAGCATTGTCTTTTTAATTTCTTCTGATCTGCGTCCAACTCTGTTGTAGATAATACAGATATTAAACACTGAGCCCCGGTACGATGTTCCCTCTTGTCTATATTTCAGGCATGAGTCACACCAGCCATTTTTAAACAAGTACAGGCTGCAGTTGTACATGACTTATCCAAGGCATCAGCCCTTGTTCTCACCACTATGTGGAAAAATGATCCCACATATCGTCATAACGGCAAAGCACTGCACCTGCTGCCTCGGCCCCAAGCGAAATGGAGGTATAGTTAGTGCCAGCATATCTACCCATTCTGCACACAATGTGGACACCTTCATTTTTCTTTAAAAAAACATGAAAATAGAATGAATCAATTATTTTCTACATGCTGCACCTTAATGAATCTTTACTTTATTATATGATTTGTTCATTTTGTATTATTATATATTTGATGAATTTAAGAAGCAATATTTTTTTTGTAGGTTGCAGCAATATTAACAGACATTTTTTTTAAAGAATACCTAACAAGAGGTGTGTTTTTTAAAGAAAGAAAGGTATGTGCCTTTATTTGCATTCCATATGTGTTCAGGAAATTATGAGTAGTTTGCCACTCTTTACAAGTTAGTTTAAGTATTTCTTTTTTCAAGTTAACTTCATAATAAATGAAAAGAAATTTCATGTTCTCCATATCTTTTTTTTTCACTGTACCAAAAAACGAACTGAACTGTAACTTCAAAACTGAGATACATGCTGAACCATGATGACTTTTACGTACCACTACACCCCAGGACAAAGTGGATGTACCTGAATGTAGAGAACGCAACAGGTTCCGGCTCACAATACATGTATCTCATGTCTCTTTTGTACAAAGCAATTGTGCTGCAACTACCGTACTGCACTTTCTATGTTTATTTTAATGTGAACTTTCCCTGCTTACACATTGTGGAGGACGGCTGGGATCCATGCCTGGCCGGGATGAACCTTTGTCACTAGATCTGGGGGAGCAGCCAACGGAGCCATGCTACGTCCGTCGGATCCTTTGTTCGCAGCCCCCCTGGGTTGCGTCCGGGCCTCTTTCGTGGAACACTGGAGCTCATCTTGGTTGGGTTCCGTGGCCTCCACCAGGGGGAGCTGCATAGAGCTGCACGGCTTAACAAGCCCGTCTGGGTGGGAGCGCTGCCACACCCAGAAGTGCAGCCAGAAGTAGGTCAATGAGCACCTGCAGCACTTCCGGGTGGGCTATAAGAGGAGCCTGCAGCCACTACTCAGGGCGCCAGAGTCGAGAGGAGGTGGACAAAGCTGCTCTGGGAGGACTGGAGGAAAGACGAGTGTGATTTGGGGTGTGATTTACTTTACTTTTGTGTTTGGAACTGTATACTGCCTGTGGGACACGGGGAAGACATGCGCCCACAGGGGAAGAAAATAAAGACTTTTTGTTTATTTTGCTTGTGCCTCTGGTGTCAGCCAGTGTCAGGTGGGCGCCAACTAAGCGCCATTCTCACAATGTATAACAGTGTGTGTTTTGTCTCAGTGGCACCCAATTTCGCCTATCACTGGTCCCTGGAGCTAGCTTTGCTAAGTACAGTATATGATATGGTGGTCACATAACATCCAAATAGCACATGTTCTATTTCACAGAATGCATCATGGAGGTTAAGCAGTGCATACCTGCACTTGTGTGACCTCACAATGTTACCGTTTTGTTATTTTTTCAAGATTTCTAAATGGCCAAGATCATGGCCAAACTCACCATACATTTTAATCCTTTATACAGCTCTGGCTCCATCAAGCAGCATGTTATTGGCTGTCAGAGGAAGCAGTGAACACGACTTTGCTGGAAAGTCATCACACATTTGCTAAATGTGGCATGCCCAGTAATTACCAGTCATGTAAATCAACATGGTCCTGGTGCAAGATCAGCAACTTCAGTCGGCAAGTCTACGACTAGAAGTTTGCTTAAAATTACATCAGTTTTAGCTGCTGCTCAAGCTGGTGTGCGTGTTTCCAGAATGAGCAATTCCTGGCCTGTTCACTCTCTGTGTTCTGTTATTCCCACTCACCACATGTCTGCATGGATCTTCTCCAAGCACTTAATGCTTCTGCCCAGATCCTCAAAGTTGTGCCCATTAAGTTAATTGGGGAGTGCACACCACCCCAGTATGTGTAAGTGTGCCTGTTCTAAATTGTGTTCCTACTGTAAATAATGGAAATCGCAGGACAGAACAGTGGCAGGTGTTTATTTTCCAGGTTAAACAGTGGCCTTGTAAATTTTACAATTATTGTTTACAGAGTTTGTCTTCAAGTGCTTGTTTCTGCTGCCTTTTTCTGGTAATCTTGTCTGAAAATAATTAGCTGAAATTTTTTTTTCATTGTCTTCATGGAATTTCACCGAGTACAAGCTCATGTTTTCCTTTCCCTGTAATGTTACATATTAGGAGCCATTGTGCTAAAACAGGGCTGACTGAAGCTCTCAGTGACTGCATGCCAAAGCTTCACTGAGGTGGGCCTTTTCACTTTTCACCTAAACCAGGCTATAATATTATGACCTATTTCTGTTTTTCTGAGGAATAACTAATAGCCAGGACTGAACAAGTGAATGTTTCCAAACATCTAATGCGTCAGTAATGATGTGCTTCTCCATTATGGGTGGGAACATGTAGGGAGTGCTGTGACTTATGAGGGATCTCACTGTTTGCTGAGCAAATGGCTTTGTTACACGATTTGGCTGTCTAAGCACGCTCTTAAAGCTGAGAAACATCCCATCAAATTCTACACAGATCTGTGAATTCCCAAAAAGGAAGTGTGGACAAGGAGTTTTTTCCCTTGACCCTATTCAGAAAAGGCTTTGTTAGAGACAGTGCCAGATTTGCCACTTACAGGAGACAAATTTTAGCATAACTGGGGGTGTTGTTATTCACCACACTAAATTGTGTTCCTTTCCTTGAGGTGGTTTCAGTTGCCATCTTAAGGATTGCAGGACTGCTCAGTAAGTGAATGAGTAAAAGTGAATGCACCACGAGTACACGTGACTATGAAAGGAATTATACTTTGTGGAAATTTGATAAAGCACAGAACAGAAATGGTGATAATCACACACCACACACAGATGGCCAAAGTAAGATATCTGTGGTTATTAATAACAGTGTTATAATTCAGGTGCCATTCAATAGCAAAGGTGGTGTGAGGCTTCCTAAAGGCTCCATAAGCCTGACCTGACCTTCCCAAAGTTCCTTGATTCGGTCTCCACCCAACCAGTCAGACCTCCTAGCCGCACAGGGTGGCTTTGGCCTACTTACTGGCTTTCAAATGTCATAAAACTATAAAATAAACACAAATGTCTTTCTAGAGACGGTGACCATAATGTTGTGAATTGTGAGTTCTAAGCACTAATGAGTTTCATGAAATGAGGACTTGAACCCCAGTCAGGGGAGGAACCCTGGCTGAAATATAAACACATAAAACCTTTGGCTAGAAAGGGCGAGTGGCTGAGCAGAATCTTTAGAAATGAGAATATTTATTAAGAAAGTCAATTGTGGCAACACAATTGGCCTAAAAGACAATCCTAGGTGAACAAGTCTCATTACACAATACAAATGTCAAAATCAAGACTTGCAGCAGCAGCAAAAAAAAACCAAAAAAACCACAAAATTCAGTCCTGGCCGTAATGTACTCAAAATAACTTCAACGGACCACTGAAGGACCTGCTCTCAGCCTGTGAAGATAAAGGTTCAGGGTAGGCCTTCAGTGGTAACATCAAGGAGGCTCTGCCTTTTAAAGGTCCATCCACAAAGTACAAGGGATATAACAGGAAACGTGGCCACACATCGAAACTAAACTGCGTACTGATGACATATGAACAGCATACGTGAGCAGAAACATAACAAATATCAAGTGTCAGCTCTGAGATGAAAGCCACATCTCCTACCAGAGTACCAGTTTAATTTGTTACACCATTCCAGATACAAAGCTTCATTTTAAACTGTAATTACAGTGGTTTTAATTTTATGGCAGCTCCGTCTGGCTCAGAGGACTTTTGAAGTTTATGATGTGACTTTGAAAAAGTCCCATTTAATGTCACAAATTACAATATAATATGCCTCCATCCTCCGATCCCACACCATATTGTGAAATTGTTTTCCATATCCTGCAAGAAGCCCAGTCCTCCAGGATAGCCCTCCCTAGTTTGTCTCACCAGGACAAGTAAACAATCCACCTCCGGATGGTCGAGGGCAGGTTTCTGTCCTCATAGGTTGTATTTCCTCCAGCCAAATATGCTTCTGTCTTCTCACACTTACTAAGGTCCTCTGAATTTGAAAATGCTCCTCCTTCCTCCTCTTGTGTTAAGAATCTCGAGAGTCCTGAAAACTTCCAAAATAACCATCAGAAGGGGGAAACCTTCAGACCTGTTTAGCAACAAGACCAAACTTAGGATCTTTATTAAAAAAAAGAAAGAAAAAAAAAAGCTCAGTGGAACACAAAAGGCAAAGGAGTTGCCTAAGCAATAAAGCAGTCCAATGGCAAGCAAAGTGCTAGGACTGAGTTCAAGAGGCAAAGTCAAAAACAGAGAGCAGGTTCAAACAATCACCACACCACAGGCACATTCAGAATGAACCTCAACGGACTGTGGGTTGACCCAACCTTTATAGGGCTGAGGGCAGTCCCTGGTGGTGATGGGCAGGTGGCCCGCCTCTTGGGGAATCTCCCATAAAACCCACAGGAATGTTTTTCTCCTGGGTAGTTATACAGTATATAGCATGTTCAAGAAAGAGGAGATCCAGTGAACTAATAATATTAGCTTTGGTGGAGGGGAGTATAATATATATATTTTTTACACAGAGAAGTGCTCCGTTCTTTCCATTATATTTCCGATAAATTCAGTTGACCATCGACACTATAACCACGACCCATAATCTTAAGAAATTTCCCAGGCGAAGCTGGCTAACACAGTTAGTGAAAAAAAAATTTAAAAAACAGTATAAAGTGTTTCAAAGTTGAAACACAAACCAAAACCAGCAAACTGGTGCAGAAACAATGTCTGCACTTTAAAAAGTCCAAGATTTCATAACAAAGTGGTTCTACTTTCCTAACAATCCACGGTTCTGACAAAGCTGTTTCAGAGAAGGACCCCTGTCCCATCCATGTCTGTAGAAGAAAGTCCTTTTTTTTGGACAGTGAAGCAGCACTTTAAAAGTAAAGGGGTGTCTTCATATACTGCAGGTAGTATTTCTCACAGGAAGCTGGAGCATTCATACTTGTTGTTTCGATTAGGGATCTTTGAGCCACTCCTGTCTCTCATGAAGGTGACAGCTGCAAGGTGCCCTTAGGGGTCTATCATTTGATGAAACACTGGGTCCAGAATAGGAGGATCTGCTGCGCAGTTTAGTGACTCCACACTAATCTGATAAGGTGATTGACGTTTGTCCCTCAGTGTATATAGCATATATTAGTTAAATATACACTGGGGTGGAAAGTGGTTCTTTATGCAGCCGTGAGACCATTATGGAAGGACAGATTGATGTGCATTCCACCTGAGATGGTTCTTATTCCCTTTCTCAGTTGGGGCAAAGAGAAATTATATAGACAGAGTGAGACAGCTGTGGCAGTGCTTCTCTGGCATGGCTTCAGTTTGGACAAACACAGGACTAAATGGAAAGTGTTGTTCTGATGAGCTTCCCTGTTGGGATACCTGAGTGCCATCGGGAGGCACTGCAGGGAGAGGAGTCCCTTGATTTATGTTAAATATGCCTAACCTGGAAGTGCTTCTGGGGGGCAAAGGTCTTGTACCATGTTGTAAAATGCATTTTAGGTTGGTGGCAGAGCACAAGTTTTTTTATGTTTTGGGTTGATGTAGGCATACCTGGTAATGTGGACCAGCTGCCCCCGGGTGTTGATAAGGAAATTGGCTAAACATGAAAATACCCTTAAATAAAAGGGTCAGCCAGTTTCCTCATTAGCGCATTGGGGTTTGCACTTATACCCAGTTTTGTTTATTAAAAGACTCTAAGGTGTCAGAGAGCAGAGGAGAGAACAAGAAAGAACGAGAGAAGCCTGAGGTTAAAATAAGGAATGATATAAAAGAAAAGAGGCCCAGGATCATGGCTGAGCTGGTGCTATAGTGTGGAGGTAAGTACTTGAGAAGTGGCCTTGAGAGAAGTAAGTGGACGGCACTCATGGGGTAGAAACACCCATCCACTCTGAGTGGGCTCTCACTGCAGACTGAAGGATGGTGGCAGGAGAAAGTAGCAGGGCTCATGGGGTCTCCTGATGCAGGCCATGGGATGATGGGTTTGGAGGGACGACTGCGTTTGTTGGCAGGTGTCTCCTGCTGTAGCACAGACCAAAGTGAGTGGCAGGCACATGATTTTAGAAAGAAGTACAGAAAATTGTGATTTGCTTTAAATGGATCCTGTGTCTGGATACTGACCTGTTTGGATTATGTATTAATCTGTCTACAGTTTTTCCTCCACAAAACATTGTTTTTATTGGATGTTTCATTTAACTGAGAAGAGACTCCTCTGCACTTTGATGCACACTGGAGTTTTGCTAAGTGACTATTCACAATGCACTTTGCACCATCTCTTGCTCTGTGTGTGTGTCGCCTTGTTGCCCAGTCCATTCTTGGTCATGACTATCAGTGTTCCAGGCTCATGGAAGTATGCCATCTGTGGGAAACCCGGGCATTACGCTCCAGTGGTACTTCCGGGTCCACCTTATTTCACTCTTAGAGTCGGTGTCAGAAGGAGGTGGACAGTCCTTACCAGGAAGGAGTGGAAGACAGAAAGAATTGTGAATTGGAAGAAAAACTGGAACAGTGTGGTGGTTGTGTCTGATGTCTGGGGCTCTGAGTCTCCCCCTACAGGTCACAACACATGTATATGTCAATTAGAGAGGGAAACATCCATCCATCCATTTTCCAACCCACTGAATCCGAACACAGGGTCACGGGGGTCTGCTGGAGCCAATCCCAGCCAACACAGGCGCAAGGCAGGAACCAATCCTAGGTAGGGCGCCAACCCACCGCAGGAGAGGGAAACATATTTGAATAAATACAGTATGTATTTACATCAGCATTAGTACAAAATGTCTCCTGCTCAGTTCCGTTCTGCTTGAGCACACTCACTGTGTCATATTAGCTCCATGTATTTAGAGCAGTTTTTCTGTCTAATTCAAGTGCTCCTCTCATAGATTAACTTCTTTGATGGTGTTCCACAGCTCACATCCTCACAAATTTAGTTTTTTTTTTTAATATCCTCCATCAAAAATGGTGATGTGAAAAATGGTCAGTGATTTAAGCAATCTGCTTATTTAATTTAATTAGAAATTTGCTGCAATGTGAAGAGGAAATATGCAGCCTTTCAGTATTTGGCCAAAGAATGTTCCTTGTGGGCAGCCGAGGCATGTCTGGGAGTATCAGATAGTTGAGAGCCAAGCGGGATGCAGAAAAGGGGGCTTTGTGGAGAAGGCTAGGGCCAGACCGAAAACCCAGACAGCCGCTTGCTGGCCTCTCTCAAAGCCCCATCTCACCATTACAGGTTCATTTGTCATAGCAGCTGGGCGCACGAGAACCAGTAAAAACTGGTTCATCTATCCCCTGACCTCAGTGAAGAAAGTGGCTCTTGTGTAGCACTGAAAAACATTGCTTATCAGTTGCCGCCTCCAGGAACTTGGAAGGCAATGTGGAGAGATGGGTTATATGCAGAATTTTATGAGGTGTTTTCTTGTGTTTTGGCCTCTTCCTCGTGGCTCATTTGTGCGAATTTTAAAAGCAGTTGTAGTCTTAGTCCTCGCTGTTTGCACCAGTGTCCACTTTAAGATCAAACAGAGTCAGCCCACTACTCCCAGTGACTTTTAGTAATTTTTCCTTTAAAAGGTGGTGTCCATCTTTAACAACTGACCTGAGGTACAGCTTTGTGGCCTCCCAACTCCACTCTTAGTCACTCAAACTACAAGATGACTTTTACAACCCTTGAAAAACTCAGGAGTGGGTACTCTGTTTATGACCTTAATGGCATTCATATTAAACTGCTTTAGCTTCCTAGGAAAGAATATTTTCACTATTTACCTTTACATTTTAAAGAAAAATATTTCTTTTTATTTTCTCTTCATTTTGTGCCTAGCAAGCCTAAGAGCAGCAAGAGTCACCCAGACTGTTAGAATTTCTTGACAGTGTTAACCCTCGCTGCATCCATCCATTTTCACACCAGAGGGTCACTGGGAACTGGAGCCAAAGCTCATTAAATTATATAATGCTTCTCACATTTCACCTTAGCCTGGGGCTGCATGTCGTCAGTCTCCGTAATGAGTGCAGAGTGAGCGGCTGTGCTGATGGATGTGAAACGACACTGGTGAAATGCTTCTTGTTCTAGTAAATCAGCGTCTACCGTGTTATCCACATCACTCACAATCCATACCCCCAGCACCTTTATAGGATGGAGCAGTTTCTTATACATACTTTATGACTTCACATTCTTGTTATGACCTTCCCCTCTCACTGGGAGAGTAAAAGAAGACTACACAGACTCTAGTAGTTGAAACTGATCCTGTCTGCCCCTTGAACTTTGTGCATCTCGTTTTTACTTTGTTTATATATTCAATTGCAGGACATCACTGGGGTACAACGCCTGTCACATTTCATTTTTTTGCCAGTGTGCAACACCTATTGACCCCTTAAAAGGTTGAGCTGTTGGATTTGTTCAGGAAGTACACAACAGTCGAAGTGGTACACAAAAGGAAACACCATGCAAAGGTCAAGCAAAGTATGTGGCTTCCACAACAACGTGACTAGCATGTGAATTACAAGGTCCTCTTCATAACTGTCTCCTCTGCCTTGATAGAATTACTGGAATCTTAGCTTTGTGGAAACCTCAAAAATATCTGGAAAACATGAAAATCATCATTTTACGTTAAGGCCACTAGATTGTTTGTTTGGTTTCATTCAATGCCGGAGATCAGGTACTGTCTTCTCCCTCTTTACAATCATAATGTGTCCCCAAAAACACCTTTGTAAGGCAAATTGTCACGACCAGCTTTCATTTCAATGGGAGAAAGTGTACGGGTTCCTGAGTCCCACAAATGACATCCATTTTTCTAAAAAAAAAAAAAACACACATGTTAATTGTAGTCTAAGCTCAACCATATGGCTTTTACTGACTCCCCTTCAGCTTGTTTGTTGCTACTGTATTATGCAGTGCATACTGTTGGACACATAAGCATAAGGGGTATCTCACAGGTAAAGGTTTGGGTTGTTATGGAGGGAAAGAAGAGAGTGATGCGGAGTATGTACATTGTGTAGGCAGGAGTGTCACAGCGAGAGAATTGCTGCAGCTAACTTTTATTTCTCTTTAGTTTCATCAGAACATTACACGGGGCATCCTGACAGAGCCCTAACTTTTCTTTGTTGTCCCCTTGTATTTTTTGCAGTGGTGTAGTCAGCAGGATATTACCAGAAGAGATGAGCTTGTGGTGACAGTAGCGGAAATGATATCACTCATCCTCCAGTGGCTTCTCTTCCATTCTAAAGGAAACAAACTGCGTTAATTCTCTCCCCCAACCCTGAAACAGCCTGGACCTTTATCCCAAGGCTCACGTGTCCAACAGTACTTAACATTTGCAAACAAAGCAAAAGTACTATAATACTTATTGTTTATTTGTACAGTACTATTCTTTTAATTAAAAAATACAAGAACTGTACAATAAATATAGGAAAAATGACATTAATATCACACTTGGCAAACAGTTTGAGACTGAAGAGTAGAGGTGGAGCTGGTAGTGGTGGTGGTGGTGGTGTCACTGCTCTGGGCTGGCTGATGATTGATTTGGTGAGAGAGAGAGAGAGAGATGGAAAGGAAAAAATAAAAGAGTAGGAGGTACTGACTTCTTCATACTCCATTGCTGGATTGTCCATGTCTTATTCTTTTTTCTTTTCTATTTCATTGGGAGGATGAGAGGGGCAAGAAGTTAGAGGTAAGGTCTTAGAATATGGCATTAGCAGCAGTAGTAGTAGTTGCTAAACGATATTATGCAAGTCTCCTTGGCTTCTGATAGCTTTCTTTCATGTAACTCTCTGTAGCAGTCAATAGAAAATGCTTCACTGATTCTTGTAACTGCAAAAGGATATTTTGTAATTTGACAAAGAGTATTAATTGATACTCATTGTAAGCACAAAACCTTGCAACTCAAACTCTCATATCTTGGGGATATGTTTATAAAGTGCCCTCCATAATTTTTGGGACAAATAAGCATTTTTCTTTGATTTCTCCCTCTGCTCCACCATTTCAAATGACAAATCAAACAATTCTGACGTGATTAAAGTGCACACTGCAGACTTTGATTTCAGGAGATTTGCATGCATTTTGTCACAACATGTACACATGACAACACTTTTTTCTACATGGTCCCCCCATTTCAGGACATCATAATGTTTGGGAAACTGGTGTCACGGGTGATTGTGAGTCCTCAGGTAGGTTTCACTGCTTCATAAGATCCCTCGGCTTACTTCTACACTTTGGGGTTTGTAGTTGCCATTGCTAAACATGAGATAAACCAATGAAAATCAAAGAAGGCATGATGATTTCATGAACAGAAATACAGAGGCCACATAGCAAGATGCAACCCACAAAAAGAGGATGGCCAGATTACAGTTTGCGAACAAAAAACTTCAGAAAGCCTGCAGAATTCTGGAAAAAGATCTTGCAGACAGATGAAAAAAAATGAACCTGCAACAGAGTGATGGCGAGTGCAAAGTGTGAAGACGAAAAGATCCAAAGAAGACCACCTCATCTGTTAAACATGGTACTGTAAGGGTGTTATGGTTTGGGCATGCATGGCTGCCACAGGTCCTAGCACACTTCATTGATGAAGGAACTACTGATGGCAGTGGCACAATGAATTCTGAGGTGTATAGAAACATCTAATCTGCTCCAGTTCCAGTAAATGCCTCAAAACCCACTGGATGGCGCTTCATCCTACAAGAAGATAATGATCCAAACATACTGCTGAGGCAACACAGGAGCTTTTCAAAGCTAAAAAATGGAAAATTTTTGAATGGCTGAACCAGTCACCTGATTTAAATCAAATTCTGTCCTTGTCCTCCTCCTCCTCCTCCTCCTCCTTCTTCTTCTTCTTCTTCTTCTTCTTCTTCTTCTGTTAGGGGTTGCCACAGCGGATCATCTTCTTCCATATCTTTCTGTCCTCTGCATCTTGTTCTATTACACACATCACCTGCATGTCCTCTCTCACCACATCCATAAACCTTCGCTTAGGCCTTCCTCTTTTCCTCTTCCCTAGCAGCTTTATCCTTAGCATCCTTCTCTCAATATACCCAGTATCTCTCTTCTGCAAATGTCCAAACCAATGCAATCTTGCATCTCCGACTTTGTCTCCCAACTGTCCAACCTAGATAATCCATTCCCGGGAATTCGGGAATCCCGCATTTTATTCCCGGGAATGACACAGTGCATGGGCATCTCACATGTGAACGGTTTTAGAATGACCGACACTTATTTTTGATAAAACTACTGCCATATGTTGACACAAATAAAAGACTAACCTTATCTACAAGCGGTTCATGCTGTCATCTAAGTACATGTATCTTTAGTTGCGGTAATAAGAGCGTAGAAAGCACAACGTCCTCATAGGTGGCACAGTGGTAGTGCTGCTGCTTTGCAATAAGGAGACTGTGGAAGATTGTGGGTTTGCTTTCCGGTTCCTCCCTGTATGGATAGCACTTTAAGTACTGAGAAAAGCGCTATATAAATGTAATGATCAAACAGCAATAATTAGCAAACAAACAAAGATAACTGGCAGTAACAGTGCAAAATTCACAATTGGTATGCCAGTTTGAAAAAATAAGTTTTGAGGGTATTTTTAAAATGTGTTATTGAATCGAGCTGATATATATGAAAGAGAAGAGAATTCCCGAGTTGAGGAGCACTATGAAAGACGCTCGAGCTCCCATAGCACAGAGTTTGATGTGTGGTACAGAAAGTACAGCTGCAGATGAGAATCTGAGTGAGCGAGAGGAGTGTCAGTCTGTAGGAGATCAGTAGGGCTGTGGAGAGCTTTCAAATGTTAAGAGCTCTATTTAGTATTGTATTCTGTAGTTAACAGGGAGCCAGTGAAGTTGACAGAGAATAGGTGTAGTATGTTCAGTGGATTTAGAACAGCAGGTTATTATCCTGGCAGCAGAATTTTGAAAAAATTGTAAGCAATGGATACGTTTTTGTGGGATGACAGATAGAATAGCATTACAGTAATCTATACGTGAGGTGACTCGGGCATTAACCAGTACTTCAGTACTGTGTTGCATAAGAACAGAACGAAGTCTAGAAATGTTTCTGAGATGGAAGAAAGCAGTCCGAGAAATTATACTTATACGGGAGGAATTATTATAATAATAAAACATATTTTGTGACACATTTATTTATTTATGCTCTCATTTCATGACATATTTATTTATTTAGGCTCTCATTTCATGGCACATTTATTTATTTATGCTCACATTTCACAGTACTTTTATTTATTTACACATTTATTTATTTATTTAATTTTGTCCAAAATATTCCTCCATACAAAGCTGTTGTCTAATGAAGTGCAAACTGCAACAATGGCGCCACCTTAATTATTTTCAACTACTGTATAACTCTGTTATTTCTTGATCGATTTTTACACTTTTACACGCTATATATGCGAGCTTGGCCGTTCCCATTTTCCCGGGAATTACAGCAGTTTCATTCTCTGGAATACGGGAATGAAAAATGTCGAATGGATTCCCTAGTCCAACCTAAGCTTACCCTCTAATGTACTTATTTCTAATCCTGTCCATCCTCGTCACACCCAATGCAAATCTTAGCATCTTTAACTCTGCCACCTCCAGTTCTGCTTCCTGCTTTCTCGTCAGTGCCACTGTCTCCAACCCATATAACATAGCTGGTCTCACTACAGTCCTGTAGACCTTCCCTTTCCCTCTTGCTGATATCCATCTGTCACAAATCACTCCTAACACTCTTCTCCAGCCATTCCACCCTGCCTGCACTCTCTTTTTCACCTCTCATCCACAATCCCCATTACTCTGTACTGTTGATCCCAAGTATTTAAACGTATCCACTTTCGCCAACTCTACTCCCTGCATCCTCACCATTCCACTGACCTCCATCTCATTTACACACATATATGCTGTCTTGTTCCAACTGAACTTCATTCCTCTCCTATCTAGAGCATATCTCCACCTCTCCAGGGTCTCCTCAACCTGCTCCCTACTATTGCTACAGATCACAATGTCATCAGCAAACATCTTACTTGATCACTTAACACTGTATACAACATATTTGGAATTATTTGACTTTTCTTTAAATGCACCTTGGGCTGTCACTAAAAGCAAATTCGTTGTGTTACACAATGACAATAAAGTGCTTGAACTTGAACATAGTCCACAGGGGCTCCTGTCTAATCTCGTCTGTCAACCTGTCCATCACCATTGCAAATAAGAAAGGGCTCAGAGCTGATCCCTGATGTAATCCCACCTCCACCTTCAATGCATCTGTCACTCCTACCACAGACCTCACCACAGTCACCCTTCCCTTGCACATATCCTGTACAACTCTTACGTACTTTTCTGTCACTCCCGACTTCCCCATACAATACCACAGCTCCTCTTGAGGCACCTTGTCATATGCTTTCTCCAGGTTTATAAAGACACAATGCAACTCCTTCTGGCCTTCTCTATAATTCTCCATCAATACCCTCAGAGCAAACATCACATCTGTGGTGGTCTTACTTGGCATGAAACCATACTGCTGCTCACTAATCATCACCTCACTTCTTAACCTAGCTTCCACTACTCTTTGCCATAACAATGCTGTGGCTCATCAGTTTTCTTCCCCTGTAGCTATTACAGTCCTGCACATCCCCCTTATTTTTAAACATCAGCACCAGTACATTTCTTCTCCACTCCTCGGGCATCCTCTCACTTTCCAAGATTCCATTAAACAGTCTGGTTAAAAACTCCACTGCCATCTCTCCTAAACACCTCCATGCTTCCACAGGT
This sequence comes from Polypterus senegalus, assembly GCF_016835505.1. Lineage (NCBI taxonomy): Eukaryota > Metazoa > Chordata > Cladistia > Polypteriformes > Polypteridae > Polypterus > Polypterus senegalus. The sequence continues at coordinate 65,449,786 of NC_053171.1, read as the reverse complement.
ATGTCATCTGGACTAACGGCTTTTCCATTCTTCATCCTCTACATAGCTGTCCTTACTTCCTCCTTGCTAATCTGTTGCACTTCCTGATTCACTATCTTCACATCATCCAACCTCTTCTCTCTCTTGTTCTCTTCATTCATCAGCCTCTCAAAGTACTCTTTCCATCTGCTCAACACACTCTCCTTGCTTGTGAGTATGTTTCCATCTTTATCCTTTATTACCCTAACCTGCTGCACATCTTTCCCAGCTCGGTCCCTCTGTCTAGCCAATCGGTACAGGTCATTTTCTCCCTCCTTAGTGTCCAACCTCTCATACAACTTATCATACACTTTTTCTTTAACCTTCGCCACCTCTCTCTTCACCTTGTGCTTTACCTCCTTGTACTCTTGTCCACTTTCTGCATCTCTCTGAGTATCCCACTTCTTCTTTGCCATCTTCTTCCTTTGTATACTCTCCTGTACTTCCCCATTCCACCACCGGGTTTCCTTTTCCTCCATCCTCTGTCCAGATATCATGCCAAGCACCCTTCTTGCTGTCCCCTTACTACATCTGCTGTAGTTTCCCCACTGTCTGGTAATTCTTCACTACCACCCACTGTCTGATCAACCTCTCCCTAAACTTAACCTTGCAGTCTTCCTTTTTTCAACTTCCACCATTTGATCCCTGGCTCTGCCCTCATTCTCTTCCTCTTCTTAATCTCCAACGTCATCCTACAGACATACATTTTCCCCTGCCACTACTTTGCAGTCTTCAATCTCCTTTAGATTGACTCTTCTGCATAGGATGTAATCTACCTGTGTGCATCTTCCTCCACTATTATATTTCCTATTATTGTTCCTCCCTCTTCTTAAAATATGTATTCACCACAGTCATGACCATCTTTTTGCAAAATCCACTATCCTCTGACCTTCTTCATTCCTCTCCTTGACACCATACCTACCCATCACCTCCTCGTCTCCTCTGTTCCCTTCACAAAAATGTCCTTTGAAATCCGCTCCAATCACCACTTTCTGTCCCTTGGGTACACTGTTCATCACTTCATCTAACTCACTCCAAAAATCTTCTTTCTCATCCATTGCACACCCAACTTTCAGGGCATATGCACTAACAACATTCATCTTCACACCTCCATTTTCCAGCTTCATAATCATTAGTCTGTCTGACACTCATTTCACCTCCAGAACACTCTTGACATACTGTTCCTTTAGAATAACCCCTACTCTATTTCTCCTCCTATCCACACCATGATAGAACAATTTGAATCCACAGCCGACCCATCTGGCTTTACTCCCCTTCCATTTAGTCTTTTGCATGCACAATATATCAACCTTCCTTCTCTCTATCATATCGGCTAACTCTCTCCCCTTACCAGTCATACTGCCAACATTCAAGTTCCTACCCTCAGTTCCACTCTCTTTACCTTCCTCCTCTCCTCCTGCCTCCGGAAACGTCTCCCCCCTCTTCTTCTCCTTCTTCTTCTTTGGCCAACAGTAGCCAAATTTCCACCAGCATCCTGTTGACTAACAGTACTGTGGCAGTTTTTGTTAATCCGGGGTTCGACCGATCCGGTATGGAAATTTGTATTATTGTCCGCATATTGATTTGGCAAAATTTTACACTGGATGCCCATCCTGACGTAACCCTCCCCATTTATCTGGGCTTGGGTCTGGCATGAAGAAACATACTAGTTCTATCTATCTATCTATCTATCTATCTATCTATCTATCTATCTATCTATCTATCTATCTAGTTTGTGCATCCCCTGTGGCTGGGTTATTTAAGTCTAATTCAGTAGGCCTTCCATATGCTGAAAAGAAAACTTTAAGGGGACAAGCCCCCAAAACAAGCAGGAGCTGAAGATGGCTTAGACTTGAAGCAGTCATTGCATGCAAGGGATCCGCGACCATGCCCTAAATATGAAGGTTTTAATAGACCTGTCTTTGCTGTGCCCTAAGCAGTGGTTTCCTGGTCGGAAACAATTATTTCTAGTATAAGAAAGTGGTTTTCCAATAATGCATTAAGAAGTCATGGAATGTGTCTAAGTTGTACTAAGTCTGTATTTATAGGCTTGAAATGCACAACACTGCCGTTACCTTTAGTTATGTGGCTGGTCCTTCAGTAAAAAAGTGCTCTAAACAATTATCTCCTATTAGTAACTGTTTCTACCTTTGCACATTTACTGCAATTTGAGTTACACTCAAACATACTAAACCTGTGTTCACAACCTTTAAATACACAACACAGTACAGTATAGCTGGGGCCTCATGTATAAATGGTGCGTACACACAAAAATGTTGTGTACGCCCGTTTTCACGCTCACATCACGATGTATAAAAATTAAACTTGGCATAAAGCCATGCACATTTTCACGCCAGCTCAATCCCCGGCATACGCAAGTTTTCAGCTCGGTTTTTGCAAACTGGCGGCACACAGCGTCAAAGCAGTGCTTTTGTTCCAATGTGGTTTCTCTTTAATATTTAGATCCACATCCCTGACGTGGCTTTATCAAATACACTGAAATTAACTGCATATCGCTTATTAGTTTAAGGCATCTGATTGTAATTAACCCATAACCATGTAATGGTGCACAAAATGGCCAAACTATTCCAAATATTATAGCTGTCTTAGCGTTGTCACTCTCACTGCACCGCTTGTAGTATTTATCCCACTGTATCTGAGTGTGAAATCACAGCTCTACAGCAGCTTATTGGAAAGAGAATTATCGGGATACAGCATCTAACACACGCTGCCTCAGACATGCGCACTGTGTATTTGAACTGCTCCCATATGGCAAACGCTTCAAAGCCATTCCTGTAGGGACCTAGCGGTTCAGAAACAGTTTCATCTCAACAACTATAAACGTGCTCAGTCAGTCCATCAAGAGCTCCTTGTAGAACTGTTTGTACTTCTAAGTATAATCACCTCACTGTAAACTTGCAATACAGTTATAATATTGCACAGCATGGGCCACTTTATAAATTGTGTATTTACATATAATGATGATATCATTTTTAATATGAAATGCAGCATCATATGTTTATTATATTATACAGATAAAATATTAACATAATAATTAAAATAATGTATATTGTTAATAATTAAACATGTGAGGAAATGGTGTTGCGGTGCTAACGACGAGCTGGCACCCCGTTCAGGGATTATTCCTGCTGAGACAGGCGCAACACTGGGTGGATAGATGGATGGTATAATTAAATATGTAATACAAAGATATTTCAATGTTCCTTAAAAGTTTTGAAGAATCTGAATTCTAAGCTTACAGATGGCTTGACATCTATTACAGCGCTAATTTTGTGGCAATTGGGTACTTGGAGAAAGAAAAGGAAGGACAGGAATTGGAGGTTAGTATGTTTGAAAGAGACAGTACTGCTGCAATAAATTATTTTATTGAAGGTCGCGCACGGAGTAGTAAGTATCTTGCGGGAGGCAGGAACAATCTCTGGATGGGGCACCAGCTCGTCAATATCACTGCGCCACTGTGTTCCCATGTTTAATAACATGCTTTAACTCCTATCATCATGAAAATGATATCAAGTATATTTCTCAGTATTTTAATTATTCAGAGAGCTCTAATATGACAAATATAATGGATTTTGTGTCCTGTTGGAGGAAGAGAACATACAAAATAAAACATTTAACGTGCTTCTTTTGTTAGGATGGGATTTGAGAAACTAGTAAATTAAATGATTTTAAGATGAAGTTTATGATGTTCTAGTTTAATGACAAAATAAACTACGTGATTAAAATGGAAATTGCGAGAATAAAGTTGAAATTTCAAGCTTTTTTCCCACTTGTCCCCATGTTTTTTTTCTTTTCTCTGTATCCTATGCTTTCATATGACACTCAGACGGTGGGCTACGACTCTCCTTTTCACGGAGACTTTGATATCTGACAACTTCTCTTTTATTTTGGGCACCGTGTGACTTTGCGAACTTGAGCTTTTGAGTTTCTCTGACACTCTCTGTCATTCGATCAACTTTCTTTTGTTGTTTATACCACTGTTTAAACCAACAAATAGTATGTTTTTCCTTGCCTCCACTTGGTATTCGCTGAAATTCTTCTATTTTCCCCTGTGCTTTTGCCTTTGTCTTTTCACAGAACACTGAGCTTAACGGCCATTTATATTGATTCGCATATTCAAAGAGGCGTAATTCTGGGAGGAGTTTGGGCGGGACAGCACGCGCATGCAACGAGCATTACTTTTCACGGTGATCGGGATTTATGGAGCGGAAGAACGCGGAAATTGGAGTACACACAGATTCCTGCGAGGGGCGGAAGGTGCATGCACAAGCATTACATTTCACAGAGACCAAGGTTTATGTAGCAGATGAACGTGGAAGTTGGCGTACGCACAGATTTGTGCATCTGGATTTTTTTTTGTTCATAAACACATTTCTGCTTTTGTCCGTACGCCATGTTTTAGTGTGAATTCTACACACAGCATTATGCATGAGGCCCCTGGGTGTATAAAATGTATAAAACCTACACTTGGCGTAAAGCCACGCACTTTTCCACAGTACCTCATACCCTGTCGTACTCAAGTTCTCCACTCGGTTTTGCAGAATGGCGGCACTCAGTGTCAAAGCAGTGCTACTGTTCCTGTGTGGTTACCCTTTATTTCTTAGAACCACATTTCTGACGTGGCTTTATAAATACACTGAAAGTAACCGCATATTGTTTATTAGTGTAATGCATCTGATTGTAGATTACCTGGAACAATATAATGGCCCAGGGAATAGCATAGTATTCCAAATTCCATAACTGCTTTAGCATTGTTACTCTCACTGCACCATCTTCTTCTTCTTCTTTTTCTTCTTTCAGCTGCTCCCTTTAAGTGTTGCCACAGTGGATCATCTTTTTCCATATTACTCTCCCTGCACCACTCAGAGTATTTATATCACTGTATCTGAGTGGGGAATCACAGCAGCAGCTGATCAGAAAGAGAATTATCATTATACAGCATCAAGCACATGCTGCCAAAGCCACAGCAAAACGTTTCAAAGCCTTTCCTGTACAGACCTCACGGTTCAGAAACAGTTTCATCCCAAGAACTATAAACGCACTCAATCAATTGCTCCTTGTAGAACTGTTTGTACTTATAAGTACAATTACCCCACTGTAAACTTGTACTACAGTTATAATATTACACAACCTGTGCCACTTTATAAAGCGCGTATTTACATATGGTGATGATATCATTTTTAAGATGAAATGCAGCAAAATATGTTGATTATATTATACAGATAAAACTTTAACTTCATTTAAATAATCTGTATTGTTAATAATTAAACATATGAGGACACAGTGCTGCAGCGCTAGCAAGTTCACGTATTGTTCCTGCCTTGCGCATTGTATATTTGCTGAGGCTGGCGCGACACTGGAAGGATAGATGGATAGAATAATTAAACACGTATTATGAAGATATTTCAATGTTCCTTAAATGTTTTGAAGAATCGTCTTTGTAAGCTTAAAGATGGCTTAACGTCTATTACAGAGCTGATTGTGTGGTGATTGGGTATTTGGGAAAAGAAAAGTAACAATAGGAATTGGTGGTTAGCACGTTTGAAAGAGACTGTTACAATAAATTACTTCATCGAAGGTCGCACATGGCACAACATCATCTTGTGTGAGACATGAACAATCACTGCGCCATTGTGTTTCCATGTTTAATAACATGCTTTAATTCCAATCATCATGAAAATGATATCACGTATACATCTCAGTATTTTAATTATTCAGAGAGCTGTAATATCACAAATATAATGGATTCTGTGTCCTGTCAGAGAAAGAGAAAGAACAGAAGCACATAGTGATTAACACTCATAGAGCACATTGAAGATCAAATACAAAACAAAGCATTTAACATGCTATTTTAGTTACGATGGGATTTGAGAAACTAGTAAATTAAATAAATTTATAAGTTTATGATGTTCTACTTTAATGACAAAATAAACTACGTGATTAAAGTGGAAATTTCGAGATTAAAGTTGACATTTCATGCTTTTTTCCCACTGTGTGCCTATTTTTTTTTTGTCAGTACCCTAATAAGCTTAGACGGTGGGTTACAACTCGCCTTTTCATGGCGACTCTGATATGTGACTTCTTTTTTATTTTGGCACTGTGTGACTTTGTGAACTTGAGCTTTCAAGTTTCTCCGACATGCTATGTCACTCAATCAACTTCCTTTTGTTGTTTATTCCACTGTTTAAATCAACAAATAGTATGTGTTTCCTTTGCCTCCACTTGGTATTCGCTGAAATTCTTATATTTTGCCCAGTGCTTTTTCCATTGTCTTTTCACAGAACGCTGAGCTTAAGGGCTATTTATATTGATTTGCATATTCAAAGAGGCGTAATTCTGGGAGGAGTTTGGGCGGGACAGCTCGCGCATGCAACAAGCATTACTTTTCACGCTGACCGGGATTTATGGAGCGGAAGAACGCGGAAGCTGGAGTACGCACAGATTCCTGCATCTGGATTTTTCTGTGTGTAAGCATATTTCAGCTTTTGTGCTTATGTCATGTTATAGTGCGAATTCTACACACAGCGTTATGCATGAGGCCCCAGGTCTTTAAGTGGGGATTGTTCTAAACAGTGACATCCTATTAGGAAATTTCTATTTCTACTATTAGAAACTGGTTTTGCATTATCAAGAGATCATGGAGTTACATTATATTCACTTGTGCCAAAGCTTCATTTTCAGGCTTGAAATACACTAAACAGTCCAATACAGTAAAAGAATTGATCAAAATTTTTAGTCATACTGTGATATGGATTTTTGGCCATACTGCCCATTCATACCACCCCTAATCAGTATGTACATCATACAGCAGAAATGAAAAATACAAATTGTGTGATGAATAGAGCTACTGGTATGAAACAGCCACATTGTCCAGTTCATTAAGGATAACCTCCTGACAGGAAGTATGAATGTGGTGCTGCAAGGTGACCATCCATTTCCCTGTATGGTTCCTGAAGAGTCTTGGTGATGTGACTACCTCAGAAGACTCCATGAAAATAATTAAGGTCAAAAGTGGCTTTTATAGTAATCCAAATCAAGGTGACAAAAATTAATTTGAACACCTTCACTGGCATTGGGGCAGTTGGCAACTCTACTTTTACTAAGTTGGGACTCCAACTTTGAGATCCTCAACCTAGCTGGAATGTAAATAAAAAGCATTGATCAGAAAATGGATGTCTTTATAAAACATTTAATTATTAATCAACAGCTGGCACATATATCCAATCAAATGCAAACATATACAAAGCATAAATTACAATCAATTCATACATTTCTGTGTTGAGAGTCATGTGATATCTTGGCCACAAGGAAATCCTATCCCATGGTAGATCAATTGTTTTAATTTTAATTGTTAGAGTACCATTTAGCTTGATTCTCCATTCTGTTCCATCCTTCAGTTGATTGTTTTTCTCAGACATGCCAGTAAAGTGCTGCTAATTCGTTTTTGTTTTGGTGAGATGGTCCTATTTGCCATTGCTAACTCTTAATTGTTCCCATCTACCCTCGATTGTGTTCCTTCTATATCTCCACAAACTTCTTTTGCCTTCTTGTAGCTGAAGACCTCTACTTTTTATGTTGGCTTCTTTGCCCCCTCCAGTTTTCTCTTTACAACTGTGGAGTCACATATGGAAACAAACTTCTGGCCACTACCACAATTTAGCATTCAAGCAATTCAGGAGTCTCAAGTGTTGGCATATTTTGAATATTTTGACCCAAAACTGTCTCCAGAATTTGACTGTGTTGAGTTCACATTACAATTCCACTGTAACAGGGTGCCATGGTAGTCATTGTCTGCTTTTTTTCTGTTTATACATCTGTAGCAGTGGTCATGGGAAAAATGAGTTTAATTGTGTGTCTGTACCTTCATTTTGTTTAAATGTGCAAGAGCCTAATTGTCGGATTGTACATTAATGTAATGGAGCAAATCTTATGATGCCTGCAGTGGGAATAATGTCAGGAATGGATGAATAAGAAACACAAATTGACAGTAAGGAAATGAGTCCAGGAAGGAATGAAGGTGTTAAATACAGTGGTAATAAGAAAGGAAAACTGGCATTTTGTGGAAAAGATGAGATCCGGCAACAAACAGATATGGAAGAGGAAGATACAGACTTATTATTATCTTATTCCAGCTAAAATGAAATTACTTGGAAAAAGACCCGTAAGTCTGAGTAAACACTTCTAGTAGGGCAAACTGTTTTTCCATACTTTCATTATTTGTAGAAGTAACATCCATCTGCATAGATGTCTCCGATATTCTCTATACAGTCTCACTTTCAGTAATTTTGGGCATCTGTAGACTTATTGGACTTTTTATTCTTTTTCATTTTTTATAATCATATCAATCTGGAATAGGTACAAATCTAAAGTGTATTAGTATAATTTTGTACAGATCCACCTTTTTTTCACTTTTTCACCAGAGAGCCCCATGCTCACAAAATTCCAGCATGGTAGGTTCAAACTCCGGCCCATGCTCTGTTTATGTGGAGTTAACTCATTCTTTCACTGTCTTTTAGCACCCCATAGTCATGCAAGCAAGATAAAGAAGCACACAGAGCAGCTCAGCACAAGCGAGTGTCAGAGTGTGCGTGAGAATGTCCTGCAGTAGGGGGCCACAACACCCAGGGTTTGCTCCTGCCTTGTACCCCATGCTGCAAGGATGGCCTCTGTTATGACTGCTGAGGTTTTGTAAATTTTTTCTTGGCTTTGTAATTGATTTAGCAATTTTTAACTTCATTTTGAAACTGTGAATCCAGATAAATTTCCATTATTTTAAGGAGATTAATATTTGAGCCTTGTTTTCATTCTTTTTCATTTGGCCTTGAATGTTTATCACAGCACCTTTTTGTTTTTAATGGGCACCATCATTTTAAAGAGCCATTGCTAGGATGTGACTGTGGGTTGCTAGAGGGCGTGTCCAGGGGTTGTGCCCTGTGAAGTCACAGACATAATGGTAGTGAGTCTTTCGTCATTTTTGTGGGTGCTATCTGAATGTACTCATGAGTGCGCGTGTTTGGAATTTCTGGTTCGCTAACTCTGGCGTGGCTCCTTTTGACTTTAGTTTTGAGACTTCTTTTTAGTTTTGATGAATGATATTTAGTCTTTCTAGTAATAGAGTCATGCATAATAATTACTTATTACTTAACATTCTTCCGCGGCGACATGGTGTTATGGGTGTAGTCATTTTGGGGTTCCACATGTTGCTCAAGGGTGGTTACCAAAGGTAACCATCAAGGCGACCGTATTTAAATCAGTATGTTTATATTGGTGACATAGCAATCAAGAATCACTTGTAAAACAAAGAAACATTTTCTGTGACCTCAGTTGGTGATGGATATGAAATTTACATTGAGAGAGGTTATTTCAGGTTGTATATTCTCCTCTTTTAGGTTTCCATTAGTTGTTTCTGATGGCAAAATAAATCCCAAATTTGAGTTATTGAAACAGCAGCAGAGTCACACAGGCTGTCAAGAAAACATCTTCACATGTGCGTGTAGGGGGACTACAACATCAGTTTTAACTCTCCACTGGGTATTCCAATAAAAATGTTATGTGTTAGAAATAAACATACAATTATCCGTAGACCTTTCACAACCAACAACTAACAATAGCGCATTAGTTGAGGCCATTTTAACATCTCTTGAATTGGATTCCGCTGTCTGTGAAAGCTAATGAGCCACCACAAGCCTTTAAAAGGCTCACTTTTTACTACAGTACATGACAATGCAATAACGTGTGTTTTATGTGCCCTACTAATACATCTTATTACATTTCATTATCACTGTTTTTTATATATATGACTCATTTTTAAAGAATTATTTAATAAAGAAAAATGTCACTGTCTTTGATCAAGTAATTAAATATATAAGGCACTATATGATAGATAGATAGATAGATAGATAGATAGATAGATAGATAGATAGATAGATAGATATGAAAGGCACTATATAATAGATAGATAGACATGAAAGGCACTATATAATAGATAGATATATAGAAAAAGTGTTGTACAGCAAATAGAAATGAACAAACTAACTAACTAACTAGCTAATTAACCAACTATTTCACCCAGGGGAAAATTTAGCAAAAAAAAAAAAAAGTAAATGTTTCAACTTTGAAAACACTTAACAAAGCCCTGTGTTTATGATTGTTTCATTTTTTAATTTTTTATTTCATTTTCTAGAATCAAAGTTTTTTTGTATTGTGGGATTGCCTAATTCATTTTCAGCATTTTCAAATAGTGGAAAATTATTCGTATCTTTCTTTTTTGACAATATCCTGATTTTTGCAGGCACTGCCATTTGTGGCACAATTCCCACTACACTGCTACAGCATTAGCTTCCTAATGTGCGATGTTTGACATTATCATCAAAACGGCATAAAAGGTCACTGCAGGTGTTTCTAGGACTTCTGATATTAGGATAACAAAAAAGAACCCTTTTGTGTGCTTTTGCTTTTCTTGTTTATTGTGATTAACACGTTGACTGTTAAATGCGAGTTAACTCGTAGGAGGTGATCTATGGACAAAGACCACTGGCACAACCACCGCCACCTTCTACTCAGTTTCTCGTAAACTGTCCTCCGGGCTTTAGTACAAACTACAAGCATATTTGTGAGTAATGGATATAAACTGAGCATAGCATGGCACCACAGAAACAGAATATTTCACTTTGTTAGTTTTTTGTTATTAGCCTTATTTTGGATAACATTTTTCATAGAAACAATTTATATATGGGGAACTGCAACCATCTGAATATCGCTGGAAATTGCAACATTAGATTGCAACTAATTGTGGAGGATCTGAATTGTCAGACCCAGCTGAGTCCACATACAGATGGTGTTCACAATGAATTTTTGGTTTCATTCACCAACTATGAGGTAATTCAAATAGATGGTTTTTAGAGTTTAGGGTTTTGGTGAATAACAAAATGCATTTAATTAGTAAATTAAACTAATGCCCTGATTTTAGATTGGCACCAGGAGCAAATTCACTTATTTTCATTGTGATAGTCAATGTGTTAAACACTATTTTGACGTGGACTTTAACTGCAATTTAGGGTTTATTTTTTGATCTGGCAAAGACATTGGTTAGAACTTTCCTAAGCTTTGACACACATTTATTTTCTGGTCCCTTTACCTTCCATCTGCTGTCTAGAGCAACTTGAATATTACGCAATGCATGCTAATTTGTTATTTCTTGGTTCCATTGTCTTCCTGCTGTCCTGTTTTTACTCATATTTAAGTGTTCATGGAGATAAATACCTCTGAACATGAATGTTAGAATCAGAGAGGAATCAACCTAATTTAAAGAAAAAAAAAGTTTCCATTCTTAATTTTTTTTAGGAAGAAATCATAAGTAATGACACTAAGAACTGCAGAGGTCAAGAGCCGCCATCCAGCTTCTGCATTGGTCAAAGCCAGGCTGCCACGCCATGCTGTTCTTTCACAATCCAGACACTGTCGATCACCCTGCCGCTCTGGAAGAGACAAGGCCACGGTGAGTACCAGAATGAACTAAGAAAATGGAAAACAAAGGTCTTTTAAGTGAAATTAAACAAAAATCTGAATACTTGAGTACTGCACTCCATGTCCAAGCAAGGCGTTTTCCTCTAGGGTTGTTCTGCTAAAGGTTAAATCCGCATTCTTATGCTGATTGCTTTCTTCCTTTTAGTATTTTTAATAACACATGTGCCAACAATCCCTTGACAGCTGCCAGCCGTCTATTTTTCATTTAAATTACCTGAATTTGCGTTAGAATAAGAAGCAGCCCTCCTGGCATTGTACACCATTTCAGTTTAGCTGACCATTCTGGACGCCAAGCCACTTTCAATTTGCCCGTTTTTTTATGAAGTCCATCAGTTGCACATAAAGGGCAAGGGCAGATGTGGAGGTGATGCCAGTCCAATTCCAATAGGAAAAACAACTTGTTTGAAGTTGGGGATATACTGGCGGTCCAGGACACTTTAAGGCAAAGCAAGGTACGCCCCCTTTCCACTGGCTGGACAGAATGCTAATTGAAGCTTCCAGTTGCTGTTTACTCAAAACATGGCTATTCAGCCTTTGGGTCCGCCACAATTTTAAAGGCTGTCTGTTTCTTCTTTTACTGTAGACAACCCCAAACCCCACTCAAATGACCCATCGTGGACACACTTTTGAATATTAACTTCCTCCTGATAGGACAGTGTGAACCAGCTTTAGTCAGTCCAGACTCCACGCTTTACATATCACCTACCTGGTCATCTGAGACTTGCTCGATGTAGAGGTGTGTGCTGTTTAGCACCTGCATTCGTGTGTATCCATAATCAGTACTGCGGAATGCACTCCATTCTCGTGGCTTTGGGACAAACCCGTCATGTTCCTCTCTGCAACCCTATGGATGAGAACAGAGGTGTTATGATCCGTGGGGTTTTCTAATTTAATTTTTGTTTTTTTCATTCTGATAAGGGACACCATCCCATGGAATTATGTGAGTTTAAGAATGCTTTGCCAGAGAATAGTCAAAAAGAACAAACAAGATATCAGAAGCCTGAAAGACAGAGGAATACCAAGTGACTGAACTGCAAAAGGGCAAACCATGAGATGTAAACCAAAAAGCAAAAGGCGAGTCAAGAAACCAAAGCAACTGATTGCTACCTAACTACTCAAATTTTGCACCAACATTGTCACTAACTAATGAACAAACACTTGTTTTTATCCACTGAGTGGTAAGGCGTGTTACCAGCAGGGCCATATTTAACATGGCAGCAATTAGCTTGACCCCCAGGTTTACCCATGATCACCTGAAAGATTCCACCAATCAGAAAGCGCGAAGCACGAATGCGTAGCTGTAGCCATAAAACAAAGATGGGCCATGTGATGTGCCAGTCGCGGTTTGTGCATTTCATGGTCAAGTGACACATAATCATAGAAAAAGATCAAATAAATAAATAAACATAAAAACATGAATTATAACAAGAGGCACACAGCTTTTGAGGATTTGATGCATTTCACCCAAGAGTACATAGTAGAGGTGACCTTTTTGACTTCTAACTGCCAAATACAAATGTTTATTGATCTTCTCTGGATTTTCATTATTAATATTTAAACTTAAATATTTATTTCTCTGTATTTCACATCATTGCAATCTGCCCATCTGGAAAATAATTAGTAAGCAATAAGAGACATGATTACTTCTGATGCAATCATTTTGCCCGGGGTTCACTTTGCTTGATTGTAGTTCCATCCATTTGTGACTCTGAATTGGGCCCATTGTGGTTCAGTGTGGGTGAATTGCCCACAGAACCCTGTCTGGCCTAACAGCCAGTGCTGACAGGATGGGCTACAAACACTCCCAAACCGAGAATTGGATTAAGAACTTTTCATAATGTGTGTGTATGTGTGTTTGTATCCTGCTCTGTAGTTCAATGGCTTCCTGTTACTTCATAGCACTGCATGAGCAAAACGTCATGTTGTCATAATCAGTTTTTGGCATACTCGTTTCATTTTTGGTCATTTGTTTATCTATTACAGTTGTATTTTTGTATGGTTAATAATAATTAATGTTATTTTTGTGACACCATTGTGGCACACATCCAAAACCTCCAAGCATTTTGTATGGAGTATAAAGCCAGGAACACCCATGTTTCTCTGTTATTTTTTTAGATGGTAGCCATACTGTTTGTTAGTAACAGTGCTGGTTGCTATTTACATATTCAACACTGCTACCATGCCATCAGTTAGGATTTAAGGCAATTACCAGTGTCCAAGCCTTTGAAATACATTTTCAAAATCTTTACTTGTGATTGTTAGGATCCTGTTTAATATTTTTGTTGTTTCTTTTAGTCCGTTTATACCCTTTGGACTGTTTGTATTGTTATATTTGTTGTTGGATAATTTTTATTTTTAATTATCTGTACTATTATTATTTTGTTTAATGGGCAATGGGGTATTATAGTTTTATCAAGTCATTATTGTCACACTTACAGAGTAGAGTGAAATTCATACTTGCCTGTGCTGATCAACATAAGCAGCACTTCAGCACTCTCCAGTGCCATGAGTAGTGAGTACGACCACCTTAGCTAGAAAAGTGGAAGGTGTCTGCATCTCTAAATCAATTATCAGTCATTAAAGTCATCTGAAGAATCTGCCCTTAAAATAATCTTATTATTCTGCTCTTAAGGGATCATACCAAGCATCTTTCGTGATACTGCAACAAATAAAGCAGGAGACGATTTGTTAAAAGGGCTGGGAAATACTGTTGTCAGTAGAACGTGAGATCAAAACCAAGAAAGCCCTAGAGCTAAAACTGTCTTTGGAGAGAAAAAAATTAAGCCAAAGTCAAAACCTGAAATTGTATCTATGATAACTTCAATAAAGCTACACTGGAATTCTTTTTAAGAGTGTTTTTAATTTACTAAAGGATGCGGAACTAAACATTTGCTGCAATATTTATACTAGAAGGAAACCTGACATTACCGGCTAGGTACTTCTTAAACACTGTTGAACAAAATGGCATTGGCACAACAAGAAACAGGATGTTAAAATAAATTAAACTGAACCCCCTTCTACTTTAGCTGAATCATCTAAGGGTGACATCAGAGCTAAGTCAGCAGCAGTATGAGCTGACGTGCCATTTGTCAAATGAGCAGCTTTAGTGTCGGCTATGGGGGAGCCTATAAAAAAGGCCACCCTGCAACAGTTGCACCATCTCTCTAAGCAAGCCGTCCTCCTAAGGATTGTGAACTTCCAAAAAGAGAGATGAAATGAGCAAAAATCCATTAGGTCAGCGGTTACAGACTCCTGTCTGCATTATCTTCAACTATAATTAATCCCATCAGAAAACAGCTGATAATTGTGTTTACACAACAATTACACTTTTCAGATTTACTAAACCAGAACATTGTTATGCACTGCTGTGCTTGTCGATGTTTTAACCCTATTAGACTGATTAAGCTTGCGACACAATGTAATCATTTGCTAAAAAGACATTGCCATAGCTAACAACTAATCTTTACTAATTAATTACTACTGATTACCAGTGTTAAATGACCAGATTCATCAAAGCATTTTTTTCTGTGAATCTGCCTGTTTCACCAGACCTTATTCTCCACATTTTTGCCTTAAAATCTGCCATGCAGCTGGCTTGCACAAGATTGTTTTTCTCCAGTTGCTAATGGTGCTTTGCAAGGTCCACATGACATCACAGAGCATTGGCAGCCATTTTAGTTTGGGATGTCACTACCCGATCTGCACTGCCTGCCCGATTTGCATGACGAAGAAGAAGAAGAACTTGTCATACATGCATGTGACTGTAAGCATACTTCACCTCACACTTTATGGTATTACCAGATCCGCTTTGCACATGCATGAATAATTTTCAGCATATACACACATGCATGATGTCACTACCCAATCAGTGCTCTGGCTGGATTTGCGTTAAAAAAATAAAGAATCGATTGAGGTGTGCATTAGCTGACCATAAGGAAAATATTATTAAAATACTTTGCTCTTCTGCATAGTTTTATTGTAATGTTGTGTCATTATTGCTCCTCATTATTTAGTGCAGATCGAGTAGCGACAGGGACAGACCCCAAGTATATAACACTAACCGTCACATCACAGACTCAGACTGTGGGTGTTAGCTAGTCATAGTGATAGGAGACAGAGAGAGATAAATGACTCAAAGTATTGTATACTCAAAGAGAGGCATGGTGGTGCAGTGGTTGGCACTGCTGCCTCACAGCTTGGGTTACATTTTCCTGCGGCAATAATAGGTTCAGTATAGTTGGCAGATGCTTCCATAGTCCTCAGGGACACCACTGCACCAGTATATTCTACTCAGTGCTAGTTCACTTTCTCCTGCCCATTGACCTTATTGTGTTCCACAGAGTTTTCCAGAATTCCTGAACATTTTTAGTTTTTTGCCAAACTCAAGATGAAGCAAATTCGAAGGGGTTGGCTCATCACTACTGAATATGCTGCATTGTAATAATATAAAGAAATATAAAGAAAATTGACATCACTGCTGGTTCATCACAACAATGCTGTGTCATAACTTAGCGAAAATATTGCCTGTGCCAAAACTGATTTCATGTAAAAAGTAATAATAAGATGCTGCAGATGTTCTATCAGATGGTTGTGGCGAGTGCCCTCTTCTACACGGTGGTGTGCTGGGGATGCAGCATAAAGAAGAAGGACGCCTCACACCTGGACAAACTGGTGAGGAAGGCAGGCTCTATTGTAGGCATGGAGCTGGACAGTTTGACATCCATGGCAGAATAACGGGCGCTGAGCAGGCTCCTGTCAATCATGTAGAATCCACTGCATCCTCCACTGAACAGTATCAACTCCAGACAGAGGAGCTGCTTCAGCAACAGACTGCTGTCACTGTCCTGCTCCACTGACAGACTGAGAAGATTGTTCCTCCCCAACACTATGCAATTCTTCAATTCTACCTGAGGGGGTAAACGTTAACATTATACAAAGTTATAGTCTGTCTGTTATACCTTCATTGTTATCACTCTTTAATATTGTTTTTTATCAGTATGCTGCTGTTGGAGTATGTGAATTTCCGCTTGGGATTAATAAAGTATCTATCTATCTATCTATCTATCTATCTATCTATCTATCTATCTATCTATCTATCTATCTATCTATCTATCTATGTTTAAGGTGCTGATTAAATACTACCATCTGCTGTGTTTCAGACAGGGGTTCAAATTCAAGTTTTAGGTCTGTTTTGCTCATTTTTTATTCATTTATTTATGTTAATTATTTGCATTACTCTTTGTTTTTGATTGTGCCCCTCAGCTCCTGGCGGTTCATTTCGATTGCACTAGGGGATTTTGGTGTGTTCTGTGATTTATTGACGTGCCTTGTGCTTTTTGTGATTTGTTGGATTTTTTTTTTTTTTTTTGACCTTCTGCTCTGTTTTTTGACTTCACCTTGGGATTTTGCTTTGGGGCCTTGCATTGGATTGCCTTATGGCTATAGACAACTCCTTTATGCCTTTTTTGTACATCAAGAGCGTTGCATGTAGCATTATGGAATTAAAACAGACACAAACAGGATCTTAAAACAAGTCACCAATAGAAATGCTTTTTATTGTAAGAAATGCTTCCTCAACAAGCTTTTGCTACCACAACCACAGTTACAAGCACAGTAGCACACAGCAATACTCTCTTTCTTCTCTTTCAGCCTCTCTCTCTGCCTCCTCTACTCCTCCCAGCAAGCTTTGTCTCCTTCCTCCCAACTTGGGCTCCTTTTAAGTAATTCCCGGAAGTACTTCTGCTGTCCCAAAGATTGGCCCAGAAGCACTTCCAGGTAAGGCGGGAGCCCCACAAAGTAGGCCTCGCTAGTCCCAGCAGTACCCCCTGGCGGTACCCATGGAACCCAGTAAGGCTGAGCAAAATAAGTCCAATTCCCATAATGCCCTGTGGGAAACTCCCAGGAAGACTATGCCCTGTGCATGCTCTCGTCCCCGGTCCTTCCATTCTAAGGGTCTCCTAGTAAGGTTTCCTTATATCCCTAACACTATTTTATTTTTATAAAGTTTTTGTTTGCCCATTTATTTTTGGAAGCACTTTTTTAAATTTGGGAAACCCACTGGTAAAACAGTCTGTGATAATCTCGTTGCACTGTTATCAACTGATTTGCAAGTACTGATAATCAGTTGTGTTATAAATGTCATGCTCTGCTGACTGTTCTGACACATTGTAAAGTACTGGGAACAGTACAGTGGTTTAGTGACTTGATGACAGATCATGAAAGTTTTCCTGGCCACCACTTTAACCTTTTCCTAATAAAAAACTCCTAGCCAAGGAGCTTGGAAACATGACTGAACTGAAGAAAAGGCATCAATATGTTTGTATGCCAGAGTTGGATCTGCCCGGCCACTGGCACATTTCATTCCTGGAAACATGCTTGTGCTGTCTTACTTTCTCACTAGTGCATGCTGCTAAGCTCTTGCCATGCAGGGCATATTCACCTTAATTAAAGGATAAGTGTCTGTGTGTCTGTTTGTGTGTCCATCCAGTTGTTATATCTCTGCCATTCCAACAGATCATGCATCATAATCATAAACACTGCTTTTATGAATCCCATACCAAAAAAGCATATAACAGAGACACATTGCAAACATTAACTTGAGGTCTGCATTGATTATTTAGATTTCAGCCCATCTTAGAAGGATAGCACAGCTGGCTAACAAATAACATGCTAAGTAGATACCAATAGTCAACAACTGCAGAAAATTCCTCCTGAAAACAAACTTGTCTGAAACTGTTTCAAGCATTTAGCGTTTGAAATGCATATCAGTTGTCCTCTAATGCCATTTGTTTCTTTTGTCATCTCCTCCATTTCTACCCCTTTTTAAAATTGTTTGCATTACCTTTGAAATCTGAGTCAGACTGTTAGATGAGAGAAGGCTCCGGGCGCAGAAGTGTGAAAGCACCAAAAATCCCATATTTGCATTTTTTTTGACACGTCCTTACAGAGGTTATCTCAAAGTGCATCAGCCGTGACCTCAGGGAGTACTATAGCATGTCAGCTTAGACCCAGGTGCCTGTGCTCCTGGCATTTAGTCAAACATTCGGTATGGCTCCTTACCGCAGATCCTGTTATGATGTGCACTGGTGCTTTTGGATTGACATATGGCTGCTCCTTGCTGCCATTGAAAACCTAGAAAGAAGCAAACAGGAGGCTATAAATCAGACTTGTTCAGTTAAAAAACAGCTAGAAAATTAAAATGCAAGAACAGCACAAAAGTGGAGAAGCTGGTGCTTGCTCCATCCTTTTTAGTTAAACACAGCTTTGGTCACATTCACAACATTTCACTTGCGAGGTAACTTGGCTTGAGCCCCTGGCTGCAGATTTGGCATAATACTCATTTAATAGTCATCCAAAACATACAACAGAGATGTTATGGAAGGGCATCTCCAGCAGGAATAGCCAAACACTTCTTCTATAATAGAAGAAAATGTATACGAAGAACAGGCCAAAATCAAAACCAACAGATCAATCACTTGAGTCATCAAAATCAAAGCACCGAGCAAGAATCGTAGTGAAAAAGTTCAGAACCAAAGTCTGAGAGCCGCTGACTTAACACAAGACCACACATTAAAGTCTGTTTGAATCTCCACAGTCAGTAATGACATCACACGACACAATATCCAGGACATGCCCCCTGGCAACCCATGTCATAGCAACAGGTGGCACTCACAAAACAAAGTGGTGAGGCAGAAAAATATAAAACAGCAATACACGAGTAAAGTTTAAATCAATAGATATAGATGGAATATTCAGTAATAAAATCCTCAAAAAATGATCAGCAGCTTAACACTAGAATTACCAAAGCCTACGAAAAAACTTGTAATACTAGCCCACCTTAAACCCCTTTGCACCTCTCTGTCAGCATCTTTTGTGTTGTAAATGTGCCGATCAACACAAGCAGTCTGCTAAACCATCTCCCCACCAACGCAGAAAGTTCTCTTAGTTCAATTCTGTTTACCTGCGTGCGAGTTGCTGGGAGTTGTATCGGGTAAATAATATATCTTTATTTGGAATACATGCATTCCATGTGTGTTCTGTGTCTACAACAATCTATGTAAACACATTGTTAAAACAGAAACTTTTTCATGTTTTAGTAATAATTGACAAAATGTAGACAGGTTATGGTTCTGCTTTTCTCCAGAAATGGTTTCATAAGTTTTATGACCTTAGTCTCAGAAAGTCTTTCTCTTATGGGGTGACTGGGATCTTTTGCTGAATACGATCAAACACAGTTGCGTAGGGTGCAACAAGTGCTTCCACCAGCAGCTAAAGTCACTTCAGTACACATGTAATTTGTGAGTGTGCCCATGTCAATCAAACAGAGGAACCTCTGCAGTTTACACTGTAGGAAGATAAGTAAATAAATCAAGGTAAATAACATTCAATCTGGCTTTTATATAAGTAACATATACATGGTTTTCATGTAAATACCATCAAAAAACATAACCACAAACAGGACTTTGCACGATACCTTGGCGAGCTCTGTAAGCCATGCTTTTTCTTTGAAGGACATTGACTGACAGGATAAAGCCCAACCTGTTTATGCATCCAAACGGTGCCATCTTTCGCCTTTATACCTGATGCAGCTGCGTTGTTCTTATATGTGAGTGGACATTTCTTGCGGGGGGCTTTTGTTTTCTTTCTGGGATGTAGAACCTTCATCCTCGTCTGAGTTCACCTCTGCTATAGCACATCTTTATTTGAAAACGGCAGTGTCAGATCGGGGCGAGCGTGAGCATGACTGAGAGAATAAAAATGCTAACCTTTACATGTAGCATACATTTACAGCGGCTGTTACAGACGCGAATCAAATATATGTTTTTATTCTATAATAGTAAGAATAAGAGCAGCTCACTTCTCAAAATGGAGGCATCCGGGATCAAACCACAAACATCTTGATTACCAGTCAGCAGTTCTTACCGTTGCGTCACCAAAGTGGTCATATTAAGGGCGTGTCAATGTCGCATCCTAACACAAGTTCTTTTTCTGCAGTTATCCATCCATTTTCCAACCCGCTGAATCTGAATACCGGGTCACAGGGGTCTGCTGGAGCCAATCCCAGCCAACACAGGGCACAAGGCAGGGCAGGGTGCCAACCCACCGCAGGACACACTCAAACACACCCACACACCAAACACACACTAGGGCCAATTTAGAATCGCCAATACACCTAACCTGCAAGTCTTTGGACTGTGGGAGGAAACCGGAGCACCCAGAGGAAACCCACGCAGACACGGGGAGAACATTCAAATTCCACGCAGGGAGGACCCGGGAAGCGAACCCAGGTCTCCTAACTGCGAGGAAACAGCGCTACCACTGCGCCACCGTACTGCCCTCTGCAGTTACATTTTTAAATAAAAGTACACTTGTTTTGTTCTACTTGTACCTTTTGTGAAAGTGTTTATTTGACATTTGGATTTCAGCCTTCACACATTATACACTTCATGTCTGCATTTATTACTAAAATATGAAAAACGTTTCTATTTTAACTATGTGTTTACATAGTGCCTATTACTAGAGACATTACATCCTGCCTTGAGAGTTTTGGATTCCAGCAACATACTGATGTTCCCACTCATTCCAAATGACATATCTTGGACTTGATTTGCTGTTCTGGAGTTACCCCACTTGATTGTACTGCAGATGAATTCACCATAACTGATCATTTTCTTATTTCATTCAATGTTAAACTTGCACTTTCCAATACTAAGCTTTCCCGTCTCATGTCTTTCCGTAATATTAAGAATATTAACTTAGACTCTCTTTCCTCTAGTATTGATTCCCTTATGAACATTCATAATTTATCCCCTCCTGAAGAACTGGTCTCACACTATAACACTGGACTTAATGGTATTCTTAACTCTCTCGCTCCATTAAAAACTAGATCTGTTTCTTTTTTCTTTTTTGCTTCCTGGTTCACGCCAGAACTTCAGTTTTTGAAAGCCAAAGGCTGGCAACTTGAATGGTTGTATAAAAAAGCTGGACTCTTTGTTCACAAACAGATGTACCAAAACCATGCCCTTTATTACAAGGACTGTATTGCCCAAACAGGCCTCTAGAGTGCAACCAATTTGGTCGCACGTGCGACCTACTTTCTCAATGGTGCAATTAAAAAAAATCAAAGGTTGCACCGGTGCTACCAGCCGTTCGAGGGGGAAAAAAAACGAAACTCCGTGACTCTTAAAGTCTCCCTGTTGTTCAACAACAGACACACATTAGGCCCATATTGTGGTCTAAACCAATCAGAGATAGTGAAGGGCGGATCCCGCCCCCCCCTCTGATTGGCCGTGGTCCAGATATTCCTGTACGTGTGTGTACGTTTGAAAATGCAAGTGATGCAGTCAGACAGAGAGAGGTGAGTAGCCCATCAGGTAAACAGTGGATGTAGCCGCGGATTATCAGAGAAGATGAAAAGAACGATTGACAGCTTTTTCGTTAAGAATGTTAAGTTAGGGCCTGATCCGTCCGAAAATCATAACCAATGCTCTGACACGGAGCCATCAACCTCCCAAGTTATAGCAAGCCCTGGTCCGGAGGCGGCATTAGATAATGAGCCACATACGATCGAGTCCGAGCCCACTGAAATTAAAAGGGGTAAAGTGTATACATTTCGAAAAGAGTGGCTTGACCAGTTTCCCTGGCTAAGATACAGTAAAGCCGATAATAAAATGCACTGTATTTACTGTAAAGAGTGTGGGAAGACCATGGCCGGCAGTAGTGCATTTGTGACTGGTTCTAATACATTTAGAATTGAAACACTGAAAAAGCACAATGCATCTATAAAACACATTACATGCCGCGATAAATGCACTGCTCAAGTGTCCCCTCTCCCCGCTGCCTTTCAGTGGCAGGCAGCAGCAAACAGATCATCAGACAAGGCCGAGATAATAATTAAGTTTAACGTTGCCTACAATATTGCAAAAGAAGAACTTCCCTTCACTAAATTCAAGTCTGAAATAATTCTTATGAAGAAAAATGGCTTGAAAGTAAACCCGACGTACAGCAATGATGTCGTGTGCGCCCAATTTATAGGAGTCATCGCAGATACATTGAAAAAAAATTGCGAACAGTGCGTACATGGCATTCCTGATCGACGGAGACACAGATATCTCCACAAAAGAATGCGTCATTGTGTACAGTCGTATCTTGTGGAGAGGAAGACCGGTGAATATACTTATTGGACACATTGAGGTCGAGCATGCTCATGCCCAAGTCTGGAAGATTTTGATGCTAGAGAGTGTGGCCAGCTGGTTTAGTCAAGGCCAAAGATCAAGAAGGCCAAACTACAGGAGTTGGCCATCCGAGGGGCATGTGACTGCAATGGAGGATAGTCCATAAGACATTGAGCCATGAGATGTTCAGTTTGAAGCCCTTAAAACACTTAATTTAGATTTTCTTTTTAGTTAATTTATCTTGAGATTTTTTAAGTTTAAATTTCAGCTCAGTAAAG